>NC_065446.1:118572989-118882100 GCF_917563875.1 Diabrotica virgifera virgifera | reverse complement strand
TTTGCTTTAAGGCTGTTTTATCGGTGCACCAAAACCTAGGGACAGTGTTTTCTCTGTTATTTACCGACAGAATGTCTCGAAATTTGGACACGTTATTCGAAATTATGTTGCCTTTAAAATGATGGTTTTACTTTTTTTATTTTTTTGAAAATTCTGTTGAAAAATTAGATTATAATGTTTAACGTTCTATTATAACCAAACTTTTTACTCCCATCACTTGAAAGAGTTTTTTTTTCTGTAATCGTTGATTTTTTTTTCACCTTTCTGTGTCCAGTAATAATCGAGAAAAGCGTGTTCCAACTTTGAAGAAAATTTGCTAAAAATATTGAAATCTAATAATGAAACGTGTTACGCAGCATTGGCACTTAGTTTCATCGTTATCGCCTTCGTGACGACAAATCTCATGAACGTACGGTCAGTCAGTCAATTCGCTTGAATTAGAATCCATTTCCAGTTATTCATTCTTGTATTTTCTTCATCAACTTGCTTAGTGTTTACAGTTTACAGTATTCTTAGTTATTTTGAAAACATTAAACTTATTTAGTTTACGGGTATTTTTAAGTACTTAATTTAGTGGTATAAGTTACAAGTTCTTTAGTTTACGCGTATTTTTAAGTATTACATTAGTTTAGGGATATAAGTTGACAAGATAAGAAATGAGTCCCAGGGTGTTTTAAAATAAGACAGAAAATTATACTACTATCCACGATTTGTGTTTTATTCATCAATTGGATACTTTTCTTATGTAACTGCAACCTATAAATATATTAAAATAATGTATATGTTACCGGCCAAACCCGATTTCAGGACAAACTAGTTTGGCCTAGGCCAAACTACTTTGTCCTAACCGCCTAGGATAAACTAGTATGACCTAGGTCAAACTAGTTTATCATATCACGCGTAGGCTAAACTAGTTTATCCTGATATAAATAAACACACTTCAGGCCAAACTAGTTTAGCCTAGGCCAAACTATTTTATCCTGATATAAAGACGCACACTTCAGGCCAAACTAGTTTATCCTGATATAAAGACGCACTTCAGGCCAAACTAGTTTATCCTGATATAATAAAGATTCACACTTCAGGATAAACTAGTACGGCCTTCTTATTCTTCTTGTAGTGCCTATCCGTTTCGGATGTTGGCGATCATCATGGCAATCTCTACTTTTCTCACTGCTGCTCTGAAAAGACTTGTAGTGGTTGTGTTGAACCACGTACGTAGATTTTTCAGCAAGGTGTTAAATGAAAGCTTATAATCCAAGGATGGTACTAAAAATTAGGAATTTGACCTAGGCTGTCTGTCTGTCGGTCTGTCCGACCGCGAATATAACTGCTCCGTCACTATACCAGGTAGAATGACAAATGAGGTGTCAAATGAAAGCTTATAATCCAAGGATGGTACCAAAAGTGACAAAATTGACCTAGGCTGTCTGTCTGTCGGTCCGTCCGACCGCGAATATAACTGCTCTGTCACTATACCAGGTAGAATGAAAAATGAGGTGTCAAATAAAAGCTTATAATCCAAGAATGTTACTAAAGCCCAAACTAGTTTGGCCTGAAGTGAGCGTCTAGAACCGGAAGTCCTAGAACAAAGGACCCCGCAGAAGCTTTATGGGAAATGGCTCTCTGTCAGATGCTCTGAAACTTAGGATTGTGGTAGTTCTTGATGTGTAGAACAAAAGACTCCATGGGCGCGTAGCTCCAAAAAATCATAGTTCTAAGATATAAGCCTCTGAAGATCTAGGTATAGTGAGGACGTTTGAGTTGGAATAAATTCATTTTCCCGAGAATGGGCGACTCTGGAGATAAATTACGAATCAGGTCAATTTTTATTTTTAAATTATAATTTTTTGGCATATATATCATACTAGTGACGTCATCCTTCTGGGCGTGATGACGCAATCGATGATATTTTTAAATAGGAATAGGGGTCGTGTGATAGCTCATTTGAAAGGCTATTTAATTCTCTATTCACTAATATAAACATCAACATAATCATTTATACAGGGTGCCCAATTTTTTTTTAATTAAATTAATTGAGACAAAAAGAAGAATGTATATGATTTATTTAATTCGAAATACATTTTACTGCTGTCAGAAAACAGAAAAAAATGTTTATTTGATAAATAAATATTGTTTTTCGCTTAAATTCAATATTAAAGCTGCCACCCATCTACCTCTTAGCAGTTTGAACATTTAATTTAAGCGAAAGGCAATGTTTATTTTTCAAATTAACATTTTTTTCTGTTTTCTGACAGCAGTAAAATGTATTTCGAAATAAATAAATTATATACATTCTTCTTTTTGTCTCAATTAATTTAATTAAAAAAAAGTTTTGGCCACCCTGTGTAAACAATTATGTTAATGTTTACATTAGTGAATAGAGAATTGAATTACCTTTCAAATGAGCTATCACACGACCCCTATTCCTATTTAAATAAATCACCGATTGCGTCATCACGCCCAGATGGATGACGTCACTAGTATGATATATACGCCAAAAAATTATTATTTAAAAATAAAAATCGAGTTGATTCGTAATTTATCTCCAGAGTCTCCCATTCTCGAGAAAATGAATTTATTTCAACTCAAACGTCCTCACTGTACCTATAACTTCAGAGGCTTATATCTCAGAACTATAATTTTTTGGAGCTACGCGCCCATGAAGTCTTTTGTTCTACATATCCAGGACTACCAGAATCCAAAGTATCAGAGCATTTGACAGAGAGCCATTTCGCATAAGGTTTCTGCGGGGTCCTTTCTCACCTTTAGTACCAGCCTTGGATTATAAGCTTTCATTTGACACCTCATTTGTCATTATATCTGGTATATTGACGGAAGAATTACATTCGCGATCGGACGGAAAGACGGACAGACAGCCTCGCTAAGATTTCTCACCTTTAATAACATCTTTGGATTATAAGCATTTATTTGACACCTAATTTTTCATTCTACCTGGTATAGTGACGGAGCAGTTATTTTCGCGGTCGGACGGACCGACGGACAGACAGCCTAGCTCAAATTTCTCACCTTTGGTACCATCCTTGGATTGTAAGCTTTCATTTGACACCTTATTTGTCATTCCACCTAGTATAGTGACGGAGCAGTTATATTCGCGGTCGGACGGACCGACGGACAGACAGCCTAGGTCAAATTTCTCACTTTTAGTACCATCCTTGGATTATAAAGGACGTAATTTGATAATTCCCCGCATATAAAAGTCCTTACATGTTCGTCAAATTACTTTCGACTCGGCTAAATTAGTGTAGGCTAGGCCGTACTAGGCGAAGGATTTCCTGGCTGAAAAATCTACGTACGTGGTTCAACACAACCACTACAAATCTTTTCAGAGCAGCAGTGTGAAAAGTAGAGATTGCCATGATGGCCGCCAACATCCGAAACGGATAGGCACTACAAGAAGAAGAAGAAGAAGGCCGTACTAGTTTATCCTGAAGTGTGAATCTTTATTATATCAGGATAAACTAGTTTGACCTAGGCCAAACTATGTGACAAAATGTGATAATTCTTTTTAAAATATTACCTACGATAAAATCAATCTAAAAAGGTATTCCCGACAAAACTAATTTGAATGGAGAATAATGCATTTTGTTGTCATTAAAATACTTGTCCGCCGGCGCCACTGAGTAAAGATCGAATTGTCGGTCGCACTCCCTACTTCAAATCAATTTCAAGTAGGGGGTCACGTGTGTCTGACGTAACCAGTCTACGAAAGTAAGTGATACGCCCACTTAACATTGCAATGTGCTTCAACTGATAAAACAGCCTTAATAGCGTGTGTTTCCCCCACGAGCCCTTACAACTGCAGTCATTCGTCTTGTCATACTTCTGATAACGTTATCAATCAGTTGTTGAGGCAGTCTCGCCCGTTCCTCAATCAAAGCAATTCTGACTTCCTCTCTGTTTAAAACAGGAGGAATCCGTGCCCTAAGTTTTTTGCCTAGCATGTCCCATACATGCTCTATTGGGTTTAGGTCTGGGGAACACGCTGGCCAATCCATCGTTGTTACACCCAATTGTAATAAAAAGTCTCTTACACAGCGTGCGACGTGTGGGCGCGCATTATCCTGCATTAAAATAAAATTGTCTCCAATGTATGGTGCAAAAGGTACCACATGGTCTTGGAGAATGTCTCTGTTATACCTATCTGCTGTTAATGCTCCACCATCAATCACCACTAACTCTGTTCGTGCTCCCAAACATATACCACCCCACACCATAATTGAACCTCCACCAAAAGATACGGTCCTAGTAAAATTATTGAAAGGGGCATTTCGTTCTCCTTGGCGTCGATACAATCTTTCTCTACCGTCGATGCAATTTACACAGAAACGGCTCACGTACGTAAAGTGAATTTGACTCCACGTATTATCATTCCAATTTTGATGTACTCGACCAAATTATAGTCGCGCTGCATGAGGGTGTATCTGGAGTCTGGGAGCTTTTATTGACACACATTACTTGAGACCGGCTTCTTTAAGTCTCCTTCTTCCTGTGCGTTCACTTATGGTGGTTCCACGAACATTTTGCAACCGGTTTTTGGTTTGAACTGCCGTTTGACGTCGATTGCGTCATGTTATAAATCCCCCAATTTTTATTGCAGATTTGGATTCTTGACGTAAAAATAAGCAACTTTTATTCGCAACATTTTTTCCAATTATGGATAGATGGCGCTATATCGGAAAAAACGATTGGTGGAAATGGAATGGAAAATTAAATTAAAAAATGGAGAGTCCCACACTTTATGGAAAACTTAACTTAACTTTTTTTGGTTTTAGCACCCACTCTTCACAATCCAATAGGTCCCCATAAAGCTCGAGTAACTGCAAATTTAGCATACTTTCCTCCCATACTATGGGGATTTACTGATGAAAAACATGGATAGTTGTTAAAGCACATAACTTTTTTATTTTCCAACATAAGCAAATGAATTAAAAAAGAAAATGTTAATAAAACCTAAGGCTATAATTGAGTTTTAATTTCAATATTATATATATGCTAGAATATTCCACAGGGTGTTCCGAACTTTAAGAAAAAAACACAGTATGATTTTTACACCCGGTATAAAATTACATTTACCTGTCTAGCAACAATAGTATTACACCGATATTCTTAAATAATAAGGCTATAACATACTAAAAGAATCACTCAAATCGGACAACAGGTTTAGGAAATTTGTTACATCAAACATGTCCCATTTTTAAGGTGTTCGGCTAATTTTGCCGGTGTGTGTATTTTATAAAAAAACATTTTTTTAGCAAAAATATAGCTTATCAAAAAGTGAAAAATGGTGTACGTTTAAGGTCTCTAGACCCAGTAGAAGAGTTGTAGCTAGTGATAAATAAGTTAATATTCGTCAAATTCCAAATCGAACATTTCAACGTGAAATAACCAAAAAATAATCACTTTTTGGGGAAAACTTTTTTAAAGTAAGCTTTATTTTTATTTTTTAAAGTTTATAGCATCAAAAGCAAGTTACACCCAAAATAAAGTTTATCTCTTTTTTTTAAAAGTAATCAGAAAAATCATTAGCTATCATCAAGTCCTAACTGAAATTAATCGTTATACCGCTTCATCGTTATTACTTTACTTTAAATTTTATTGAAAAAATCCTTTATAAAATTTTAAAACAAAGAAAAATTTTTAGCTTAATAAATTTTTTTCAAAAATAAGCACTTCGAACCGATGACACTTACAAATCATATATGTACACACTACATAACTTTATTAAAAACTATAAACTAAAAAAAAAACGAAAATAAAGATTTTTTAAACGCTTTAAGAAAGTTGTGAATTTTTCCCTAAAAGTGCTTCATTTTTTTGTTATTTCACGTTGAAATATTTTATTTGGTATTTGACGGATAAGAAACTACTTTTCATTAGCTACAACTATGCTTCTGCTTAGAGTCCACAGACTTAATGCATATACCATTTTTTTTCACTTTTTTATAAGCTATATTTTTACTAAGAATATTTTTTTCGACAAAATATTTACTTTTTGAGTTATTTCCAATAAACCGTCTAAAAACGTGTTTTTTTTGTGAAAAATTTACATATTCACTCACAAATAACTCAGAAAGTATTGACGTAATGAAAAAACTCGAACTAGAACAAAAGTTGGTTAGAATTAGTAAGTTTATCCACTTCCGGGCTTATTTTGAACGTATGTTTTTTCACCCCTGAGAAGGGGTTGTACTCACCCCGTGGGCAAAAGCAGACAAAGCAAAATATCACTTTTTTTCTTTGACATGTTAGCTATGTGTATGCTAAATTTCATGGCAATCCAAGCTGTTCTATAAAATTCGGAACAAAAACCGTGAGTAAATGGACTAAATTTGCATATTTACCCCTGTCCGCCACCTCTTTGTCCCCCACGGCCGCCCCTGAGAATTTTGCTTAGTTACCTCATGACCTACTTATTCCTAAATTTTGGTGCACTATCTCGATCACCAGCGTCATTAAAAAACCGCAACTTTCACCTCTTTTAATTTGCGTATTCATCCCTGTCCGCCACCCCTTTGTCCCCCACGGAGATGTCCGCCCCTGGAGATTTTGGTGCTCTATCTGCCAAGTTGAACAAATCCTAACATACAAGACACTCGCAACGATACATAATTTTTTCTTCTTTCAAAGGACCCCGCAACACTCCTTATGGAAAAGTGGCCCCGGTCAAATTTAATGAAAGTTCGGTCAATGATAGTTCTCAGTGCGTAGATTAAAAAAGTCCATGGCACGTAGGTCTGAAAAACTATTCTCGAGTTACAGCCTTCTGAAGTTCTTAAATGCAGGTACTCGGTTTACCTTAAGTGCACTAATTCACGGTCAAGTGAATGAAAATATCTATTATTAAAAGAAGAGTGACTCATTTTCTTCATGCATATTTGCGTGTTGCATATGAATTCCTGGTTAAAAATAGATGCATCGTATTTTAGTCTTCAGAAAACCTCCGAAAAGTACTCAGAAAACTGAAAAAGTGCGATAGAAAATGTGTTGCTACATATACATAAGAATTATCATGTTTTCATGAATGGTTCAGACTTATCCAATGCCAGTATAGCTGCAGTTCCGCCTTATATTTAAAAAACAGCGGCGGATCTAGGGGGAATAGGGTAATACCCACCGATAATAACACGGTCCAGAATTAAAGAAAAAATTGTCGAAACATAAAAAATATATTAGCTGACATGAAACTTACTACAGACAAACAAATTCAACCCAATTAACTCGACAGTTAGGAAAATTAAGGGAACTTATTGCACATGTTATTATCTATGTCTTGTAGTTCGGGTTTATCTATTTTATGTATTTAGGTGTTGGTGTTTTATTGGAAGTCGTCCCCTCTCCCATGGCAAATGTTCCGCCACTGCTACTGAAGCGCATTCAGAAAATTGAGGAACAACCACAAAAAGTGCTGCTAGAGCAGAACAAGACATTTCACGTATGCGCAGTATAGAGTGCCTGTAAACATCATTAGATATGCCGACGAAGCAGTAGTTTTTGCAAATAACTTAGATGATTTGCAAAAAATAATCTCCAGCATATCAGATATGAGTAAAGAAAATGGACTTAATACTAAAAGAAAAAACAAAGTACATACATGGTAGTAGGTAAACGCGAAATATTAATTACAATCTTCTATGAAAAAATTATCGTTAATTCATATTAAAATTCTGAATGATGAATGAATTATTCTAATTAATATTAAAATAATGGGCCCGGATAGCTCAGGCGGTAGATGTCTGACTTCCTACGCAGGTAGGCAGGGTTTCGATTCCCAGTGCCGGCGAGAACATCTAGACATTTTTAAACATGTCTACAGGCACCAGGTCGACTCAGCCTGAATAAAATAAGTACCTTGGGTAAAACCAGAGGTAATAATAGGCGGTTGAAGCGTAGCACTGGCCCTGTTACCTTCCTTGTATACCGTAGGCCCCAGAGATAGCAGACTACCCTGCTATAATCCCAAAGCCGCTTTAGCGGTATAAAACGGGAGACTATTATTATTACACCCATACCTATACGGCCGCTCTGTATACGGCATTTTGCTATAACGGCCCTGTTCAATTACGGCACGGTTTCGATTTACGGCCTAAAATGTTTCGCTATAACGGCCCCATGTTGTCATTCTCGAGCAAACGCAATCTCGATGCACACTCTTTTCTATTTCCACTTGTTTATGCATAATTTGAAAATAAAATGAGATGAGGCCGCATCTAAGGAATATCTTAACATTTTAAAGGGAATTATAGAAAAAGGTGGTTATAAACTTGAACAAGGGTTTAACGTAGACAAAACAGGACTTTGTTGGAAGCAAATGCCTGATCGCACGTACATTTCAAGAACCGAAAAATCTGCGCCTGTTTATAAATGGTCTTAAAAACGATTAACTTTGCTATTTGTTGCAAATGCCACTGGTGATTTTAAGCTAAAACCACTTCTGATTTGTCCAAAAATCCAAGGCCTATTACAGGACTAAATAAAAATCATTTACCCGTTAAATGTTATTAAACATTTGTCGAAACTACGCAATAATTCATCACCTGGATTAGACGGACTAACTTTATTTTTCCTTAAACAGTGTGCAGAGTCTGTAGCCATTCCTATATCCTTTATAATGAATACTTCTTTTAATCAGGGTTCTCTTCCCTCGTCATGGAAATTGGCTTCGGTTACTCCTATATTCAAGAAAGGAAATAAACTTAACTGCAATAATTATCGTCCAATCAGCCTAGTTCCTATTGTCGGCAAGGTCATGGAATCCATTATTTCTGAAGCTATGTCTGAATTCTTCCTTCAAGAAAATGTCATCCCTCACCAGCAGCATGGTTTTATCAAGGGTCGTTCAACGATCACAAACTTACTTCATTGTATAAGTGACTGGTCATCATCTTTAAACAATCGACATCCTGTTGATGTAGTCTATTTAGATTTCTCCAAAGCTTTCGATCGTGTTCCCAAACGTCGATTACTAGCTAAATTGGATCACTATGGTATCCGCGGAAAGTTAAACTTTTGGATTCAAAATTTTCTATCAGACAGGTACTTCCGAGTTCGTGTTGGGGAAGCTTATTCACTGGACAAACCAGTCAAGAGCGGAGTTCCACAAGGATCAGTACTTGGACCACTACTATTTTGTATATACACTAGTGATCTTCCTCTTGTTGTATCCAGTAAGGTTTCCATTTACGCAGATGATACTAAATTATATGTGAATCCAATTATTGACCAACATGTTCTTCAAACCGACCTTGACGCGATATTCAAATGGTCCTCAGAGTGGTTACTTCCACTGAATATTGAAAAATGCGTCATACTACATATTGGCAAAAATAACCCATTACTACCGTACTTTATTAATGGGCATCCCATAGAGTCAGTAACCTCCCACAAAGATCTTGGAGTGATAGTTAACAGTAACTTAAATTGGTCTGACCATATAGTGTCCGTGTGTAAACGTGCAAATTCCAAACTGTTTCTAATCCGCAAATGTTTTACACGAATATCTCTAACCTCAGTGAGTAAACTTTACTCTATATACGTCAGACCTATTCTTGAGTTTGCCAGGCCAGTGTGTAGTCCAGATCTTAACCGTGATAAAGTCTTACTTGAAAATGTTCAACGTAAAGCCACAAGACTGGCATTTGGCCGTGTAAGACCTAATTATGAAGATAGACTATCCTTGGCTCATCTAACAGCATTTGAGCATCGACGTCTTCGAGGTGACCTAATCATATCCTTCCGTATTTTAAAATATAATTTTGGAAACCTTAACACAATATTTACGCTAAATCCAGACGAACGATTAAGAGGTCATCGTTATAAATTAAAGAGGGAACAAACGACAACAAGATCCAGAATGAATTTTTACCAAACAGAATATTTAACATCTGGAATAACTTAGATGAAGACACCATATCGGCAACTAGTGTTAACATTTTTAAAAATAGACTTGATAATTCTTTATTTTCTTTGCAAGACTGAATTATTTTAGGACGGCATTATTTATTGTTTCAGAATTTTGTTTGAAATTGTAAGCTTTATAATTTTTATTAGTTTTTATAACGATATTTTTCTTTGTTTTGAACATTATGGGAGCTTTACAGGACTGAATTGTTTTAGGGCGGCATTGTTTTATTGTTTCAGTATTTTTATTTGATGTTTGTTAATTTTTAACTTTATTCTTAATTTGTATTAGTTGTAAAATGATATTTCTCTTTGTTTTTGGGCATAATAGGAGCTCGCTCCTATGCCCAAATATGATTTATAATAATAATCATAATAAAATGGAGATACAACAAGAAAGCTTGGAGTGTGTAGATTATTTTTGGTTTCTGGAATCTAATATTATTTTATATAGTGTATGTGCTTTTTTTGTATGTATTTTTGATTTAAATATTTAACAAATTTGGAACCGATCCCATTAAATTTTTATGAATTTGTATTATAATAATTGATTCGTTATACGGCATTTCGCTTTGCGGCCATGTTTCGTGGAACGTATCTAGGCCGTAAAGCGAGGTATGCGTGTATTATAATTACAAAAATATCACAAGGAAATAGCTTCTGAACAACAGTGTAATAATCATGTTTCAATAATTTTTTCTTTAATTCTGGACCGTGTTACGGGGGGAAATCCCCCTTTCTCCCCCTAAATCCGCCACTGTTCAGTAGTTTTCTAAAGGAAAGGTAAAACTGCAGCTATGCTGGTATTGAATAAGTGTGAAGCATTCATGAAAACATGATAATAATTGTTATGTCACTCCAGCAGCACATTTTCTATCGCACTTCTTCAGTTTCGGAGGTTTTCTGAAGACTAAAATACGATGCATCTATTTTTGACCTCAAATTCATATGCAACACGCAAATATGCATGAAGAAAATGAGTCTCTTTTCTTTCAGTAATAGATATTTTCATTCACTTGGCCGTAAATTATTAGTGAACTTAACGTAAACCGAGTACTTGAATTTAAGAACTTCAGAAGGCTGTAGCTCGAGAATAGTAGTTTTTTAGACCTAGGTGCCATGGACTTTTTTAATCTACTCACTGAGGACTATCATTGACTATCAAAGTTTCGTTAAATTTGACCGGGACCACTTTTCCATAAGGAGTGTTGCGGGGTTCTTGCTATGGAAGTTTTTTTTAAATATTTTGATTCGTAGTAATGTGTGTTCGTACGGTACCATAGCCACCTTTACTTAACAAGCCATGAAGTTGAAATTTGGCAACATCTATTGGCAGACCGATTATTTCTGACAGTTCTCATTTGTTTTTAAATAATTTTCACTGTATTTACAGAGAAACTGAAATATTTTACAATATTTCGTGCTCCAAATTATAAAGAACATTAAAAGGTATGTTATTAAGATGATTTTAGTTCAATATAATATATTTTTATATAAACTTGCGTGCATATAGAAATCCGTCCACTTAAAAATTTTGTCATTTTTAATGTCTTATATTTCCTAAACCTGTTGGCAGATTTAAGTGATTTTTTTAATATGTTATAGCCTAATTCTTTTACAATACCGCTGTAATAATATTGTTGCTAACCAGTTAAATTTTTATGGTGTACCGGGCATTTATAAAATACTGAAATTAAAACCCAACTATAGACTCTGGTTTTCTTAACATTCTGTTTTTTTATTAATTCGCTTATGTTTAACAACTAGATTTGTTCTTTATAGTCTGTTCGCTAAACTCAGACGCAACTTTCTAGATATTTTAGTCGGTAATTTTACCAATTTTAGTAAAATTGGCAAAAAATAATTACTAAATAGTTAATAATCACTAAATAGTTAGTAATTTTGCCAATTTTTGCAAAATTGACTAAAAACAAAAAAAATATCGACTAAAATATCTAGCCAGTTGCGTCTGAGTTTAGCGAACCGACTATATCAATTCAGGGTGTTTCTAAATAAGTGCGACAAACTTTAAGTGGGAAGGAACAAAATGCAAAATCTTGACGCCTGTATTTTAAATGTAATCATTTTTTTCGAATCCTGAGAAAACTAATAAGTATTTTTGAAAAATTTAAACGCAGAATGAAAGATTACTTTATTACCGAGGGCCGAAAGTCCCTTAGAATGAATAAAAAGTTTTTTTAATGACATATTTGAAACTAAAAATCACACTAAATTTTCTTAGTTTTTCACCCCTGTAACTTATTAAAATAAACATAGAAGTTTTCAGGGACTTTCGGCCTTCGGTCCTAACGTAATCTTTCATTTTGCGTTTAAATTTTTGAAAAATACTTATTAGTTTTCTTAGGATTCGAAAAAAAAATGAATCCCGTTTATATTCTTGTTATTGGTTTTTTTTTGTATAATAAACGTTACTTACAAGGAATTACTTTTAATATTATTTTGTACAAACTTCTAATTAATAATATTTTCTTGTTCGACTGAAAAAATACTATAAATTTTACCAGAATTTGTACTTTAAAATCGTACTTTCGAAAGCTGTAGTCCGAAAGTCAGACTACCGACGTCATCAATTGCGACGTTGCCTTTTTCTCTTCATGGATTGTAAAGTAAAGGTGGCTATGACGGTACTCTTAGAAGCTCTTATAGTGATGTAAGAGCGTCAGATGTTACTGGCATCTATCCAACTTTACCCAATTTTTCCACGCCTTCCGTTCTTCTTCCATTTTCGTCATCTGTTTCCCTCTTTTAATCCCGGTTTCCTGGATTTGTTCCTTCCACTCCTCTTCTAGTCCTACGTCTTCTTCTTTTTTCATGCATTTGGCCTCTATCACCTAACTGATGTTCAGTTGGGTGTTCAATACCAGTTAAGTTTTTTTCTATTTTTTTGCTATGAGTACCTACCTGTTGAACTTGTTTCTAATATTTTCGTTTCTTTTCCTATCCAACTTCCATCTTCGTCTTTCCAGCTATTATTCTCTGTTGATTTATATCTGATGCATTCGTACCTTTTATGTAAGTATATAACTCATGTCTCTCGTGCATTTGGAAGTGTTGGCATTGTGATTGCGTTATATACGTGCTATTTTGAATTATAGACAATTTCCCTGGTATTTATTGTATTGATATATTTCATGTCAGATACTCGTAAGTTGTCACCATCTCTAATTCTTGTTCTTTGCAGAACACTCGAATATTATCCCCAATATTCTGCTTCTGTTATCCTTTATAGTCTTGCATTTGTTAATGCCTATTTCACTTTATAATTTTGGGATTAATTTTATTTGCTGCACTGGCTTTTTCTACTTTTATTCTA
Organism: Diabrotica virgifera virgifera; assembly: GCF_917563875.1. Classification (NCBI taxonomy): domain Eukaryota; kingdom Metazoa; phylum Arthropoda; class Insecta; order Coleoptera; family Chrysomelidae; genus Diabrotica; species Diabrotica virgifera. The sequence continues at coordinate 118,868,845 of NC_065446.1, read as the reverse complement.
CTGATTGCTTCTTCTAATTGTTCAGTTCTTATTTCTTCCGATTGATTTTCTCTCCCCTTTTCTGTTTTATAATTTCTTCGGCTTCTGTGTCTTCAGTTTCTTCATTGTCCATATATTTCTTTCCACAACTCTAGTATGTTGTATATTTCACAATATCGTCTTTTTTATTTAATTTTTTATTGATAAGTTGCCGCATATGTTTTCTGCCTTCTTCAATATTTTTTCTTTAGCTTTTCCAATATTCTATCTGGTTTTGCTGAACCGGTTTTCTCCGATTTTCGCTCTATTTTCTGTCCACGCTAACTTGCTTCATTTCACATATTTTGTTTCATTTCTTGCGTGTAGATGACGCGCGACGTAGTCTATTATCCTTTTTGCTTTTGCTATGATTCTGCTGTGATGGTGTCATATTGTGTGTGGAATTACGTGAGATTAGAAGATTATTACAATTACTAAAAGAAAAAAGCCGGCCAAGCAGAATATTAAACATAATTAAACACATTAACACTAACAACAAAACGAAAATCAAAGTCGCGTTGTACTATCATCGGAAATAGATACCTATCAACTCTTGATATTCTTTAATAATCATAAAAGAAATTAAAAAGACAACAAAAATACGATATAAGGTAGATCTGCACCGATCTGTTTAATAGATAAGAATTATTGGATAAGCACAACAGTCGGAAAAATTAAAGAATACCCATAAACGATCACATTAATCACTTATTTTGTATTTGCTGTCTTTTTCTATGAATAACAAACGTTTGTTATAGAAAAAGACAGCAAATACAAAATAAGTGATTGATGTGTTCGTTCATGGTAGTCCAGGGTAATAAGGTTTTTCTCATGACACTCGAGCAGCCAGGGTACTGAAGCGTTTTTTCGACAGGTAATACCTATAAGAGCAAATTGTAACTATTTCCTGCGTAGGATCTGGCGGCCATTTTTATTTATAAACAGTAAGTGTCAAAAAATGGCATTTTTCCCTTTTTTTTCAAATCAATGGAAAACAGTGAAACTTATGTTTTTTTTTGTACAAATATCTTTGAGATTATGGAAAAAGCTTTAAAACGACGTACTACAAAGTTTGATATACTCATTTATTGTTAATATAATTGCGAAAAAAGGTCGGAATTGTAAAAAAAATTAATTTCGCAATATCTATTGTAAAAATTAGTGTACAGCTTTGAAATTTTTGTCATATAAGGGTTCTTTGGTGCTTAATATGTGATAAAAATTTCAAAGCGATTCATTCATTTGTTTAAATTTTATTCAAATTGTTTATCCCAGAGAGCATTTTTTTTGCAATAACATAAGTCAGAAAAACAAGACGTTAGAACCATTTCACAGGTGTCAAATGAAAGAGCATGAGCTATATTTTCAACTTGGTTTAAAAAAAGCGAATAAAAAATGCATTTATTAGTAATAAATAATTATGCAAAAGTATCGTAAATCTTTCCTTATAAACTTTTTATTTTGTTATGTAAGAAATTATATATATTTATTACAATTTTTTATCAATTATGATATAAATAACATTACTTGGTAGTTGTGCACTTACAACAGGGTAAAAAAGTTAATTTTTTTTGGAAAAACTTATCCAAAAAGTTTATAAGGAAAGATTTACGATACTTTTGCATAATTATTTATTACTAATAAATGCATTTTTTATTCGCTTTTTTAAATCAAGTTGAAAATATAGCTCATGCTCTTTCATTTGACACCTGTGGAATGGTTCTAACGTCATGCTCTCTGACCAGAGAGCAAAAAAATGCTCTCTGGGATAAACAATTTGAATAAAATTTAAACAATTGAATGAATCGCTTTGAAATTTTTATCACATATTAAGCTCCAAAGAACCCTCATTTGACAAATATTTCAAACTTGTACACTAATTTTTACAACACTTATTGCGAAAATAATTTTTTTTTGCAATTCCGACCTTTTTTTGCAATTATATGAACAATAAATGAGTATATCAAACTTTGTAATATGTCATTTTAAAGCTTTTTCCATAATCTGAAAGAGATTTATACTAAAAAAAATCATGAGTTTCACTGTTTTCGATTGATTTGAAAAAAAAAAGGGAAAAATGCCATTTTTTGACAGTTAATTGTTTATAAATAAAAATGGCCGCCAGATCCTACGCAGGAAATAGTTACAATTTGTTCCTATAGGTATTACTTGTCGAAAAAACGCTTCAGTATCCTGGCTGCTGAAGTGTCACGAACGGGGTATATTTTTGTCTTATTACCCTGGCCTATGGGTATTCTTTCATTTTTCCGACTGTATGTAATTTAGTATGTTAACAGTTATAAAAAACCAGGAGTACCCGATCTAATTTTGTTCTGACTATATTTAATAAATTAGTTAACAATTAAAAATGACTTTTTTGTAAATAAAAAAAATCGGCACGTGCAGATATTATTTTAGATTATTTGTATCATTCTAAACAAAAAAGTTTTTTGTAGTTGTTCTCTTAAGGGGACCGAAGCAAAATGCAAAATTTTTACGTATGTCAAAAATGTGTTTTAAATGTAGATATTAATTTTTTTCGTCAAAAATGTGTTTTTTATGTCAAAAATGTGTTTTAAATGTAGATATTAATTTTTTTTTTTTTCAAAATGAAAAATAGTTTCTGTCCTTGTGGGATCGGTACTCACCGGAGGGACCGCAGACGTTCGGAAACAATTAGCGTCTCTTTGCAAAGACAATGACGTCGACTTTGCAAAGTAACAAGACACTTACTCAACACACACACTACACATTACTCCCCTGATAAGTTATATAATTACGTGGCTAAAGGTTCTAGTTCTAAACCAAAGCCAAAATCAGAAAAAAAAATTTTCGAATCCTGAGAAAATCAATAAGTATTTTTGATAAATTTAAACGCAGAATGAAAGACTACTTTATTACCGAGGGCCGAAAGTCCCTTAAAATAAATAAAAAGTTTCTTTGAATGAAATAATTTGCAATTAAAAATCACTAAATTTTCTCTTTTATTTTCACCCCTGTAACTTAATAAAATAAACATTATAGAAGTTTTCAGGAACTTTCGGCCCTCGGCAATAATGTAGCCTTTCATTCTTCGTTTAAATTTTTCAAAAATATTTATTAGTTTTCTCAGGGTTCGAAAAAAATGAATACAATTAAAACACATTGAAAATTTTGACATGCGTCAAAATTTTGCATTTTGTTCCGTTTCCCTTAAGTTGACCGTTTTCGAGTTATAAACAATTTAAAACTGAAAAAATAACGAAAGATTACGACGATTTTCAAGACTCAAAAACGTAATTAAAAAATATCATTTTTGAAATTACGAAGTACATACCTACCTAAATTCAAGTTCAAACCTGATTCTATCAGTTCTTGATAGGTATTTTGCACTTATGTCCAAATATGTTTTGTGACTTATTTTAAAACATTGTTTTTAGTTGTTAATCGCCCGTCATACCATAAGGAACCTTCCTCATTACATTACCAATTATTAAAAAATGTATTTCAGAATAAAACATGGCAAAAATTCGTATCGGGGCCTCATAGAAGAAGGTTTAAACTTGAATTTAGGTACTTGATCATTATAAAAATGATATTTTTTACTTGTGTTTTTTACCCTTGAAAATCATCATCGTTCGTTCTTGTTTCAGTTTTAAATTGTGTATAACTCGAAATCGATTCACTTAAGAGAAAAATTACAAAAGACCTTTTGTGTTTAGTTAGAATGATCCAAAAAATCTGAAATAATTCCTCCCCGGGTCCAAATCTTTTTTGTAAAAAAAAGTAATTTTTTAATTAACCAAATTAGATGGGGAACCCCTTGTTTTTAATAATTATTGTTAATATAGTAAATTACATATCCAATAATTCTTATCCATTAAACAGATCTGCGCAGATCGACCTAATATCGAATCATTTTCAACTGTTCAGCTGTTTTGCCTATGAATTCGTTGTTTTTCTGGTCCCTTGAATCCTGCTATCTGTTTCTAAAATTGTAAGAGTTTTTAATGGGCTTTTTGTTCTGTCATTATTATTTCGCATACCAGAACTGATATTAGTGTGCAATTGATATTTTTATTACTACTTTGCCATCAATCACAATTTTACATCTCAAATAACACCATGTATCATTCATCCGCAAAATTTGTTATAATCTTTTTAACTAAATCCATTTTTTAGAGTCGGAAACAGAAAATGTGAATCATACAACTGAAAATGGTCACGAAAACGCACAGTGGATCATAGGTAAGCCTTTTTTATTTTGAAACTCGGGTATTGTCAGCATCATCATCAATAAAAAGCCTTGTTCATTCGTCTTTATTTTCCTTTTTATGTTTTTATCTTTTATTTTTTTTTCTTTCAGTGATCCGCAGTTTAATATTCACGAAAAACTTCACTATCTTCATTCTTTACTTTTTTGTTGTGATTTGTTAAAATATGTTAATGATCGTTTGTCGTATGTCATCTATTTCACAATACCCTCTGTGGCTCAGCGGTAAAGCCTGCCTGTGAAAACAAGGGTTGTGAGTTCGAATCCCACCTGGGTAGGAAATTTTATTTATTAAAAATTTAATAAATTAAAGTAATTTCTTGTGGGATCAGTACTCACCTGAGGAATCGAAGACGTTTGGATGCAATTAGCGTCTCTTTGCAAAGACAATTAAGTCGACTTTACCACAGTTTAATGCTAAAGAATCAGTTAATTCACTCTCCAGTTTTGATGGTTCCAATTTTGCAATCTACTGCTGAGACAATATTTTGAATGCGCGACGATAACGATCAATCACAGGAAACGTAGGATGCCGTAAAGCATGGGTTTCGTCGAAAGCGGCACCGACAAACAGCGACCGTAGCACTGCGATGAATTACGTCAGATTACTGTGAAAAATTCAAGGTTCTTCACTGGGGCAATGGAATGTGCAAGCTCAGTAAGCGGTGGCTTCCAACGCATCGTTGGAAACCAACGCTATTATTTTGCATGGTACAGTTTTTTATGATGTCATTCATCGCAGTGTTACGATCGCAGGTTGTCGGCACCGCTTTCGAGGAAACCAGCGCTTAAGGTGTCATTAATCTGCGCGAAGGACTAAAATATTTGATGCGCCGTCACCAAAATATAACATAGAGGACAAAGGATTTTCGTGGAGTGATCCTACTGGTTCTTTAGCAGTATACTATGACTTTACTAAGTAACAAGACATTTACTCAACAAGCACACTACACATTACACTCTGATCTAATTGCGACTGGCCGAATGATTAATATCTATGCCATAAAAAAAATCTTTTTCACATAATCCACAAGGAAAAGAAAAAGTTTTCCTGTAGTTGGCTGTATACCATCAATCACAAAATTGGAAAGAAATCCTTTGTAAAAGGTATAAAAATTTTTTTTATTAAAAATCCCTTAAAAGGGCTACATCACAACAAAACGTTTTCGATTTTTATAAAAAATCATCATCAGTGTTCGATAAACTGGATGCTAGCTGAGCCACAAAAGAAAAATATCTGGGTAAAAACCCTTTACATAAAATATAGATGCCTTAAAAGTGCATACTTCAATAAAAAGGCCTGTGATGGTCACATGGCAAACAGGATAATGCCCTAAGGTAAAGTATACAGGTTTGCCAACACGTGGGATCCAAATTGAGTTGATCACATTTCAATGACTTAATGGCAACTGTAGCCCTTTTAAGGGATTTTTAATAAAAAAAATTTTATACCTTTTACAAAGGATTTCTTTTTAATTTTCTATTTCACATGTTTGCGTACGGTACCTACATAAATAACAGTACAGGGTGTTTGGTAAAGAATGGGCCATAGCTTAACCTCAGGTTCCTGGGGTTAAAATAGGCCGATTTAAGCTAACTTACCTTAGTACAAAGTTTATAATAACCGAGATACAGGGTGTCAAAGTTAAACTTTTTTTTTATTTATTATTGAATATTTCCTGACAGGTATGAGATAACAACATGAAATTTGGTATGTGGGGGTTTTTTGGGTCGAGAAAACTAAATTTCCTACCAAAAATTATGTATTGCCCAGAGGGCGCCACATACGCCTTTCAGCACTCACTTATTATGTTCAATTTTTTTTATCCCTCACTCTGTATAATTTTGACATTAAAATTTTTATTCTCCTATTAGTTTTACTTAAAAAAGGTATACTTTTTTCATCTCCCTAAGCTCAACCGTTTTCGAGATAAACGCATTTTAAATCTGCGATACACCATCATTTTTAGCATATCATTGTAGTTCCACCCGAAAAATAACTTAAAACCATAATAATTGTGCCAGTTCTCAAATTTATGTCATTGCATCGCAAATTCCATTTGAAGAAATTTGCGATACATTTTTGGATAATTTTATGGTTTTAAGTTACTTTTCGGGTGTAACTACAATGATATTATGCTAAAAATGATGGTGTATCGCAGATTTAAAATGCGTTTATCTCGAAAACGGTTGAGTTTAGGGAGATGAAAGAAGTATACCTTTTTTAAGTAAAACTAATAGGAAAATAAAAATGTTAATGTCAAAATTATACAGAGTGAGGGATAAAAAAATTGAACGTAATAAATGAGTGCTGAAAGGTGTATGTGGCGCCCTCTGGGCAATACATAATTTTTGGTAGGGAATTTAGTTTTCTTGACCCAAAAAACCCCCACATACCAAATTTCATGTTGTTATCTCATACCTGTCAGGAAATATTCAACAATAAATAAAAAAAAAAGTTTAACTTTGACACCCTGTATCTCGGTTATTATAAACTTTGTACTAAGGTAAGTTAGCTTAAATCGGCCTATTTTAACCTCAGGAACCAGAGGTTAAGCTAGGGCCCATTCTTTACCAAACACCCTGTATATAAGTGATGCGAGGTCTGGTAAGATTAGCAATTTTTTATATTTAATTTTTCCCCTTTATTGTATTCTCCTTCCGCTTCACTACACTGCTCTATGCTAACCTTCCACCTTCCACTGTGCGAAACAGTGCTCTCGGTCATCTTCCGATAGGCTGTTGGGGTATCTGTGTCGATTTTAGTTGTACGTTCTCTCCTGACTCGTGGCTAGTTACTTTCAAGCAGCATTTGATTTTTGGGAACAGTAACAGTCTTCTTCTTTAGGTGCCGTGTCTGTATTCAGACGTTGGCCGTCATCATATTATTTACAATTTCCTGAAATCTCTCTCTATCGGCTGCTGCGCGAAATAATTCTTCTACTGTGCAGCCACACCATTGTCTAATATTACGCAGCCATGAAAGTTTCTTTCGACCAATCCATCTCTTTCCCTCCACTTTTCCTTGTATTATAAGGCGAAGCAGATGGTATTTAGGTCCTCTAATTATATGGCCGAAGTATTCTGTTTTTCTCCTCTTTATGATGCTTATGAGCAGACGTTCTGAATTCAGCATTTGAAGAACATGTTCATTGGAAGTGTGCGAAACCTATGATATCTTTAGGATTCGTCGATAGCACCACAATTCGAATGCTTCTATTTTGTTTAGCATTGTGGTTTTTAACGTCTATGTCTCACAACTGTACAATAGGATAGACCACACATAACATTTCAGCACCTTCTTTCGAATATTCATCGACAGGTTTCTGTTACATAAAACTGGTTTCCAGGTCATTAAAGCCTTTCGTGATATTTCGATCCTAGTTATTATCTCTTCATCAGAGTCACAATTTACATTTAAGGTGATACAGTAGCGATCAACAGGTAGCCAAAACGCGTTCCAAGATTGCGGCTGTAATTTAGAATATTTTTTCGAGATATTTGGCACACGTATTCGTAATATAATAAAGTATGGCGGTACAGAGCCCAATTTGAAAAATATAATAATATGTGGAAATTACTCTGTAATTAAATACAATACTAAGAAAACGAGCCTGTACCGCCATTAAGAAGAACAAAAAAATACACTTTCTTCAAATAAACTTTTTTATCCGATGCCTAGATTTTGTGTCATTTTGGAACTACTAATGAAATAAACAATTTTAGTAGTTCCAAAATGACACAAAATCTAGGCATCGGATAAAAAAGTTTATTTGAAGAAAGTGAATTTTTTTGTTCTTCTTAATGGCGGTACAGGCTCATTTTTTTAATATTGTATTTAATTACAGAGTAATTTCCACATATTATTATATTTTTCAAATTGGGCTCTGCACCGCCATTCTTTATTATATTACGAATACGTGTGCCAAATATCTCGAAAAAATATTCTAAATTACAGCCGCAATCTTGGAACGCGTTTTCGCTACCTGTTGATCGCTACTGTTTACTCTTAATAAACCAGCTGCCAAGGTACTTGAAATGATTTACCCGTTCTAACTCCTCTCCATCAAGAGAAAGCTGACCTTGATCTATATTAATCTTTCCAACTGCCATCCACTTTGTTTTTGAAATGTTGATTTTAAGGCCTCTCCGATAACTTGCTTCACTGACTAGATTTAGTAGTGTCTGAAGATCTTGTAAATTTTCAGCAAGAATGGCTGTATCGTCAGCGTATCTAATATTGTTGATTACTTCTCCGCCTAGCCTTACTCCCTCTTGTCTGTCATCCAAAGCCTCCTTAAAGATTTCTTCAGAGTACAGATTAAAAGGGGTGGGTGATAAAACACAACCTTGTCGTACTCCACGTTTTATCGGCAGTTTTTCAGTACGATTGTCTCCAATTTGGATAGAGGCTACTTGATTGTAATATAAGTATTTCAGCAGTCTTATATCGTAGTGGTCAAGTCCTGCTGCCTGCAGACAATCGAAAAGTGTATCATGTTGTACTCGGTCGAATGCCTTCTCGAAGTCGATGAAACAAACATAAACAGTCTTTCGGAATTCGCAACTTTTTTGTAATAGAACGCGCATACAAAATAGTGCTTCTCTAGTTCCTAGACCATTTCTAAATCCAAATTGCTTATTACCCATTCTAGTTTCGCACAGAAGGAATACTCGGTTTTGCATAATACGTAAAAGTATCTTAAGTGTGTGACTCATCAAACTTATTAGTCTAAAATCGCTGCATTTGGTGGGCCTGCTTTTCTTTGGTAATGTTATAAACAGTGACTCCAACCAATCATCTGGTATTTTTCCTTCGTTATAAATTTTGTTAAAGAAAGTACTTAGTCAAGTAGGTAATGTTTTCCTCATCTAAAAGTTTAAGTAGCTCAACAGGGATTTGATCTGGTCCAGGTGCTTTATTGTTTTTGTCTTGTTGTATTGCTTTTATGACTTCTGACTTCATTATACTGGGACCTCTGTTTAATTGGTTGTCTGTCACAGGTAGTATTTGGAACATTTTCTCGAGAAGCATCGTCAAAAAGGTCACTGATGTGTCTCTCCCATTCTTTGCACTGTTGTTCGTGATCACAATTTTTCCGTCTGCGGTTTTAAGTACGTGAGCATTTTTCTGTTTTCTAATTCCGGAGGTATATTTAAGTTTCTTGTGGAGGTTGAAACTATCATGCTTTTTTTGGAGGTCTTCTATTTCTTGACATGAATTCTCGAGCCAGGATTCTTTGGCCTGTTTAATTTTTCTTTTTATGAGTTTGTTGATTTCACGGTATTTAATAATATTTCTATTTTTGTAATAAACTATTTTTAATGGGAAATAAGCCACAATTTTACCAAAAAAATGATTTTATTAACGTTTCGAAGCCCAAATCGGATTTCGTTGTCAAAATACAAAATACTGTTTTGACAACGAAACCCGATTTGGGCTTCGAAACTTTAATAAAATCATTTTTTTGGTAAAATTGTGGCTTATTTCCCATTAAAAATAGTTTATTATAAAAATGCCACAAGGAAATAGCTTCTATTTTTGTATTTTCGTCGAACTTCCATCAGGTCTAGAATTTTTTGGTTCGTCCAGTCATTTTTTGCCAACATTGTAGGTGTTTTTAAAGATTCCCTTACGTCCTCTAAAATCGACTATTGAATATTGTATGTACCAACATTCGTTAATAGTTCTGTTTTCGTTTGGTATATTTGATATTCTGTGCATTTTACTATTTATCTGCTGTGATATGTGTTCGCGCGTTTGGGTGTTTTTAAAAGGGTTGAGATATATCTTACTAGGTTCTAGACTAGACTAAAGGGACTAGATATATCTTAAGAGTAACAGTCGTAGGGTGCTAAATCTGTCGAATAAGGCAGGTAGTTCATTACTGTGACCTAATTTTTTTCCAACTAGTCCTTGTAGAGTGCGCTTTGTGAGCCGGCGCGTTGTTGTGATGGAAAATCCAGGAGAATTTGTTCTTCGGACTCTTCGTAAAACCACTAAATAGTAATATTTATTAACTATCTGACCTTCCAGTACCCATTACATGTGAGCTACACTACGTATATCAGTCAGCATCGTCTTGAATTTGCTCATCCTAGCTTTTTCACTCTCGGAGAGTTTGTAGTCTTTCACTGCATGGATTGCAGCTTAGTTTCAAGTCCATATTAAAAATCCATGTCTCTTCACAAGTAATAACCTTTGATGAGAAGTGTGAGTCTTTTTCGATGCATTCCAGGATGTCAGAACAAAATCCTACGATAAATCTTCCGTTCCGCCGTTTTGAGTCCAAGCATAAGCTTACAACACACTTTTCTCATGTGTAGTTCCTTCTGCAAAATGTGTCTCTCTTTAGTAAAGTAAACGACTGTTTTGCTTGTTTTCGGTTCAGAGGGATGCACAATCCCTGGACAGCTGTTTCCGCCTTATAGACTTCCTCAGCAGAGCAACGTGCACACCTCTGAAGCGAAAGCCAGCAGCCCATCTGTTTAAGGGAAATTTCAAAGATCATTGAAATCACCATGATTTTTCAACTGAAAAGTCTCAGATGCAGAATTCAACCATTATAACAAAAATTAAAATGGTAAGTAGTTATTTATATCCGAAACTTTTCTTATTAGAAGTTCTTTCTGGTACATCCTTAATCTGTGATTTTTACAATTTATAAGACAGCAGACGACGAATATAGATAACAAAAAGGACTCTACTATATGCAGTCACATTCCGTTTGCATTCAATTTTTGTTATAATGGTGAATTCCATCTGAGACTTTTCAGTTTGTTTAAGAGATGTTGCTGAATTGCGTCCCAATGGGGATTTCAATGATCTTTGAAATTTCCCTTGCTCTGCGGAGGAAGCCTATAAGGCATAAATAGCTGTCCAGGGATTGTGCATCCCTCTGAATCGAAAACAAGCAAAACCGTCTGTTACTTTTCTATCTTTAAAAATCCACAAGGAAGAAATTCCTGTAGTTGGCTGTATACCATTAATTACAAGTGAAATTTAATAAAAAATTTTCCTCTTGGTAAAAGGTATATTAGTTTAAAAAGCCCTAAAGGGCTACAAACATATGAACAAAACGTTTTCGCTCTGTAACAAGGGCATCATCAGTGTTGCAAGAACATGGTGACCAACCAAAAAATACAAGGTCAAAGCCTTTCAAAAAACAGACAAAAGTGGCAGGCAACTGACACCTCTTAAAACATAATGACCTAGTTACCTTTTGACCCACTTACCACGTGTGGGAGTCATATGTTGCCCTAGGGCCGTATCCTTAGAAATTTTATCCATCCTTTGGATTTTTCGATGTATTTATTTATATTAGACTTTTGTCTGTTTTTTGAAAAGCCTTGTATTTTTTGGTTGGCTCACCATGTTGTAACACTGATGATGCTCTTGTTACAGAGCGAAAACGTTTTGTTCATATGTTTGTAGCCCTTTAGGGCTTTTTAAACTAATATACCTTTTACCAAGAGGAAAATTTTTTATTAAATTTCACTTTCTATCTTTACTCAGATTTGAGTACTAGGAAGTTTCTTTCTGTCCTTTTCCTAGACGAATGAAAACAGAATGTGACTGCATATAGTAAAGTCCTTTTTGTTTTCTATATTCGTCGTCTCCTGTCTTATAAATTGTAAAAGTCGCAGATTAAGGATTTACCAGAAAGAACTTCGAACAAGAAAAGTTTCAGATTTAACTATTTACCATATTAATTTTTGTTATAATGGTGAATTCTGAATCTGAGACTTTTCAGTTTGTGTCTCTTCTTCTTTATTAATGTCCACATGCTCAGTAATGGTCCTAGTACTTAATTGACGAACTTTTTGAACCATCTTCAATATCCTACTTCCACTTCTTAAAACATTTCTACCGGTTTGAGAGCTCTTGAAAATGCTCGTCTCACCTTTTCATTCGTTCCTCTTTCTCGTTGATAATTGCCCCATTTTTGTCCTTGCAAACTGTTGTTCTTGTCATGTATCCTTGTATGTATTGTTTGGTTTCCTTGTAAAATTTTCTAGTCTCTCTTCTGTTATTATAATCTGTAATTTGTTGTATTTTTCTATTCAACATTTCTCTCTTTTTCCTTCTACATATTTTCTTTGCATCTTTTCTCAGTTCTTCATATGCTCTTCTATTCAATCGGGAATTCCTCTGTAGACATTTCTGTCTAGCTATATTTTTGCTATTTATTACTTGTTGGCAATCTTGGTCAAAACCATTCCTCGTTTCTTTTGCTTGAGGTTTCACCTAATATTTCCTTTGTTGTATTCGTAATTGTCGTTTGGATGACATTCTATTCGTCTTCCCTGTTGTTTCGTTCCTCTCTTTCATTTAATATTACTTTTATTTTCTGCTTGTACTCATTTTTCTATTTATGATTTTTAAACATATATGTGTTTCATTTCCTTTGTTTTACGCCTTTCTCTTTTCTTACCATTGATATTCCTCGTTTTATCTTCGATATAACCAACAAATGGTCCGAATCGCAATTTGCGCCTCTATAAGATCTAATATCTGTTACGGATGTTGCCCACCGTTTGAATATTATTATGTGATCAATTTGATTGATCATATACTGATTGATTTGAAATTTATTAGTACCAGGTATCATTCAGGTTTCTTATTGAATATTTTTATGGGGAAAACACGTACTAACTCTCTGAGTTTATTTGCCGTTGCCAACTGTACCCCTCTTATACTTTTGTTGCTGGTAATATCATGTAATCTATCCTTACCAAAGCATTGTGCATAGATTAGCTCCTTTCCCAGCTTGGCGTTCATATCACCCAGAATATTAATAATTGCAATATTATAACATTTTCCCCTTAGGCGTATTTTACGCATTCTTTCATTAGCTGGAGTGAAACACAATACCGACCTGCGGCATTTATGGCTTACCATAAAATCCACTCCAAAGTATCCTTGTCTTTCTGCTCCATAGTAGTTCATCTTCTTCTTCTTCTACGGCAGTACAGCCCAAATTGGGCCTTGGCCTCCTTTATTTTTTGCCTCCACTCTTGCTTGTCTGAGGCTGCTCTTCTCCATACACGGACTCCTAAAAGGGCTTGTGCATCGCTGTTTACTGTGTCTTCCCAGCGCTTTCTTGGCTTTCCAACCGGTCTCTTTCCCTGCATTCTAGTATTCAGTGCTCTTTTTGGTAGCATATCCTCTCCCATTCTTATCACATGGCCGACCCATTGCAATCTTTGTATTCTAATGAAGTCTGACAGGGGTGCTTCCTTATAAAGTTCATAAAGTTCGTTGTTGTATCGACTTCTGAAGATTCCGTTTTCCCTTACAGGTCCTAGTATTCTCCTCAGTACTTTCCTTTCGAATGTGTAGGGCTTGTTTTTAGATGTTTCTTTCAGGGCCCAGGCTTCACTGCCATATCATGTTATTGGTCGAATTAAAGTTTTATAGATTCTCATCTTTGTATTTCGGTGGACACTTTTAGACCGAAATATATGGGAGGGGTAAAATAAGCTCTGTTTGCTTGCGTTATACTGTAACATACTGTATTCTTTTTATTTATGCAACTATGTCCTTTAAATCTGATTTCTTGGAGAGCTGCTACGTCCACTTCATACTTCTGTAGTTTATGTGCAATACTTTGCATTGCAGCATGGTTTGGACATTTCAGGTTCCCCGTCGTAAATCCATCGTTGAGTCGTTATTTCGTAACTTTTGTCGTTGTTCGTTGGCCCGTCCGGTTTGTTCATTGTTTCTAGCATTCGTGATAGCGGAGTTTAAGGTGAGCAGGTTATCGGCCTATTGCGCCTGAGTCCAGTGCCAGGGCTGCTGGCTATAGCTTCTGAAAAAGCTTTGGTTTCTCCCTTCCTCGTCTGCCCTGACCCTACCTTCAATTGGGGTTGGTTACCCAATTTCCAGTAGGGTTGCTCAGGTTTACCAGGGTTCAACCGTGTGATCAAGATCATACTTCTTGGAGGTGAGAATGGGAATTGAGTAGGAGAGGCTAGAGGTGTTATCTGGAAGCAACACCTTATAATGCGCATCACTACCCCATTTAAACGATGGAATCAATTAATTGAATAAGCATGATATTGTACGACATTAAAAAGTGGGGGCTACCATGACTACGACATATTACAAGACATGTTAGAAGACACAAAAACAACAAAGTAAATGTATTCATAGTCAGAGGATAATTTCCTCCTAAGTGTGAATGAATCAGGTGTCGTTTTATTTCGATTTACTACTCCTAAGTCTTTTGAACACCAGGTCGTTACTAAGTTTGAGGTAATTTGTACACTGTCAGCAATAATACCTCCAACTACTATGACTATAAATTTTTTGTTATTTTATATCATCTGGTTAAAAAAAACCTTTTTAAAAGATCTTCAACCACTATCCACCACAATAGAGATCTTAAGACTCCTCCTTGAGGACGTCCTTTTACAGATATTATCGAGGTAGATTGATTTCCTATACAAGAAGTAATATTCCTTGTACTAAATATGGATTGAGTCGATTTAATGCTGGAAAAGGTATACATTTTCTTGCTGAGACAGCGTTAATATACTGCAATAAGGTTATGTTAATATTAATGTTATACACGGATTATACGAAATATGACAGAAGCTCGAAACAAATGACTGTGAATGAAAAGCCCTATACAAGTCAATCCATTTGCGACCAAATAATCATGGATTGACTTGTATTTGAAACAATGTGTTCAATCTTCGGGACTACAAATCGCAAGTGGAGTCCAGCGGTGAGGGTTACTTCCTCTTCGGCATTATTATGTATTACACTACAGAAATCAGGAACTTCCCTCCTAAATATAATGTATGGCCATCAAACAAATTCTTCCAACCACTTTTTTAATGTTTGCAGCACTTTCCATGCTGTAGCAAACTTGTCAAATTGTTGATTTTAAATTGTAGCAGTTAAGTTTTGCAAGGTATGCTGCCCTCTTGTATCTTCTGCGTTATCTTCATCATATACAGTAGAACACCGCAAATCCGAATAATTGGGGAGACAGCCTGTTCGGATTCCGAAAAGTTCGGATTATCCGAAAGTTATAGCCTTAACTAGTAGTTCAAAGCTTTCATTGCGATTTTTAGTAGCCAAACGTTCTCGGAAGAGTGTGGACAATATTTTTGTACTCAAGTTGACTATGAGAGAACCAAAGTAAGTTTGTGTTTAACCTTTATAAACACTTTATAAACCTATATATTAAAGTATAATATTTATTTTTATGTCAAAAGTCCTATTAATCCTACATTGTCCAATTTTCTAGCTTTACTCTGTATAATAAACATGTTTTTAAGTTTTTGTCTTGAATTTTTAAATTTTTTTCACTTTCCGTTGGTTCGGATTTGCCGAAAGTTCAGATTAGCGGGGTTCGGATTTACGGGGTTCTACTGTAATTACTTCATCTAAAAACTTTCTGCGGTATATTCGTTTGGTTGCTAAAATTATTTCCGGATCCATAGGTTGAATAAGCAATGTATTTTTTGGCAAAAACATACAACTAAAGTTGCCATGTTTTGATCATAGAATATTTTCAGAGGGAGGAGAATTGTCTAAAATCAAAAAACATTTCACCTCTTCCGGCAGTATTCCCAGTGTCTTCTCTTGAAATGTTTTCACTGCTGGTACAAATTCTTTAAAATGCAATTTTTGAAGATATCTGAGCTGAACCATGCCTTATTAGAGCTAATAAAATTTAAACTTACATTACCAACCACTATGATGAAATTATTTATTTTAATAGCTCCACAATTATACAGGGTGAGTCATGAGGAACTGTACATACTCCTACCTCGTGTAGAGGCTCCTATGGGGAATAACAAATGACCATTAAAAAGTGTCTGCTCCCATTGTTTAATAATATACAGGGCGAGTTTCGCATTTTGACAGAAATTTGTATTCGTCATAATTTTTGAACGGTCAGATCGATGTGTCTCTTATTTTGGTCAATCGTTACACTATTACCACCTAATCAACTGATTTATTCAAACTAGAAAAAATCAGGTCCGGCTTCAAAAAAATTAGTTGGTTTGGGTCTTAGAAAAATTTCACCCTGTATACGCTTTTTGAAAACTCTAATATGAATTTTCCGAATTAGACAAATAGGCAATTAAAATGGAATATTTATTTTTTTCCCCACACGATTACTTAATTTTTTATAAAAAAATCAAATTTGACACTGAATAATTAAAAGTTTGGTAAAGTGAACCATAGATTTTAAAAAATTAACTTTTATTACAAAAATTAATTTTTTTTAACAAATATTTAACTTATGTTACCACCCAATCAACAGATTTATACAAACTAGAAAAAAATCAGGCCCGGATTTAATAAATTAGTTCGTTTTGGTCTTAGAAAAAATTTCACCCTGTATACTCTTTCTGAAAACTCTAATATGAATTTTAAAAATTAGACAAATAGGCAATTAAAATGGCATATTTATTTTTTTCTCCACACGATTACTTAATTTTTTATTAAAAAATCAAATTTATCAAAATCGGAATTTTAACCTAAAACTGAAAAAAAAAATGAAATCACGGTTTAACTCGCTACAACTCTGTTCCATTTTAATATTTTTTTTTCTGAAATTTTACAGCACATATCTCTTACCATTGTGAATATGAAAATTGTTGTAGACTTTCCGTCTTCTTCTCATAAAAGTTATGAATTTTTAAAAATAAAAGGTGCAGATTCGTGAATTGCAAAGTTAAATCGCAAAAATTAAGTGAAAAAATTTAAGATTTATATATTTGATCACGTCTATGTTAAACTATAGAGTCCAAAGAGAAGTGTTATGGGTTTTAGATCTTGACGTGGTATAGAAAAAAATGGTGAAGCTTTTAATTTTGAGAAAAACGTTTAATTTTTTTTTATTTTTATGGCAAAATTCCGATTTTGACAAATTTGATTTTTTAATAAAAAATTAAGTAATCGTGAGGGGAAAAATAAGTACGCCATTTTAATTGCCTATTTGTCTAATTTGTAAAATTCATACTAGAGTTTTCAAAAAGCGTATACAGGGTGAAATTTTTTCTAAGACCAAAACGAAGTAATTTTTAAATCCGGGCCTGATTTTTTTCTAGTTTGTATAAATCAGTTGATTGGGTGGTAACATAAATTAAATATTTGTTCAAAAAAAAATTTATTTTCGTAATAAAAGTTAATTTTTTTAAATCTAGTTTCTAGTAAATATTGTTCACTTTACCAAACTTCTAATTATTCATAGTCAAATTTGATTTTTTTTATAAAAAATTAAGTAATCGTATGGGGAAAAAATGAATATGCGATTTTAATTGCCTATTTGTCTAATTTGTAAAATTCATATTAGAGTTTTCAAAAAGCTTATACAGGGTGAAATTTTTTTTAAGACCGAAACCAACAAATTTTTTAAATCCGGGCCTGATTTGTTTCTAGTTTGTATAAATCAGTTGATTGGGTTGTAACATAAGTTAAATATTTGTTCAAAAAAAATTAATTTTTGTAATAAAAGTTTATGGTTCACTTTACCAAACTTTTAATTCATACTCAAATTTGATTTTTTTATAAAAAAATAAGTAATCGTGTGGGGAAAAAAATAAATATGTCATTTTAATTGCCTATTTGTCTAATTTGTAAAATTCATATTATAGTTTTCAAAAAGCGTATACAGGGTGAAATTTTTTCTAAGACCCAAACGAACTAATTTTTTTAAAGCAGGACCTGATTTTTTTCTAGTTTGAATAAATCAGTTCATTAGGTGGTAATAGTGTAACGATTGACCAAAATAAGAGACACATCGATCTCACCGTTCAAAAATTATGACGAATACAAATTTCTGTCAAAATTGCGAAACTCGCCCTGTATATTAATAAACAATGGGAGCAGACACTTTTTAATGGTCATTTGTTATTCCCCATAGGGGCCTCTATACGAGGTAGGAGTATGTACAGTTCCTCATGACTCACCCTGTATACAAATCCTGCCTCAAAATATTTGTAAGAATTAAAACTCTTAAATGCCTTCATTTGTTGACCTGTGTAGAAACTATTACTAAAAATAAGTAACTATGTCCATGTTAGTTAGCCTTGGAAAACCTTTTCTACTGTAGGTTAACTCATACCCCTTGAGGGAAAATAGATCTATATACCAACAGATTTTGAAAATATTCACTCAGGTTTATTTATTCACTGCTTAAAACTAAATAAAGTCGTTAAAGAACTTCAACAGCTAAAAGCTACACAATGTCAACAGCAAAATGTTCGGAAAATACAACTAAAATAAACTATTTTACAACTATTAAACTATTATATAAAAACTGTTATATAAACCACTATTTTATAACAACAATAACTGTTTTATAAAAAAACTATTAAACGTAAAAAACTCAATGCAGTACAAATATAAATAATTTCAATGTCTCCCAGGTTTCATATTAGTGTCATAAACGTCAAAGTCTTGAAACGGTATCCCAATGACAATGTCAATCATGACCAAATTATTGTTATACTGAATTCGCTCTACCGAGATTCACTTTGACACATTCGGAATAGGAAACATACAACACAAAAATTCCTACCTCACACTATTAACTGCTAAAATCAACTTAATCGTTCATTAAAAGAAGAAGAATTATTAGAAATAGGGGGAGTGTCTACTAATCTCATAAAATTTTGTGGAGTTTATTTCTACAAAATAATTTTATTTTGTACAATAAATAATTTTCTCATTTGTTATCAATACATTATAATTGTGTAAATAAATAATTATTGATTAGCGTAAGGTTTATGTTATTTTTATGTCTGTTTACTATTAATAATATTGGCTATGAATGAGCAGGTGCGTTGGTTGTGTAGTAATTTCCAGTCAATTCTGACAATTGAACCTTCCAAAAAAGAAATTACTAACGTCAGTGTCAAAGTGAATCTCGATAGAGCGAATTCAGTTTATTAATATACTTTTCCAATGTACTCAATAACATCGGTCGTTTCAATATTCAAGTATTTTATTTTTTTTTGCTGTTATGTGGATTCTTCTCACGGTGCCTATACGTTCCGGATGTTGGCGATCAGCATGGCTATCCTAACTTTGCTTGCTGCAATTCGGAATAGTCCGGTTGCACATATGTAAATGTATTAAACCACTTTTGCAGGTTTCGAAGTCAAGATATTCTTTTTCTCCCTAGTTCTTTCTTTCCTTCCAAATACCTTTCTCTGAAGAATGAGTTGTAACCAGCTATATCTCTGTTCATTCCTCATACGCATTCTACGTAGAACCTCAACATTATTCACACGATGTACCCATGAAATTCTTAAAATGCGTCTGTAACACCACGTCTCGAAGGCCTCGAGTTTTCTTAAAGAAGCTTCAGAAAGTGTCCAGGCCTCTACTTCGTATAATAACGTAGAAAATACATACAGTCGTAAAAATGAAAGAATACCCATGAACGAACATATAAAACACTCTGTATTTTCCTGTCACCGTGCCACAAAGAAAATTGTCCAGTGCAAGTACATGTAACAATAATTATTACATGTACTTGCGCTGGGCAATTTTCTTCGTGACACGGTGACAGGAAAATACAGCGTGTTTTATATGTTCGTTCATGGGTATTCTTTCATTTTTCCTACTGTAGCATATGATGATAGAGATTTCAGTACAAAATGGTAAATCGTGACCTCTGAAAAGAGGTCCCATCGTTACGAACGCTGATCTTGCTTTTCCTATTCGCTGTTTTATTTTAGTAGAGTGGTCCCATTGGCTGTCTATGTTGGTACTAAGGTATGCGTGGTGTCAGTTGGTTGTTGGTCAACCAAAAGCCGTTTATTTAATATTTTGCGCTTACTGACTACTACGTACTTAGCCATATGCATATCTAATGTTGTTTAGACGCACTTCGTTGACTAATACGCATTCCTGTAGTTCTCCCAGTGTTTGCTCGAAGATATGTTCAGAGTACATACAGTAGGAAAAATGAAAGAATACCCATGAACGAACATTTAAAACACGCTGTATTTTCCTGTCACCGTGTCACACAAAAAATTGGCCAGCGCAAGTACATGTAATAATTATTGTTACATGTACTTGCACTGGACAATTTTCTTTGTGACACGGTGACAGGAAAATACAGCGTGTTTTATATGTTCGTTCATGAGTATTCTTTCATTTTTCAGACTGTATTAAATAACACCGGAGACAGAATGCATCCTTGTCTCACTCCTCTATCTATGGAGACTGTCTCTGTCAACTGGTCATACACATTAGTGTTGGCAGTTTGGTTGTAATATAAATTATATATGAATCTCAAGTCTCTATCATATAATTCCGCTCCTTTCAAGATGGTTATGAGCTTATCATGTTATACTATAACAAATACCTTTTTGTAGTCAATAAAACAAATATATACGTCACAGTGAACGTCCATGCATCTCTGCATAAGCATATGTTATATGTTAAACTATAACAAATGCCTTTTTGTAGTCGATAAAACAAATATATACGTCACAGTTGACGTGCATGCACCTCTGTATAAGCATATGGCCAGCGAGCATCTCGAGTGCCTAAGGGTTTGCTCACTACGGAGAGCAATGGAGTGTATCTTCGCTCCGACCCTTGCTCCCTGGTATTTATATTCGTACACTCTCTCTCCGTAGTGAGCACAACTTAAGGCATCGCGGAATCCACCTATGTCCAGGATACTTGTTCTTCGCATTTTTTATCTTCTGCCGTTTATCACTTATATGTGGTTTATTATTAATTAATTATTTTATTGTATTTAAGGTGATGAAGAAGAGAAGGACGTATTTTTACAGAACGATCAATTAGATGCACCCCCTCCAGCTGCTCCCTCAGACGGCCAAGGAGGTTACTCGGGATGGAGTGCTGCTGCCAAACAAGAATTGTTCGAAAAGAGAAAAAAACTGAAGTAAGTAGCATTTTGATTTATCAATTTAATGTACGGAAAGAATGCTATAAAGGATGAAAAAGTTAACGTTTCGGTTCGTCGAAACGGTACCTAGTAAGTTAGTTTAACTGGGAATACCTTAGAACTGCTTAATAAGCAATAAAAAGCCAATAGCGAATCTTCTTCATGTGCCGTGCTCGATTATCGAGCGTTGGCTATCAAATTGGCTATAGTAATTTTGTTGACAGCAGCTCGGAAAAGGGATGAAGAGGATATGTTAAACCATTCTCTCAGGTCTCTCTTATTCAAGAGGATATGTTAAACCATTCTTCTTAAGCCATCACGTCCTTCGACCTGGCCCTCTTCTTCCGTCTACCTTGCCTTGTATTATTAACTGGAGTATATTATATCTCTCTGGGTGTCGCATAACATGGCCAAAATATTCGGCCAAAGTTTTCAATTTTTAACTGTTCTGACGACTACCGTGACTTTTCCCACCCGGTGCAAAACAACTTCGTTACGAATTCTATCCACCCAACTTATCCGATATACCCAGATTTCAAAGGCTTCCAATTTTTTGAGAAGTTATCTGTTAAAATCCAACCTTCGACACCGTACAAAAGAGTAGAGAACACATAATATCTCACTAATCTAATTTTCAGATTCAAAGTAATGTTGTTCCCGCATAAAAGTTTTTTATCTTAAAGAATGCAGCTCTGGCCTTCTCTATACGTATAATAATTTCTGTGTTCATGTCCCAGTTCTCATTTAGATTACAACCAAGGTAGGTGATACTGCTAGTTCTCTCTAATTGTTCACCATAAGCTGTTACTACTTGCGGTCGAATTGGCGTCTTACTGACAACCATCACCTTGGTCTTTGCGGTGTTTAGCTTGAGTCCATATTCATCACACGTTGTGGTAATCCTATTTATCAGATGTTGAAGTTCTTCATAATTGCTCGCAATTAACCCCGTGTCATCCGCGTATCTCAAATTACTAATATTGACGCTATTCATTTTGATACCACATTGAGCATTATCCACTGCTTTATTGAAAACAAACTCAGAATAGATGTTAAATATTAGTGGGGACAAAATTCAGCCCTGCCTCACTCCTCTTCGTATTTGAAGTTCTTCAGACGTGTCCCGGCCAATCCTGATGTTTGCACATTGATGCCAGTAAAAATTTTTAATAATGCGTAGATCTTTATCATCAATACCCACTTTCTGAAGAATGGCAATCATTTCAGTATGTTTTACTCGATCAAAGGCCTTCTCAAACTCAATGAAACACATATAAACCGGATGTCCGATATCTCTGCATCTCTGTACCATAACCTGAATACTAAACAGTGCATTTCTGGTCCCAAGGTTATTGCGGAATCGAAACTGTGTATCACCAAGCTGGTCTTCTATTTCTTGGTACATCCTAGAGTGCAAAATTCGTAGAAATATCTTTAAAACTCATCATCTATGACTCATCAAGCTATTGGTTCGGTAGTCACTACATTTTTTTTTCACCCCTGTGACTAATTAAAATAATCATTATAGAAGTTCTCAGGGACTTCAGACCCTCGATAATACTGTAATATTTTATTCTGCGTTTAAATTTTTCAAAAATTCTAATTAGTTTTCTCAGGATTAGAAAAAAATTAATACGATAATAGACACACGAAAACTTCCTTCCAGTACGGACTACACTTGGAAACGAAATGAAATTATTCGGCACTTCGGCAGAGGTAACAGCATGGTTTAACAAAGAATTATTTTTTAAACAATGGTAACACAGAGAAACTCGGGGTATCACGATAAGGAAAAGCCGTTACATTTCAAATGGTCAAGCAAAACATTTATTATTTCAACAACTGCGTTTATTGTTACCATGAACGCATTGATTGTGGTTATTAAGCGCAGTAATAGATTGATTAATGCATTCGTTGTCATAACAATCAGTTTACATCTATGGAATAATCATATATTACTCTATATTAACAACATTTGTACATTTTTTTTAATGAAATCTGTACGTTGTCACGATAAACCGATGTAATTGCTTATCACCTACGAAATCAAGAAAGTGTTTTAGAAAGAATTACCATTATTTATTAAATATACGAAACTAACTTATTGGCTGAATAAATTGAGTGTTATTGATAAATGTACCTTTTTGTTAACTTTAAGATAAATTAATGTTGTTTAATTCTTATAATCAAAATCTAACCCTCACGCACAAGTGGTAGTCCATGTGACAAACAACTTCAGTGAGAAACTGGGTTTATTTATTATGTACTACAATTAGTTGATACAAATAAACTCTATCTCAGTTATTTTCACAATTATTATTCAATCATTGTGACAATAACCAAATACATTCATCAATGTCTAAAAGTTCGTTGAAACAAAAAATTAAATTGTTGTTACAACGAAATACTATTCAATAATCACTGTTAATCAATATTACGAACTAAATTTTTTTGAGTGCAAGATCTATTTCAATATAAGACCAGAGTGGATTTCCTGCTGGTAGATCTTGTCTTGCGTATTGTAACAAATTATAGAAAACCAACAGCTAGATATTTGCCCACGCATTTTAGGTATGTTACCATCTTCGATCCTTATACATACATATTAGATATTAGATGCTTTTCAAATAAATCCGTTGATTATTATTAGATATACAGGGTATTTCATTAATAATTGGAAATATTTTAACTGTAGATTCCTGGGCTCAAAATATTGAGGTTTAACCCAAATCACCTAGTTAGTCCGAAAATAGTACCAATGGAGCTCTTTGAAGTTTGAAAACTGTGAAATACACCGTTTACTATACAAATCAATTGGAAAATTTTGCGTTTTTTGAATTTAAAAAAATTTCAACAAAATAATATTTAAAAAACGACGGTTTTTAAAACTGGTAATACGTTTATTTATCTTTCAGAGATGAATCGATTTCATCAATTGCGAATTCCTAGTACCGGTCAAAGCGGCTAAGGTTAGATCAGCGGTTATTTTATCGCATTATTTTTTGTGTCTTTAATTTTTAAGCATTTTTGACACTAGCTTATTAAATTATTAGGTATTCTAGTATTAAAAGTTACTCTTGCTTTAAGTCGGTATAATACACGGTTTTTTTGAAAAAAAAAATTTTCAAATTTTGTTCAAATTCAAAAAACGAAAAATTTTCAAATTTATTTTTCTAGAAAACGGTGTATCCTACCTACTTAAAGCAAGAGTGACTTTTAGTACTATGTAACGTTACAAACGTCACATCTTTGTTATTTTATTTTTAAATAATTATTTTACTTTATTTTCTCTAATATGTCATTAATAATTTTCTTCTATTTGTTTTACCTGTTTTCTTCGTTAAAAACTCGTTGGCGCCCTCTTTTATTATCCTCTTTTATTATCTTCTATTTAATATATCTCTTTTCATCTAACATCTAAGTCATCATACTGAGCCTACCTCTCTAGAGTTCACGCTGTCATTTCAATTCTCAAAATGGTGGTAATGGAATACCTCACAATTTAATAATCCAGTGTCAAAACTGCTTCGAAGTTAAATACAAAAAAGTTATGCGATACAATAACCAAATACGAGAAATTTGGTTGCCCTACCCAAATACGACGCCTATGGCCGGTACTAGAAATTCGTAATTTATGAATCGTTTTTCTAAATATGTAGATAGTACATTCTTTCACGGTTTTTGCTCTAAATTTTAAGGAACCGCTTGAATTGACATGAAATTTGGCATACGCATAGCTTACATGTCAAAGAAAAAAAGTGATATTGTGCCGATGTGTGCTTTTGCCCTGGGGGTGACTTTCACCCCCTCTTGGGAGTGGAAAAATATATGTCCAAAATAAGTCCGGAAATGGATAAACTGACTAATTTTAAGTAACTTTTGTTCTATAGAGCTTTTTCCCCAAGTCAACCCTTTTCGAGTTATTTTCGAGTTATTTTTGAGTGAATATGTTCATTTTTCAACAAAATAACCACATTTTTAGACGGTTTTTCGCAAATAACTCAAAAAGTAAGTATTTTGCCGAAAAAAAAACGTTCGTAGCAAAAATATAGCCTGTAAAAAAGTAAAAAAAATGGTGTACGCGTGAGGTCTCTGGACCTCGTAGAACCAGAGTTATAGCCAATGAAAAATAGGTTCATATTCACCAAATTTCAAATAGAATATTTTGACGTAAAATATCCAAAAAATTAAGCACTTTTTGGTGAAAACCCATTATAACTTTTTTAAAGGGTTTAAAAAAAGCTTTACTTCTGTTTTTATATAAAGTTTCTAGCATCAATTTTAAGTAAGTTACGCTCAAAATAAAGTTGGTCCCTTTTGTTGTGGCAAAAAAAAATCTGGAAGACCACCCCCTAATTAGCAACTTAAATGAAATTAGTCGTTACCGCTCCACAAAATATTTTAGTTATGTTGTGTTTATATGATCTGTAAGTTTCATATATTCAAAGTGCTTATTTTTGAAAAAATTTGGTTTCAAAAAAAAATTTTCAAAAATTTTAATTTTGAAAAATATGCTTTTTTTCAAAATAACTTAAAAATTGTTAGAGATACCAAAAATCTCAAAAAAACAAAAAAGTCAGTATTGCTTTTCTGAATATCCTGTATTCTTTTGTTTTTCTGTAAGACAATAATTGATTAAGATTTGGTGTTTCTAAATTTGCATACATTCGTGATCAGTGACTCGTTCAACCCCTTTTAACTACAGCCCTTTTAAAAATAAGGACTTTGAACCGATGAAACTTACAGATCATATAAACAATACATACACGAGTCAAGAAACTTGTGAAGTCGTAACGATTAAGTTCATTTGAGATACTAATTAGGAGGTGATTTTCCCGATTTTTTTACCAAAAAAAGGGTACTAACTTTATTTTGAGCGTAACTTGTTTACTTTTGATGCAAAATTTTTTTTATAAAACAATAATGAAGCTTTTTTTAAACACTTTAAATAAGTTGTAATGAGTTTTCCCCGAAATGTGCTTCATACTTGGTTATTTCACGTTAAAGTATTCCATTTGGAATTTGACGAATATGAACCTATTTTTCATTAGCTATAACTCTGCTTCTACTAGGTATAGAGACGTGATATATACACCATTTTTTAAAATTTTTTACAAGCTATATTTTTGCTAAGAATGTTTTTTTCGACAAAATACTTGTACTTTTTGAGTTAATTGCGAAAAACTGTCTGAAAGTGTGGTTATTTTGTTGAAAAAATGAACATATTCACTGGCAAATAACTCGAAAAATATTTACTTAATGAAAAAACTCTATAGAACAAAAGTTACTTACAATTAATCAGTTTATCCATTTCTGGACTTAGTTTGGTCGTATATTTTTTCACCCCCGGGGGAAAAGCACACATAGGCACAATATCACTTTTTTCTTTGACTTATTAGCTATGTGTATGCCAAATTTCATGTCAATCCAAGCGGTTCTTTAAAATTTAGATATTTTGCAATATTTTACCGTTAAAGAACGGACTAAGAAGCGTTCTAGAGTTATTAAAAAAACTAATTACAAGACTCCATCTTCAAAGAGCTCTAGCTTCATTGGAAGCATTTTCGGACTAGTTGAAATAATATTTCCAAATTATTAATTGAAACACCCTGTATTAATATAACATAATTTTTGTAGAAGTTTATCCAAATTCTCCATTATAAATTTGAAGATCATCGGTTGGGCACGCGGCAATCAATCAATATTATCAATAAATTTCTAAAAATATATTAAAGTGTTTGTTGCCTAATTCGCAATCATTCATAGATAATTCCAATCACATACATAATATTTGCCTTAAGGCCGGCCATTGGTAATGTTACAAGTATAGGCGATCCCATCACCTTTATAAAGTACACCACTCATAATCTAGAGCATATATGTATACCGAAAAATGCTTAACCTACTAACAATATATCTCGCTAATTACAGCCATATTTTTGCTACCCTACCTGTTGTGTATTGTTTATAAAAAAATGTGAAAGTTTTGCTTTTTTCTCAATAAATATAAGAGCGTTTATATCTAAATTACTCAAGTATTTAAATGAATTTCATGATAAAAGTCCGTTTAGCACTAGCCTACATGTAACGGAAGGATGTAACGTTAAAAAAATGTGAATTAATAAAGTACTTTTTGCGTGGTGTACTTTTAAAATAAATTTCTGGAATTAATAGAAATTGGCATGTGAAACGTAAATCTTGTACATATAATACACAAAAAGTATAGGAATCTGTAAGAATCTAAGCTCTGTTAATGTAGCAATTATGTATAAGATGGCGCTACGAAAAAAATTAAATAAACATAAAAAATTCAGGAGCGTAATGGCCCGTTTGAAACTTTCCTTAGGAAATTTCGGTACTTGACAAATATGAGTTTATTAGGGGTCCGGACAAATAATCCCCGGACAAATAATCCCGGACAAAAAATCCCCACAAATTATCCCCGGACAAAAAATCCCCACAAATAATCCTCACAAATAATCCCCACAAATAATCCCCGGACAAATAATCCCCACAAAAAATCCCGGACAGATAATCCCCACAATTTTTTTTGACAAAATATCCCCGCAAAAAATCCCGGACAAAAAATCCCCAAGAAATATTTTTGCCCAATAAAGTTGTCAAATGAATGCTTATAATCCAAGGATGGTACTAAAGATGAGAAATTTAGACTGTCTGTCCGTCGGTACGTCCGACCGCGCATATAACTACTCCGTCATTATGCCAGGTAGAATGACACACGAGGGGTCGAATGAACGGTTATAATCCAACAATGGTACTACAGATGAGCAATTTGGTCCGTCAGTCTGCTTGACCACGAATATAACTCCTCCATCACTGTACCAGGTAGAATGACAAATGAGGTGTCGAATGAAAGCTTATAATCCAAAGATGGTACTAAAGATGAGAAATTAGACCAAGGATGTCTGTCCATCGGTCCGTCCGACCGCGAATGTAACTACTCCGTCATTATGCCAGGTAGATTGACAAATGGGGTGTCGAATGAACGGTTATATTCCAACGATGGTACTAAAGATGAGCAATTTGGTCCGTTGGTCTGCCTGACCGCGAATATAAGTCTTCCGTCACTGTACCAGGTCGAATGACAAATAAGCTGTCGAATGAAAGCTTATAACCAAGGATGGTACTAAGGTTGAGAAATTTGACCAAGGCTGTCTGTCCATCGGTCCGTCCGACCGCGAATGTAACTACTCCGTCAATATGCCAGGTAGAATGACAAATGAGTTGTCGAATGAATGGTTATAATCCAACGATGGTACTAAAGATGAGAAATTTGATCCGTCGGTGTGCCTGACCGCGAATATAACTCCTCCGTCACTGTACCAGGTAGAATAACAAATGAGGTGTCAAATGAAAGCTTATAATCCAAGGATGGTACTAAAGATGAGAAATTAGACCAAGGCTGTCTGTCCATCGGTCCGTCCGACCGCGAATGTAACTACTCCGTCATTATGCCAGGCAGAATGACAGATGAGGTGACGAGTGTATAGTGAACGGTTATAATCCAACCATGGTACTAAAGATTCACTCACGCATTTCGTTTCCGAAAGTTGCACTTTCACGCACGACGTGCGGGAAAGTAAAATACCTTGTAATATTGCATTATAATATATTATAATACATGCAATAAACTAATATTGAAAGTTTGTTTTTGACAACCTTGTCAAATAATTGATTTGTGTATTTTCACTTCTAAATAAAAATCGATATAACTCTATTTTTTGTGGCTTTTTCCAAACGTACGGCCCTAGAATAAATATTATTCCTAACTCGTGCGGAAAGTGTGTTCCTCGCCCGCTATCGCGTCGTTCGGGTCAACGGCAGTCTCGTGCGTGAAATTATCACTTTCCGCACTAGTTAGGAAAATAACTATTTTATGATGTCGATATTTTCCAAGTTATGGGGGGAAATAGTGACAGTTAGAGGTTAGAGTTAGAGCATAACTATTGAATTGTCTCGTTAATTATGAGTTTTACGACAAAAATGTAGGTACCTATAATACAAAAATAGAACTTAGTAGATAGAATTAACTTTTACATAATTTTGAATTTTGATCTCTTTCATTTTTTTTACGAATATTTAAAATTGTTTCAAATATGATTTCCTACAATTATTTCTTTTTGACAATTTTTTTCGTGCGGTTGATATTTTCCGAGTTAGCGGGAATATATTAAAAAGGGGTGGGGGAGCATAAATATTGAATTGAATCTTGTTTCCGAGCTGCCCCAAATTTTATAATTCTAACCTTTAGGGGAGTTCAATAGTGGTGTAAATTTAAAATTGCGACTGAATTCCGCTGAAGGGTTAGCCGTCATATTGATTTTAAAGGAGAACCGTTGATGCTAAATACCTCCACCATTTTCAACTTTTTTGCTCTACTGCTCATTATTTATAATAGTTCCCAGGTAGCAAGGCTGTTTAACGCGCTCTATCTGAATCTGCGTTCCATTAGTGTGCAGATGGGTTATAGGTATAGATAGGGCTATTATAGCAATCGCCATTAAACCGGTTTTTGGTACGAAAATAGTGATTAGCAATTAAATTTAAGCATGAATTGTAATTTCGATTACCAAATATCGAATTCCAATTGTGAGTTCTTTCAAAAATCGTGCATGCAGCACTCTGCTTTGAATAACCCTGTTCAAAACATCCTATTTGTGATGATAATTGCTTGTCCTGAAAACGATAATCTTGATTGTAATACAAAAAAACCTATTCATTTTTGTAATTTCAAAAGTATTTGGTCATCATCATCATCAATGGCGTTATAACTCTTCGAGACTCTGCCACATTTTTTATGTGATATTTGATACCGTTCACGTTATCAACACCAGTAATAAAAATTTAATGTGTTTCTCGGTCGATGATCGAAATGCCACATCAGCGACTTGTTAATTATTGTGTTTTGACTGGAATAAGAATGTGAATTTTAACCGAATTTTTAACGTGCATACAAAAATTGCACATACAATTTTTTTTGTTTATGCTTATTTTTTATTATAATAAATATGTTGATTTTCACCCATTCGTGAGCAAAAATTTGGTTGTTTTGACTTCTGAGTAATACCAAAAAGTCAAAAATCGTTATAACTGAAAAAACTCGACAGATTTATGCTCGATAAACTCATAATACTCATAAAGCTAATAAAATATTTTTGATCTTTTCGTTTCACATGATTCACTGAGCGTTGGCTTATTTTTTAATATTTTTCCTTATTTTTTTTTAATTCATTGAATTATAGCGTTGATTGAGATATTAGAGGCCGTCCAATATATCAATCAACGATTATAGTGAATATGCTTATTTAATTTAAAAATAAAATAATTCTATCCTCTTCTTCTTGCTGTGCCTGTCCGTGACGAATGTTGGCGATCTCCATGGCATGGCAATCTTTATTTTATCTGCAGCAATGCAGGAAAGCTTCACATATGTTGAGTTGAACCAGGTTCTGAGGTTCTTTAACCAGGATGTTCTTCTTCTTCCTGGACCTCGCTTTCCAAATATTTTTCCTTGGAGAATGGCTTGTAGGAGGGCATATCTGGATTCATTTCGCATAATGTGTCCAAAGTATTCCAACTTTTGAGATTTGATGGTCTCGGTTTTTCCCCATTCTTCTGTAAGGACCTCCTCATTTGTGACCCGATCAGTCAATGGGATTTTAAGAATTCTATTATAAGTTCAAAAAAATTCAAAAAAATATGCTTGAAATATTTATTTCAAACTCTAAGCTCACCCCACCTTAAGGATAGCTATGACACGAATCTGATAGGCAAGCCATGCAAGTCGTTTTTGTCTATGTATGAAATTTAATAAAAAAATGTCTCATCCGGAAAGCAGATGGGTGCAGGTCGACCTATATTCGGATCTTAGACTATAACGTATATATAGTTTCGTAGAGTTTTGCTATCAGCCGTTGATGATTTGCTGATGAACGCTACTCGTGTTATTTCTTTCCGTTCATGTTCACAAGAGCATGTGTTAACAAGTAATTGGACTTCGTAAGTCCTAGGTTTTCATCCAAAGTAATCGAAAGTAGAACTGGAAGTCGATATTTTAACTCTTCGTGTAACTTTGCGTCGATTCATATACGATTTTACTAATTTTGGATCATATTCATTTACATTCATACCATACTTTGAGTCACTTTAAAACAGATACTTGCGGTTGCAACTCTAAAACTGAAGTCCGATGTTAAATTACTCATCTTTAATACCATCCTTGTGTTATAATCTTTTATTCGAAACCTCATTATTTGTCATTATATCTGTATTAATACGGAGGAGTTGTATGTAGGAGGACAGACGGAAAGACACTCATGAAACCGGAAGTATATATTTGTTCTCGCCTTGCGAAGGCTCGTCGAATAATATATCACTTTTACTATTCCGGTGACTTTAAAACAGTATTTCCGGTCCCATTTGTAAAACCGGAAGTACTTGGTCAAATTTCTCACCTTTAGTACCATCCTTGGATTATAAGCTTTCATTCGACACCTCATTTGTCATTCAACCTGGTATAGTGACGGAAGAGTTATATTCGCGGTCGGACGGACCGACGGACAGACAGCCTTGGTCAAATTGCTCATCTTTAGTACCATCCTTGGATTATAAGCTTTCATTCGACACATCATTTGTCATTCTACCTGGTACAGTAACGGAGGAGTTATATTCGCGATCAGGCAGACCGACGGACCAAATTGCTCATCTTTAGTACCATCGTTAGATTATAATCGTTCATTCGAAACCTAATTTGTCATTTTCCCTGGCATGATGACGGAGAGAAGTTACATTTGCGGTCGGACGGACAGATGGACAGGCAGCCTTGGTCAAATTTCTCATCTTTAGTACCATCCTTGGTTATAAGCTTTCATTCGACACCTTATGGGTCATTCTACCTGGTACAGTGACGGAGGAGTTATATTCGCGGTCAGGCAGACCGACGGACCAAATTGCTCAACTTTAGTACCATCGTTGGATTATAATCGTTCATTTGAAACCTCATTTGTCATTTTCCCTGGCATAATGACGAAGAAGTTACATTCGCGGTCGGACGGACAAATGGACCGACAGCCTTGGTCAAATTTTTCATCTTTAGTACCATCCTCGGTTATAAGCTTTCATTCGAAACCTTATTTGTCATTCTACCTGGTACAGTGACGGAGGAGTTATATTCGCGGTCAGGCAGACCGACGGACCAAATTGCTTATCTTTAGTACCATCGTTGGATTATAACCATTCATTCGACACCTCATTTGTCATTCTACCTGGCATAATGACGGAGTAGTTACATTCGCGGTCGGACGGACAGATGGACAGACAACCTTGGTCAAATTTATCAGCTTTAGTACCATCCTTGGATTATAGGCTTTCATTCGACACCTCATTCGCTATTCTACCTGGTACAGTGACGGAGGAGTTATATTCGCGGTCAGGCAGACCGACGGACCAAATTGCTCATCTTTAGTACCATCCTTGGTTATAAGCTTTCATTAAATGTTCTAAACATTAATTACATTTTCATTCTAAATTAGACAATTAGACAAATTTGAGTGATATAATTGTTCTTCCCTGGTATAATTTTATAATATTGGGACATGAGAAGTAGGTAACAAACTATGATGAACCAATATGCGAAATAGATTTTTCCAATACTTTTGGTTTAGATTTTACCACGAGATACGAGCACAGTATTTATCCGAGTAAAATTTTCAGCGAGAACCCGTCCTTAAACCTCCTAGAAAATGAAAAGTTCGCACCTCATATATAAAACGATTTCGAGTCATCTTAGCGAGACCGCACCTGCATACCTCTCTGTACTGAAACTAAACTATCAGCTGACTATAAAGTCTGGAGTCCGCGCTTCGCTTAGATATATATTGCGTTATTTCTCCGATAGAGGCAGCATCTCTCGGGAAAGAATCTTTTCTCTCTGTTGCACTGCGACTTGGGGACCTCTCTTTCATACAACGGCCGGCCTTAAACTTGAAAAATAGTTGGGCAATAAAACCGTAGAGATGACCCCTACCTACCGCAAGATAAAAAATCACGAATTGTTACGCACTTTTAGATGTAATAGATTGTTCGTGGTACTGTGTTGCCACTTTTACTGAAATTTCTTAGATTTGAAAAATTTAAAACAAATAAACTATTATTATTAACTGTACCAAATTTTATTTTACTTAAATTGTCCAAATAACAACTCTGTGGATCATAAATTAGATATTTGTAGAATTATAGCTGTATTTAAAAATTGATTTATTTTGTGATAAATTCCCTGGTCTATAATAGTCGTGTGGATGTATTTAAACAATGCAAGTTACTGTAATACATGTACGTGTTTTGGAATAACCATGTTGCCATTTATTCAAAATATCATATTTGTTAGGAAACTTTAATATTTTATCAAAAATTAGTTTTTCAATCATTTTAGAGACCACACTTGTTACAGTGATGGGTCTGTGCTTAGACACTAGAAAATGATCTCCTTTTTGAGATCACTAGGTAATTAACAGTTTAAAAAAAATGTTGTGAAATAAGACCGTGGCAAAGCTATAAATTGGGCTATATATTTAATTATTTTATATGTAAATACGGATTTGGTCAATAGCAGCTGATAGGCTGATAGGGTATTGCTTAAATGTCATCTTCCTATATCAATTGCTACTACCTCAGGTACCTCAAAAAGTGTGTTATTAGTTCTAAGTCTTAGTTCTGAAATTATAAAACATATATGATTATTTCAAAATTCTTTAAATAACGTACCTACAAAAATACTCATTTAATTTGTTTGTTATTTGTTATGGATTTTTCAATGTTTCCAACTCAGCTTGTTTGTGTTTTTCCAGTTTAACGATTTACTGTCTTCTATCTCTTTTCTTTTTAGAATTCTTTCCAATCTTATTAGGATTGTAAACAGGGCGAATAGCTCGGGTGAGTCCAGAAAAATATTTCCATGAGATTTTTTTGCATAATCATTTTCACAAGATACCCCAGAATAAGGTACAAGAGGTCGCCCATGCGAAAAGTGGCCGTAATTTATTTCAACAACTTTTTGTTAAACGAATCGTAAAAAATAATTTTTTCGGCACGGACAAATATTTTAGGTCTTTTGGACCATTATTCTGACCAAAAAATATATCGTAATTTTATCGTTATCGTAAGTTGATCGTTTTCGAGTTATAAATACCTAATTTAAAACTGAAAAAAAAACGAAAAATGAAGAATTTTCAGGGTTCAAAATCACAAGTAAAAAATGTTCTTTTTGAATTCATTAAGTGAATAAATTCAAGTTTAAACATTCTTATCAGCCTTTATGAATATTTTTGGCTTATTTTATTTTAAAACATTAATGCGTTTTTTAGCAGTAGATTCCATTGTTGAATTATTTCGCTATCCGAAACGAAGGTATTTTTATTTGTATTTATAATTCAAAAAATTAGGATCTATTCAATAGTTTGAATACCTACATAAACAATAGTTTAAACGTACAATGAAACCTTTTGTCTCAAAAAAAGGAAGGGTAAAATATTTTTTTCTATTATAAAATTATTAAAATTTTGATGTATTTTGATGTATAAATATTTATGGTATACCTATAGATATTGATGAATTTAAATACGTAAATAAACAAAGTGTTCGTTATGATAATTCTCGCATTTTTAGCTTGTTACTTTTAAAATATGATTTTTTTTGGCATATATATCATACTATACCTACCTCGTTTTTAAACTAGGAGGAGTGATTCAAATTTACCGCACCGTAATACTTATTTGTAATTGGTTCAACGGCAGGCAAGTTTACTCCACTCTTATGAAATTTTGACACTATTGATATTTATCAAATTTTGACACTAATGGCATTTAAAATTGACAGGTTAAATAAAGTTATATCTTCGATTTTTTGTGTTTTCTGCGTTAGTCCTTTAATATTTAGATTTTTAGTCTGCATTTTATAAAAAACAGTTATTTTTAGAACTCTTTAGCGAGCGACGTATTAATCTTTCCGGAACCGTGCTACAAAAACTTACGCTTCAAGCCGTGTGGGGTAACTATGGTACCCCACTAAAATACTTTAATAAATCATTTAAATTGTACACTATCGTTTGTAAAGTTATACAGTAAAGTACTAGTCACTGAAATAATTTGTTTTTGTTATCAAACAATGTACATTTTTTTATTTTGACCTTTTATTAGAATTTGCTCTTATTCATTATTTTTACAGTTAGGATATACAGATTTCCTACTATCAGTTTTCTGAATGTACTACATGATGTTTTAGTTTTTCTGTCTGATTTTCTGTAATTTCCGGTGTCAACTGACCCTTTGATTTCAATTCGCAGTAGGCCATGCGTGGTAACGGAGGTACCCCAAGTAATTATAATTTCAATTTTAGTAGAACATTGAAATTATATCTAATAATTTTTATAAAAAATCGATTTGGTAATGTATTTTCTAAGATTACCTGGAGGGAGAAAAAAAATATATTTTGAAAAGTTATAAAAACAAAACCACATCTGGGGTACCTAAAATACCCCGCACGGTCAAGGAAAGGTTTATATATGTAGGTAACATAATATTTATGGATTATCATCGAAGACCGACATGATCAACCAGAAAAGATGAATCTGGTGATTTTTCTAGCGACATTATTGAGTGTGAATCTGTCTTTTGAGTTTACTCCTAGTGTAAAAACAGGGTATAGTGACGTCATACATCTGGGCGTGATGAAATAATCTATGCTTTTTAAATAAGAATAGGGCTCGTGTGACAGCTCGTGGAAAGGTGCCTCAATCCTTTATTCAGTTATATAAACATTTATATAATTATTTATACAGGGCGTCCAAATTTTATTTATTACATTAATTGACACAAAAAGAAGAATATATGTAATTTGACAAGTAAACATTGCTTTTCGCTTAAATTTAATGTTCAAGCTGCCACCCACCTGCCCCTTGGCAGTTTGAACATTTAATTTAAGCGAAAAGCAATGTTTATTTGTCAAGTAAATATTTTTTTCTGTTTTCTGACAGCAGTAAAATGCATTTTGATTTAGATAGATATAATTATAAACATTGTTCTTTTTGTCAATTAATTTATTTAAAAAAAATTTTTTCGACACCCTGTATAAATAATTTTGTTAATGTTTATATTACTACATAGATAATTGAATAGCTTTTCAAATGAGCCAGCACACGACCCCCATCGATTACGTCATCGCGCCCAGACGGATGACGTCACTAGTATGATATATATGCCAAAAAATCGTAATTTAAAAATAACAAGCTGAAAATGCGAGCATTATCATAACGAAAACTTTGTTTATTCACGTATTTTAATTCATAATATGGAAAATTGCTATCATGAAAAGTAGTTTAGAATTAATAATTATGTTTTAATGTGCAATTATATCATTCTAATTTAAATGTTATGAACTATAATAGTATATTAAGTATGGAGAACGGTAAGGGTTTTATACCGATCGAAGACAATTGTTTTAGGAGGAGCGGAGCGACGACTCCAATTATTGTCTGAGATCGGTTACCCTTAACGTTCGACATGCTTATAACGTTTTTTGCACGATTGATGCCATTATAAATTATAAAATTAAACATTTTCGTCATATTGACTAGTTTCATTCATTTTATCAAGATAGATACTTTGGTTGTTAGGTAGTAACTAGGGTGCATAACAACAATGGAGCATTGAGTTTTTATTTAGTTGTCAATAATTTTAAGTACAATTTTGATTATTATAAATTAAAATATGACCGAAAGTGAATTTGAAGAAATTGAACGGGCTTGGAAAGAAGGGTGTTCCGCAACTATTCCCGAAAAATCCAAAATCCGTTATCAAAATACCTACCAAAGTTTTAAAAAATGGTGCGAAGGCAAGAATTTAAGAATCGAAGAAAAGACTCTATTGGCATATTTCGTTCAAAGACATATGCAGTTGAAAGCTCCTGGAAGCCTCTGGGCAGAATATTAAATGATTAAATCCACCGTTTTTCTTTATGATGGCATTGATATTTCCAAGTTTTCAACTTTGATCGCGTATTTGAAGAGAAAAAATGTTGGATACTACTAATGTATGCGATTCTGCAGGAGTTTCTGTTAGAAGTGAAACCACAGCCCAAACAAGTGGGATTTCATTAAATAATTTAACAAATTGTACCATAAGTGTCAATATTAATAAATAATTCGTTAGTTTTCTTTATTCTTTCAAAAAATAAATTAAAATTAAGAGATTTTTGAACTCGACGGTAAGTGAATTATTTACCGTCGATTTGGAGTACTTACCGTCGAGTTGGATTACTTACCGTCGAGTTGCTAGTAAATGTCACCTACTGACGTAAAATCTGTCACGGTAAACAGTCAAAAATGATCAATCGTGCAAAATAGTATATTAAGTATGGAGAACGGTAAGGGTTTTATACCGATCGAAGACAATTGTTTGGAGGAGGAGCGGAGCGACGACTCCAATTATTGTCTGAGATCGGTTACCCTTAACGTTCGACATGCTTATAACGTTTTTTGCACGATTGATACCATTATAAATTATAAAATTAAACATTTTCGTCATATTGACTAGTTTCATTCATTTTATCAAGATAGATACTTTGGTTGTTAGGTAGTAACTAGGGTGCATAACAATAATGGAGAATTGAGTTTTTATTTAGTTGTCAATAATTTTAAGTACAATTTTGATTATTATAAATTAAAATATGAGCGAAAGTGAATTTGAAGAAATTGAACGGGCTTGGGAAGAAGGGTGTTACGCAATTATTCCCGAAAAATCCAAAATCCGTTATCAAAATACCTACCAAAGTTTTAAAAATGGTGCGAAGGCAGGAATTTAAGAATCGAAGAAAAGACTCTATTGGCATATTTCGTTCAAAGACACATGCAGTTGAAAGCTCCTGGAAGCCTCTGGGCAGAATATTCAATGATTAAATCCACCGTTTTTCTTTATGATGGCATTGATATTTCCAAGTTTTCAACTTTGATCGCGTATTTGAAGAGAAAAAATGTTGGATACTACTAATGTATGCGATTCTGCAGGAGTTTCTGTTAGAAGTGAAACCACAGCCCAAACAAGTGGGATTTCATTAAATAATTTAACAAATTTTACCATAAGTTTCAACATTAATAAATAATTCGTTAGTTTTCTTTATTCCTTCAAAAAATAAATTAAAATTAAGGAATTTTTTTAACTCGACGGTAAGTGAATTACTTACCGTCGAGTTGGAGTACTTACCGTCGAGTTGGATTACTTACCGTCGAGTTGCTAGTAAATGTCACCTACTGACGTAAAAACTGTCACGGTCAACAGTCAAAAATGATCAATCGTGCAAAAAGGTAGTTTACTCTTGATCGAAATTCATATTTTTTATATACCTCGTATAAAATTAATAAAATTTTATATATGATGGTTGCATCATAAATTTTAGAACACGAAGAGCTTTTTATGAAGAATAACGTTTCTTCGTCAAATTGAAAATAAAAGAGTTATAAATGAAAATGTTGTTGGTATACCAATCCATAATTTGAGAAAAATCTTCAAATATTTTTTTCCATTAGAAGGATGTAATTGCACATATCAGACCATAATGTTTTATACCAAACAATATTATTTCATATACTGTCGGTTCGCTAAACTCAGACACAACCGGTTAGTGATTTTAGTCAATAATTTTGCCAATTTGGCAAAAAACATAATTATTAATTAGTTAATAATTACTAAATAATTAGTAATTTTGTCAATTTTGTCAAAATTCGCAAAAACAAAAAAATTACCTACTAAAATCACTAGCCAGTTGTGTCGAGTTTAGCGAACCGACTATATTTTAATTTCATAGCAAATGGAACAGTCCATTTATCATAAAGGGGAGGCCGTATACTCCTATAAACCTTTTTAAAGCTGTTAATAAATTATTGCTTTAAAAATATTATACTCAAATTGTATTTTTGAACATCTTATTTATTTTATATAATAATTAAATTCACTATCAAATGTCATTGATGTTTTATTAATACTTTATTTAAAATTTAGTTTGACATTCACCAAGTGTCAAACTCAAATGTAAATAACCTATGCTTTGCTTAACAAATCGAGATTAAAAAACTAGCCTACTTAATATACTACATTCGCTCTCGCGAGATTTTTTTTGACACTGACATTAGTAATTTCTTTTTTGAAAAATTCAGTTGTCAGAAGTGACTGGAAATTACTACAAAACCAAGGCACCTGCTCATATCCAATATTATTAATAGTAAACAGACATAAAAATAACATAAACCTTAGGCCAATCAATATTTATTTATTTAAACCATTATAATGTATTGGTAGCAAATGAGAAAATTATTTATTGTACAAAATAAAAATATTTTGTAGAAATAAACTTCACAAAATTTTGTGAGATTAGTAGACACTCCCACTATTTCTAATAATTCTTCTTTTTTTAATGAAAGATTAAGTTGATTTGAGTTGATTTTAGCAGTTAATAGTGTGAAGTAGGAATTTTTGTGTTGTAGGTTTCCTATTCCGAATGTCTCAAAAAAAATCTCGCGAGAGCGAATGTAGTATAGCAACGATTTCAGCTGGACGTGTAGTGTGTCGGCAGAAAATAAAACAATTGTGACGTCACATTTTAGACTTTGATGTCGATTATCTCGAAGACGGTTAGAAATATCGAAATGCCGTTTTCAGATTTGGATTCAGAAGAAAAAACTACATAAGAATCCATCGATAAATCTGATCTGAGTATTGCAGGAGTGGCAACACAACACAATAACACACACACTTTTGCGAATTTATAAACGAAATGTTTTCGTTGAAAATCGACCTGTTTCGGGATTTATTTCCAAAATCGTCCATTCACGAAAAAATAAAGTTATTTCAACCTTTACGTGCTCACTGTTTAAAAATAAGATATATGTACTAATAGACTTTATATAAACATTTTAGTCAAAGATGTAACTTCACAAAGAAAATCTGTCTATTATATGTGTTTCGGATTCATTGTTGTATACTGGAGACTGTGGCCAATATTCTTTTTTAGAAATAATTTAAGTTTTCAATTGTTTGCAATATTTAAATTAAAAACTCTTTACAATAATAATTCCTCTCTATATCCATTTCGGCAGGAATTCTTTATAGTTCATCTGGCAACAATGCTAGGATGACCTGATGTAATACCGTTTTGCAGATTTTGATTGGCTCGCGGCTCCCGTGTGTTTTTGGATTCGCGTGGTGCGTCTTCACAACACTTGTTGAATTTTTAACTCCATGAATAATATTTTTCAGTCGATGTTGGGAAACTGCGCGTGTCAGTTCAGTTCCGTGTATTGTCGTTGACGTTTCGTTTTGGAAAATAGAAAAACATCAATACGCCTAGTATAACATAATATGAATTCGTTTTTTCTCAATAAGTGAATGTTTTCCGTTAAGTTGTGGTGATAGTCGGTTAATTAGTTTAGTATAGTGAGCCTTTAAAAGTTTATAATTTATGGAATGATGTAAAGTAGAGTACTGAAATTTAAGGTTATATTATTACAAACGTTTAAATTTCCATCTATTTCAGAGAACCAGTTATATTATTTTTTTAATGAAATGATATATAAAATACCAGATGTTGTTAAGTACCTACAGTCCTTAATTTCGATTTTAGTGTTTAGATTTTTGAATAATTTAAATTTAATTAAAGAGTCTTACAATCTCGTAAGTGGGTTAGTAATACCAAACATTGTTGTCGGATTTGGGTCTTTAAATGGAATGCCATAAGAACACAAATTAATATTATGTAGTATATTTCTTGTAAAAGACGTAACAGATGTCCAGCGATTTAGATAAGAGTTTCATTTAAGTAATTTAAATAAGACATTTAAGAATTTTAAGACATTAAAATATAATACGTTTATTGCCGACTATTGGTCCTTCTATTCTAAGACTGTGAAACTGATTTTTCCAGTTTGAATCCTTTGCCTCTGAATGGTTCAGATTTCGGTCATTTTTCCTTGAAGCTCATAATCCCTTTTAGCCCAGTAAATTACCGTTTTGGAGTGTAATTTTCAGGGGCAACTCCGAATTGCATGAAATTTCGGATACTTACCCTCCACTTCAAAGTTGAATTTGTGCCGTTGGTTGCTTTTACTTGGGCGGTGAAAAACCAAACGTTCAAGATAAGACCGAAAATGGATAAATTCATTGATTATAAGCAACTTTCGTTCTATAGAGTTTTTTTATGTAAGTCAATACTTTTCGAGTTATTTGCGATTGAAAATGTTTATTTTTCGACAAAAAAACTACGTTTTCAGACAGTTTTCCGCAAATAATTCAAAAAGTAAATATTTTGTCGTAAAAACATTCTTAGCAAAAGTGTAGCTTATAAAAAAAAAAACAGAAAAATGGTGTATCAGTAAAGTCTGTAAGCCGAGTAAAGGCAAAGTTATAGCTCTTGAAAAATACGTTCTTATTTGTCTAATTCCAAATCGAATCTTTCAA
Organism: Diabrotica virgifera virgifera; assembly: GCF_917563875.1. Taxonomy (NCBI): domain Eukaryota; kingdom Metazoa; phylum Arthropoda; class Insecta; order Coleoptera; family Chrysomelidae; genus Diabrotica; species Diabrotica virgifera. The sequence goes on along the minus strand of NC_065446.1, from coordinate 118,827,158 downwards.
CGTGAAATCACCGAAAAATTAAGCAATTTTCGGGAACAACTTATTAACATAAGTGTTTAAAAAAGCTTTATTTTTATTGTTTAAAAAAGTTTCTAGCATCAAAAATAAACGAGTTACGCTGGAAAAAAATGGCCCCCTTTTTTTTGTTAAAAAATCGTAAAAATCTCCCTCTATTTAGCACCCTAAATAAAATTAATCGTTACCGCTTTACCATTCACTTTAAACGTATGTGTATTGTTTATATGATTTGTAAGTTTAACCGGTTTGAAGTGCTTCTTTTTAGAAAAAATTTGGTTTAATAGTAAAAGAAATTTTCTAAAAATTTTGGAAAAATTTCCTTTTTTTCAAAATAACTTAAAAATTATTAGAGATATGAAAAATCTCAGAGTACAAAAATGTAGGATTTGCTGCTAAAAATATGCTGATTTCATTTTTTTTGTAAGACAAAAATTGGTTAAGATATGGCTGTTTAAATTTTGCATACACTCGTGATTAGTGGCTCGTTTAAGCCCTTTCAACAATAACCCTTTCAAAAATAAGCACTTTAAACCGGTAAAACTGACAGAATATAATAAATAGATAAGTAAAGTAAATTATTTCTAAAGCGTTAACGATTAATTTCATTTGGGGAGCTAAACATGGCGAGATTTTCATGATCCTTTTTTACCAAAAAAAAAGGTGCACACTTTATTTTGTGCGTAACTCGCTTATCATTAATGCTAGAAACTTACATAAACAATTAGAATAAAGCTTTTTTAAAAAAGTTTAAATGGGTTTTTCCCGAAAAGTGCTTAATTTTTTTGGTTATTTCACGATGAAATGTTCAATTTGGAATTGGATGAATAAAAGCGTATTTTTTATGAGCTACAAATTTGCTTTTGCTGGATCTATAGACTTCACGAATACACAACTATTTTCGTTTTTTTTTCTATCTTACATTTTTGCTAAAAATATTTTTTTCGAAAAAATATTTACTTTTGGAGGAATTTGCGAAAAACCGTCTAAAAAAGTAATTTTTTGCCAAAAAATAAACATTTTCAATCGCAAATAACTCAAAAAGTATTGACTTACATAAAAAAACTCTATAGAACGAAAGTTGCGTATAATCAATGAATTTATCCATTTCCGGTCTTATCTTGAACGTTTGGTTTTTCACCCCCGAGAAGGGGTGACTGTCACCCCCCAAGTAAAAGCAACCAACGGCACAAATTATTCAACTTTGAAGTGGAGTGTAAGTAGAACCTAAATCCAAATTGTCATGCAATTCGGAGTTGCCCCTGAAAATTACACGATATCGCCGTATTTCCCGTTCATTTACTAGGCTATTTTAAGTATTCGTTTATCTTCCGGGCTCAAATCAGGGTTAGATATTTTAATTTTGTATATATCGGAACATTCGATTTTTTCTTTCTTAGGAATGTAAAAATGCAAGTTGAATTTTTATTGAATGTATATCTATAAAACAAAGTGTTCCTTTTATTGAATGTCTCCGATCTCAGTTTAATAGTCTGAGATACAATATAAGGTCGATCGGCACCAAGCTATTTAATGGATGAAAAATATTGGATATGTAATTAAGTAGGTATTACTAGGTATGTTAACAATTATAAAGAACAATCCGGTCTAATTTTGTCCTGACTATAATAATTAATTAATAATAAAAAAATCACTTTTTCTTTTATAAATAAAAAAAATCGACCCGGCCAGATATTATTTCAGTTTTTGGGTTCATTCTAAACAAAAAAGGTCTTTCGTAATTTTTCTCTTAAGTTGATCGTTTTCGAGTTATAAACAATTATTTAAAACTGAAAAAAGAGCCAAAGATGACGAATTTCAAGGCTCAGTAACATAAGTAAAAAATATCGTTTTTGAAATTACGAAGTACCTAAATTCAAGTTCGCACCTTATTCTATCAGTTCTTGATAAGTATTATGGACTTATTTCATTTTAAAACATTGTTTTTTAGTTGTTAATGCCCGTCTTCTCATAAGAAACCTTCCTCATTAACAATTAAAAAAATATACACTCACCGGCACAAAATTCCGCCACTTAAAATTTTTCAAGATGCTTGCATCAGTTTTTAGGTAGGTACATATTTTCGTGTCGTCTGTTATTATTCCGGTAACAAATTTTTTTTTGCCTGGATGACATTATACGGGGGTGAATGGAAGCGTTGTTTTTTCTCCTAACTTTAAAAAATTCTGTGGAAAAATTGGAGGGCTGATTTTATTTCATACTTTTTTTTGTATTATCTTGGATGTATCCCTAAAATTTTGTTTTTTGAATTACAAATTAACGCAATAAAACCAGAAGAATGGGTAACTCATTTCGAGAATCTATACAAAGACGGTAACGACGATAATAATGAAGTACAAAGAAATGACCTACAAAACATTCAGCAAGAAGAAACAGAGAATGACAACATCACCCAAGAAGAAGTAAACGAAGCAATCAAAAGATCAAAAAATAGAAAATCACCAGGTCCGGATAATATACCAAATGAATTAATTAAATACGGAGGTACAAAAATAATAGAAGAGATAACAACATTATTCCAAAAAATTGTAAACAACATGACAGTACCAGAGGAATGGAGAGAGAGTATAACAATACCCATCTACAAGAAAGGCGTAAAGACAGATCCTACGAACTACCGAGGAATTACACTACTCAATTCTACATCAAAACTATTGACAAAAATTCTATCCCAAAAAATATATAAGAAAGCCGGTGTATCGGAAGAACAACAGGGTTTTCGCCCAAACAGATCTACAATAGACGCTATTTTCATAATGCGACAATTAGTTGAGAAATCAATAGAATTCGACAAGCCCATGTTCACATGCTTTGTAGATCTGAAACAAGCATTCGACAGAGTACGATTAAAGGACGTCCTCACTATCCTTGAAAAGAAAAACATAGGTCAGAGGTATAGAAACATAATCAAAGAGCTCAATAGATCCAACAAAACACGAATTAAAACCACACACGGGCTCACGGAAGAAATCAAAATCAATGCAGGCATTAGACAAGGGGACAGCCTCAGTCCATGCCTATTTAATTTAATAATGGATGAAGTTATAGGTAGTGTTAACAAAATGAATCAGGGATACAAAATGGGTAACCGAACCATGAGAATACTTTGCTACGCAGATGATGCAATCTTAATAGCCGAAAACGAAGATGACTTACAACGCCTACTACAAAAATTCAAAATAACCGCCGAAAAGTATAACCTGACACTATCCAAAGAGAAAACCCAGTCGATGGTAATATCCAGGAACCCAATTAGATGTAAATTAGTAGTGGACGACCATATAATCGAATAGGTAATGGATTGCAGATACTTAGGTGTGGAAATATCTAGCGACAGGCATCTGTGGCAAGAATCAAAACAGCAGGCAACGAAAGCAGCGAGAATATATGGTTTCCTGAGGGATATAATCTGGCGGAATAAATATATGAGCACCGAAAGCAAAGTCCGCATTTATAAGACATGTGTTAGACCCGTACTGACATACGCAGCTGAGACAAGGGCCGAGACAACAAAGACCAAACAAATAATGAGAACAACAGAGATGAAAACCCTAAGATCCATAAGAGGTATCACACTCAGAGATAGAATACGAAACGAAGACACATTGAGAGAGCTAGGCGTTCAAGACGTAGTGAGATGGACAAGAGCGCGACGACGCATGTGGAGAGACCACGTAGATCGGATGGACCCTGAACGTATGGCGCATTGGGCGAAAACACAGAAGCCCAACACCAAGCGACCCATAGGAAGACCCAAAAAACGATGGTACGAGAGTTGGAGCTCTGGATCGCAGCAAAGACTGTAACAGAAGAAACAGGACATAGTCCTATTACAAGAAGAAGAAGAAGATTATCCGAATATCTCTTTCCTTGTAAAAGCTGTAAATAAAAACACTGCTTTGAAGGTGTATTTAATTAAAAATATCAAACGCACTAAAATTACTGTACCAAATTTTCTGGAGGCCTAGGATGACTTCGAATAGCTAGACTTTAATTCATCCCATAAATTCTCAATAGGATTGAGATCTGTGCTGCATGCGGGCCATTCTAATCATATCAATCTAACCTCTATTAAAGATATTTATGTTTATGAGTCAATCAGTGTTTTTATTTACAAGAAATTGTACAGCTCTTACAAGAAAAGAGATACCTATTCGGATAATTCAAAAAAAAATTTAGTAATGCCGCCGGGATAATATGACAGGACTATGAAACAAAATCACCTCTTCAATTTTTCCACAGAATTTGTTAAAGTTAGGAGAAAATACAACGCTTCCATTCACCTCCGTATAATGCCATGTAAGCAAAATTTTTTTTACTGGAATAATAACAAACGATATTAATACATGTACAAACTGATGCAAGAATCTTGAAAATCAGAGTACAAATAATAAAGTTATAAATTGTCAAACTTAATCAAAACATTTTAGTGACGGATTTGTGCGGGTGAGTGTAGTTTAGAATAAAACACGGCCAAAATTCTTATCGAGACCTGATGAAGAAGGTTTGAACTTGAATTTAGGTACTTAATGATTACAAAAATAATATTGTTTACTTGTGTTTTTGACCCTTGAAAATCGTCATCCTTCGTTATTTTTTCAGTTTTAAATTGTTTATAACTCGAAAACGATCAAGTTAAGAAAACAATTAAGTATTTTCTATGGGAAATAAGCCATAATTTTACTAAAAAATGAATTTATTAACGTTTCGAAGCCCAAATCGGGTTTCGTTGTCAAAATACAAAATACTTAATTATAAAAATGCCACAAGGAAATAACTTCAGAACAACATTAAGAAAACAAATCACAAAAGACCTTTTTTGTTTAGAATGATCCAAAGAATCTGAAATAATATCTGCCCGGGCTGAAATTTTTTTTATTTATATAAAAAAAGTCATTTTTCAATTATTAATTAACTATAGTCAGAACAAAATTAGATCGGACACCCGTTGTTTTTTATAATTGTTAACATACTAAATTACATATCCAATAATTTTTATCCATTAAACAGCTCAGTGCTGATCGACCTTATATTGGGTGCTCTACTATAACATTTTTCAACAGAGTGCGTAAATTTTTCTTAGGTTCAACGGTTTGCATAGATATTTCCTGTTAGCTTTATTTTTCCTCCTGTAATAATTTTGGTATGAAGGGAATGACTGGATAGTCGTCTCTTGGAGACCTACCGTCTTCTGTTTTTCTTAAGTGCGAGAAACTCTTCCCTTAGACACATTGTACGTATCAAGAAAGAATTTCTTATAAACCATAACGGATAATTCATTGTTTGGTTTCAAGTAATATTTATACTAAGAAGATCAAAGATCTCTGAGTCATCCCGTCCTTTTTTGGTTTTGTTTTCTTAACTGCATATTTATGTATCACGCCTCAGAAAAAATAATTTTGTCTCTTGAAATCTCCCATTTTCCAAAATGACTGAAACAAAGACTTTCTTCTAGTGATGTTGAAATGTTTTACATTCGACAATTTTTCCTTTCTTTGACACACATCGCTGTCCAGAATTTCGAGCTTCATTCAAGCTGTTTGCTTATGTTGAGAAGGATTTCGAAGTCTTTTCCTATTTTTATACTTGTTAACAGGCCGTATTTCAGTTGGTTCATCACCAGAAAATTAATACAGATTTCTATCTTCGTTTTCTGAACTGGTAGAATACGTTACATGCATGTTTCCTGCAGAAGGATTGAGAAAGTATTCTAAATTATTAGGCCTAGTTCTGGTGTCATTGCTGATTAATTTTATTTCGATATTTTGCTTCAGATATTAAAGTATCACCAAAATTGTCGGCATTTTTTATACACCCATTACTCATTCAAATTATGACCCTTAACAACCGTTTTGTTAGTTTATTTATCAGTGCCATAAATACCAAATTACCAAATTATTATGAGAGGCGGTATTTCTATTTGAATTTGATTATTACCTCAACTCAAACCGCTATCACAACAGTAGAATACAACACGTAATATAACAATTCCATAATAATATTATTTTTATTGTTATGATACCTGTTTGATGTAATGACCTCATTCATATAGGACTACCATTATAAACAACCTTAACAAACTGCCAAAAATGATAATTTGGCATCTACAGTACTTTAACGGGAGAATCTTTAGTTAATCTAAGAGCATTGAGTGTGTAAATACCAAGATAAAATATACACATCGCATTAAAATGTGTGCCCATGACTTGCGATTTCCTAATCTTCATTCAACTCTGTTTTTCCACATGTCTTAGTCAACGTCCTCTCTCCAACTTTTTTGTGCTTTTTCCCGTTTTCTCTTTCTTTTCAGTTTCCATTCTAATCATTTCTTGGAGATTCTGTGATAGTACATTATTTGTACATGTCCGTATCATATCGATTGTTTGGTTCGTATGTTATCTGTGATCTCATGTTTTACGTTCTTAATTTGTGTGATTTTTTTATTTTATTTCCTTTCTAGTCTTGATTTTTTCGACGCTCGTCACCAGTACCTAGTCCATCTCTGGCTCTTAGTCTTTTTAAAACGTTTTTTTGAAGTGAAAACTCCTTTAGGGACGTTGTGCGATTTTTGGATAGGGGAAAAACCATTGAATTCGCGACCGTCATCGCTTATGCTATTTATTAAGTATTTCGCTTCGGCCAAATAAATTTTGTACATATGAGTATAGGTATATTATAAGATAAATCCTTTTTCCCCATCCCAAAATAGGTTTTATATTTATTTTAAATGTAAATACTTCTATACAATTTATATATACATACATAATGTATGTATATATAAATTGTATAGAAGTATTTAAATTTAAAATAAATATAAAACCTATTTTGGGATGGGGAAAAAGGATTTATCTTGGGACCGTCATCTCTTCGGCGAAATAAATTTTGTACGTATCTATAATATGTGTATGTATACATAAATTGCATATAAGTATTTAAATTTAAAATAAATGTAAAACCTATTTTTGGATGGGGAAAAATGATTTATTTCGCGACCGTCATCTCTTCGGCGAAATAAATTTTGTACGTATATTTATTATGTGTATGTATATATATAAATTGTGTAGAAGTATTTAAATTTAAAATAAATGTAAAATCTATTTTGGGATGGGGAAAAGGGATTGATTTCGCGACCATCATCGCGACCGTCATCGCTTCGACGAAATAAATTTTGTACGTATATTATTATAATGTACGTATAATAATAGTAATATTATTGAAGTGACAACTTCTTTAAGGGACGTTGTGCACTTTTTAGATGGGGAAAAATATTGAATTAGCAACCGTCATCGCGGCCGTCATTGTTTCGACGAAATAAATTTTTGAAGTGAAAAGTTCTTTAGGGACCCACTAGGAAAAATGTCCTGTAGCTGGCTGTATACCATTAATTACAAGTAAAATTTAATAAAAAGTTTTGGCTTGGTAAAAGGTATATTAGTTTAAAAAGCCCCTATAGGGCTACAAACATAGAAACAAAGTTGCCTGTCACCTGTTGTAACATAATGACCTAAAGTTACCTTTTGACCCACTTACCACGTGTGGGAGTCATATGTTGCCCTAGGGCCGTAGCCATAGGAATTTTATCCATCCTTTGGATTTTGCCATGTTAGCAACTATATAAGACTTTTAGTCTGTTTTTGAAAGACCTTTGTATTTTTTGGTTGGCTCACCATGTTCTTGTAACACTGATGATGCTCTTGTTACAGAGCGAAAACGTTTTGTTTCTATGTTTGTCGCCCTATAGGGTCTTTTTAAACTAATATACCTTTTACCAAGCCAAAATTTTTTATTGAATTTTACTTCTTTAGGGACGTTGTGAAGTTTTAGATGGTGAAAAAGTATTAAATTAGCGACCGTCATCGCGACCGTCTTTGTTTCGACGAAATAATTTTTTGAAGAGAATACTTTTTTAAGGACATTGTGCACTTTTTAGATGGGGATAAAGTATTGAATTAGCGACCATCATCGGCTAAATAAATTTTTGAAGTTAAAAGTTATTTAGGGACGTTGTGCATTTTTTAGATGGGGAAAAAGTATTAAATTAGCGACCGTCATTGCTTCGACGAAATAAATTTTTGAAGTAAAAACTTCCGTAGAAACGTTGTGCCCTTTTTAGATGGGGAAAAAGTATTGAATTAGCGGCCGTCATTGCTTCGACGTAATACATTTTTGAAGTGAAAACTTCTTTAAGGACGTTGTGCACTTTTAGATGGGGAAAAAGTATTGAATTAGTGACCGTCACCGCGACCGTCATTGCTTCGACGAAATTATGTTTTGAAGTGAAAACTTCTTTAGGGACGTTTTGCCCTTTTTAGATAGGGAAAAAGTACTGAATTAGCGACCGTCATTGCTTCGACGAAAATAAATTTTTGAAGTGAAATCTTCTTTAGGGACGTTGTGCCCTTTTTAGGTGGGGAAAAATATTAAATTAGCGACCGTCAATGCTTCGACGAAATAAATTGTTGAAGTGAAAACTTCTTTAGGGACGTTGTGCCCATTTTAGATGGGGAAAAATATTAAATTAGCGACCGTCAATGCTTCGACGAAATAAATTGTTGAAATGAAAACTTCTTTAGGGAGGTTTTGCACTTTTTAGATGGGGAAAAATATTAAATTAGCGACCGTCATTACTTCAACGAAATATATTTTTGAAGGGAAAACTTCTTTAGGGACGTTGTGCCGTTTTTAGATGGAGAGACAGTGTTGAATTAGCGACTGTCATCGCTTCGGCGAAATAAATTTTTGAAATGAAAACTTCTTTAGGGACGTTGTGCACTTTTTGGATGGGGAAGAATTATTGAATAAGCGACCTTCATCGGGACCGTCCTTGTTTCGACGAAATAAATTTTTGAAGTGAAAACTTCTTTAGGGACGTTGTGCACTTCTTAGATGGGGAAAAAGTATTAAACTAGCGACCGTCATTGCTTCGAAGAAATAAATTTTTGAACTGAAAACTTCTTTACGGACGTTGTCAACTTTTTAGATGGGGAAAAATATTGAGTTTGCGACTGTCATCACTTTGCCGAACTAAATTTCGTACGTATATACATATATTATGTGTATGTATATATAAATAGCATAGAACGTACGCAACGCGTACATACTATAGGTAAAGCACTTCTTTTTGGATGGGGGAAAAAGCATTGAGCATTGAAATTTATATACTATAAGAAGTTTTCACTTCTGTCGGCACTCCCATGAGTGCTTTAAATTTTTATATACTTGTTCTTTATCACTATGTCCGGAAAATCTTGTAATCCATTTTAAACATACTTCCAGACTACCTAGACACCTGAAATTTTCAGAATAGCTCAGAACTCGATAAGAATGCATTATTCATCAGCTTTTATATGGATGCATTTAGCATTATTTTGAATTTTAAACCATTTTAAAAGTAAATAATGCAATGATATTTAGATCCCTTTGTATATATACTAAGGATTTCCACAGTTTTCGCTGTATTCCTTCACTCAACCGTTCTCTCCAGCTCTTTCTGTCTTACCAGTCCCCTTCCTGTAGATTTCTTCTCTCCATTGCTTCGTCCACTTCGTCTCTGAAGGATCTTCGGGATTTACCTCTCTTCCTTATTCCTATCGGGCTCCACTCTGTTATTTGGTTTATCCAACGATTTTGGTCTGCTCGTCTGACATGTCCGTACCAGGTTAGTCTCTGCTGTTCAATGTAGTCTATTATGTCTGAGTTCACTCCCATTCTTCTCTTAATGTCTATGTTATTTATTCTATCTCTCCTTGTTACTCTGCAGCTTCTCCTTAGGAATTCCATCTCTGTTGCTCTTATTTTATTTTTGGTTTTCTTATTTATTGTCCACTTTTCACACCCATAAGTGACAATACTTCTTGTCATGGTATTATAATATAATATTCTAATAATAATTGATGGATTCGACCGTTACTTGATGGAAGTTCATTTTATCTAACAATAAAACACTGAAAACGTTTGTTTTCTATACTTCCATAAAATTTATTACAACTAAGTGACTACAGCTGTTTCGGCAGAGTGCCGTTCTCAAGTGATATAGTTTACAATGTGTTTGCCTTTTTAAGTCTTTAACTGAAGAGGTTGAGGAGTGGGGAGCTGTTTGTCTCGAGTTGGTCATTCAGAATTATGTCTGTATTTTCAATTTATTAATTTCCATAGATTCTAAAAAAGAGCTTAAGGCCTTTATTTTGGATAAGCAGAATTTGAAACTCTTCATTGAAAGAATGATTATGATCTAGAAGGTGAAGTGCGTATGTAGAAGTGTCTGTTTTTCTATTGTTGAAAGCCCTTTTGTGTTCTGCTATCCGTTTGTCAAAGGTTCTGCCAGTTTGACCGATGTAAGTTTTCGGACAGTCACCACAAGTTAGTTTGTACACACCACTCTGTAGTTGCTTTCTCTTTCGGCTTTTATTGTTCTTAATATATTTACTTAAGTTGTTGTTAGTTCTGAAGGCTGGTGTTATTCCTTTCTTTTTTATGTATCTGGCTATTTTTGTTGTTATCTTGCCAGTATATGTGAGAGAGCAGAAGGTACTGGGTTCTTTCTGTGGTGGTGGATACACTAATTTGAGGGCTTTCTTATGGAGTTTTTAGTTTAAAATTTTGTTAACTTCTCCCCACTCCTAAACCTCTTCAGTTAAAGACTTAAAAAGGCAAACATATTGTAAACTATATCACTTGAGAAAGGCACTCTGCCGAAACAGCTGTAGTCACTTAGTTGTAATAAATTTTGTGGAAGTATAGAAAACAAACGTTTTCAGTGTTTTATTGTTATATATAATATTCTTCTTTTTGTTTTTATGCTGATGTTCTTATCCCACAGTATCGGGTTCAATTTTTGTATGCAGTCTCTTGTTTGTCCTAGTCTATTTTTTATATCTTCCTCAATTGTTCCTTTGTTTGATATTTTTCTTCTTCTTCTTTAGGTGCCGTGTCTGTATTCAGACGTTGGCCGTCATCATGTTTACAATTTCCTGAAATCTCTCTCTATCGGCTGCTGCGCGAAATAATTCTTCTACTGTGCAGCCACACCATTGTCTAATATTACGCAGCCATGAAAGTTTCTTTCGACCAATCCATCTCTTTCCCTCCACTTTTCCTTGTATTATAAGGCGAAGCAGATGGTATTTAGGTCCTCTAATTATATGGCCGAAGTATTCTGTTTTTCTCCTCTTTATGATGCTTATGAGCAGACGTTCCGAATTCATCATTTGAAGAACATCTTTATTGGAAGTGTGCGAAACCCACGATATCTTTAGGATTCGTCGATAGCACCACAATTCGAATGCTTCTATTTTGTTTAGCATTATGGCTTTTAACGTCCATGTCTCACAACCATACAATAGGATAGACCACACATAACATTTCAGCAACTTCTTTCGAATATTCATCGACAGGTTTCTATTACATAAAACTGGTTTCCAGGTCATAAAAGCCTTCCGTGATATTTCGATCCTAGTTATTATCTCTTCATCAGAGTCACAATTTACATTTAACCAGCTGCCAAGGTACTTGAAATGATTTACCCGTTCTAACTCCTCTCCATCAAGAGAAAGCTGACCTTGATCTATATTAATCTTTCCAACTGCCATCCACTTTGTTTTTGAAATGTTGATTTTAAGGCCTCTCCGATAGCTTGCTTCACTGACTAGATTTAGTAGTGTCTGAAGATCTTGTAAATTTTCAGCAAGAATGGCTGTATCGTCAGCGTATTTAATATTGTTGATTACTTCTCCGCCTAGCCTTACTCCCTCTTGTCTGTCATCCAAAGCCTCCCTAAAGATTTCTTCAGAGTACAGATTAAAAAGGGTGGGTGATAAAACACAACCTTGTCGTACTCCACGTTTTATCGGCAGTTTTTCAGTACGACTGTCTCCAATTTGGATAGAGGCTACTTGATTGTAATATAAGTATTTCAGAAGTCTTATACCGTAGTTGTCAAGTCCTGCTGCCTGCAGGCAATGGAAAAGTGTATCATGTTGTACTCGGTCGAATGCCTTGTCGAAGTCGATGAAACAAACATAAACCTTCTTTCGGAATTCACAACTTTTTTGTAATAGAACGCGCATACAAAATAGTGCTTCTCTAGTTCCTAGACCATTTCTAAATCCAAATTGCTTATTACCCATTCTAGTTTCGCACAGAAGGAATACTCGGTTTTGTATAATACGTAAAAGTATCTTAAGTGTGTGACTCATCAAACTGATTAGTCTAAAATCGCTGCATTTGGTGGGCCTGCTTTTCTTTGGTAATGTTATACAACAGTGACTCCAACCAATCATCTGGTATTTTTCCTTCGTTGTAAATTTTGTTAAAGAAAGTAGTCAAGTAGGTAATGTTTTCCTCATCCAAAAGTTTAAGTAGCTCAACAGGGATTTGATCTGGTCCAGGTGCTTTATTGTTTTTGGCTTGTTGTATTGCTTTTATGACTTCTGACTTCAGTATACTGGGACCTCTGTCTAATTGGTTGTCACAGGTAGTATTTGGAGCATTTTCTCGAGAAGCATCGTCAAAAAAGTCACTGATGTGTCTCTCCCATTCTTTGCACTGTTGTTCGTGATCACAAATTTTTCCGTGTGCGGTTTTAAGTACGTGAGCATTTTTCTGTTTTCTAATTCCGGAGGTATATTTAAGTTTCTTGTGGAGGTTGAAACTGTCATGCTTTTTTTGGAGGTCTTCTATTTCTTTACATGAATTCTCGAGCCAGGATTCTTTAGCCTGTTTAATTTTTCTTTTTATGAGTTTGTTAATTTCACGGTATTTGATAATATTTATATTTTTGTATTTTCGTCGAACTTCCATCAAGTCTAGAATTTCTTGCTTCATCCATTCATTTTTTGCCAACATTGTAGGTGTTTTTAAAGATTCCCTTACGTCCTCTAAAATCGAGTTTTGAATATCGTACCAACATTCGTTAATAGTTCTGTTTTCGTTTTAGTCCTGTCGCCAGGGGGGGTACAACGGCCTCGTTAATTCAGATGGACTTACTCAAGTTTTTTTTATGTATTTTGACCCGTAGAACACGAATTTTTTGGGTAACAGTTGATCCGAATGTCGATAAGATTGTTATAGACCAAGAACTTGAGGAATCAAATAACAGCGATTTTTGGCAAAACAAAACAATATTTTGTATTTTTTGGGCCATTTTAAGTAAAAAATATTTCTACAAGTTTTTTCGTAGGATGCACAGTTTTCGAGATAAACGCGGTTGAACTTTAAAAAAATCGAAAAATTGCAATTTTTGAACCCGAATAACTTTTGATTAAAAAATAAAATAGCAAGTCTGCTTACCGCATTTGAAAGTTTAAGTCAAATTATATCGGTTTTGATTATTTGCATTGGTAAAAATTTATTTTTTTATTGTTTAACAAAGCTATAAACACGTAGGGTTTCCCGTGCTTTTACATGCGTTTTAACGCATGTAACGTAGAAATAGTCTTGATTGCACTAGTACCTATTCTACCTACTCGTTCGATTTTAAATGAGAAATCATAGAAACATCACTCACGCACTAGTTGTTTGTAGCTTTGTTTAACAATAACACAATAAATTTTTAGCAATGCAAATAATCAAAACCGACATAATTTGACTTGAACTTTCAAAGGCGCTAAGCAGAATTGCTATTTTATTTTTTAATCAAAAGTTATTCGGGTTTAAAAATTGCAGTTTTTCGATTTTTTCAAAGTTCAACCGCGTTTATCTCGAAAACTGTGCATCCTACTAAAAAACTTGTAGAAATATTTTTTGCTTAAAATGACCCAAAAAATACAAAATATTGTTTTGTTTTGCCAAAAATCGCTGTTATTTGATTCCTCAAGTTCTTGGTCTATAACAATCTTATCGACATCCGGATCAACTGTTACCCAAAAAATTCGTGTTCTACGGGTCAAAATACATAAAAAAAACTTGGGTAAGTCCATCTGAATTAACGAGGCCGTTGTACCCCCCCTGGCGACAGGACTATTTGGTATATTTGATATTCTGTGCATTTTACTATTTATCTGCTGTGCTATGTGTTCGCGCGTTTGGGTGTTTTTAAGGGGGTCGAGATATATCTTACTATAGTTTATTTTTTAACCAGGAGGAGTAAACTAAAAAGACAGATTCACACCCAAGAAAGTCACTAGAATAATAATCAAATACATCTTCTTTTTTGGTTGATCTAGTCGGCCCTCAACGGTAATCCATAAATATATTAAATTAATACGTCACTAAAGAGTTCCAAAAACAACTGCTTTTTATATAAAAGCAGACTAACAATCTAAAAATTAGAGGAATAACACAGAAAACACAAAAATCGCCGATATAACTTAACTAACCTATGAAATGTCACTAGTGTCAAAATTTGATAAATGTCATTAGTGTCAAATTTTTATAACAGTGGAGTAAACTTGCCTGCGGTTGGACCAATTACAAACAAGCAATATAGCGCGGTAAATTTGAATCACTTCTCTTGGTTAAAAAACAAACAATAGGTTTAGTTGGCTTTGTTAGTTTCTTTAATTTAATTTGTATTTTGGAGCAGAGTAAATTATGATTTGAGTTTATGTCGGCGCCGGGGTAAATTCTTACATGTTTAATATTGTTCCGAAATCGATGGTTTATTAGGATGTAGTCTATTTGATTCCGTACTATTTTACCTTGATGTCCATCTTGAGGGGATTTCCACGTGTAGGAAAGCCTTTCTGGAAGTTGAAACCAGGTATTTGTAATGACGAAGTCATTTTCTTGGCAGAATTCTATTAGACGCTCACCTCTTTGATTTCTCTCTCCCAAGCCGAACTTTCCGGTGATGTTTTGTGTCATCTTTTGTCCAACTTTAGCGTTAAAGTCTCCCATAATTATTGTTGTTTCGTGTTTCTTTGTTGTTTTTAGCACTTCTTCTATTTGATGGTAGCATTCTTCCATTTTCTGCTCATCTGCATCTGTAGTGGGAGCATAAACTTGGATGATATTTATATTTACAGGTTTAGCATTCAGCTGTATTAAAATTACTCTGTCTGACATTGGGATGAAGTTAGTCACATATTTATTAATATGCTGTTTCATAATTATTGCTACTCCGTTTCGATGCATATGGTCTTGATTTCCAGAAAAATAAACGGCGTATCCGTGTGCTATGAAATTCCCTGTATTTGGCCATCTTGTTTCACATACCCCCATGATAGTAATGTTTAGTCTGTCCATTTCAGAGAGTAGATTTCTCAGCTTACCGGCTTCATATAAAGTTGGTACAGTCCATGTAGCTATTTTATACGGATTCTTCATTTTCATCTTATATCTGGTGATGTTTTGCTCACAGGGATTTCGCTGTAGCGACCTGGGAAGCCCTGTGGTTTAATTTTGTATTCCTTCCCCTGCCGGATCTTGAGTTCCGCAGCCCATGATCAGTAATGTTATTCGTTTCACTAATTGATTTCATGATAACTTTACTAGGGATTAAAATGGGGTGGTTTCCCGTTGCCTTCCCCATCGCAGTGTTTTAGCCGTATCAATCTAATATAGTAATTGTCGCCTAAAAGTGTCCGTATTAAACTGTTCCAAAACTTTTTCTCCACCTTACCACAGTAATGAAAATGCCCACTTCCATGTGTTTGATATTATAAAACCTAAATACTTGTACCTCTGATTTGTTTACCTTCGTCTATTTTCAGGTGTTTTATTTCTGTATTCTCCGTTGTTAGGTATCCAGTTTTCTTTAGGTTTATTGTTTATTTCCATCCCATTATTTGTATATTCCTATTCCAGTTTCCCCATCATAAAACTGAGGTCATCTTCGTCTTGTGCGATCACTATTTGGTCGTCAGCAAAACTTAGGGTATATAGATATTCGTTCCTTACTGGTATATATATATATTTATGCACAGATATCAAAGTGAGGTCCTGACATTACGCGCACTTAGTGAGGACCGGTAGAAAACGTAGACATAATCGTTTCAACTCTTCATAGTGACCTTGACAAGTAAATAGCAATTAAAAAATGACGAGTATACACAAAAAAAATTACGTATATGTGTCCCGTATTGTTCAAGTATATTGCCACCCAAGTGAGGCCATTATACGCAGCTATTAAAGTGAGACTGTATATACATTGTTTCGATGTTTCAGTCACTTGTAGTTATAAGAAGGATGTGGACTCTTTGTTCTTGCTCGTACTGTTTGTTAATTTTATAACATTTTAGTACCTCAGCATTAAATCACGGTAGCCTTATCGGAGACTAGCGTTAATAAAGAAATAGTTTTATATTTTTTAATAATTTAAGTTAAAGATGGATAGGAAAGCAAGAATTTTGAAAATAGCGTTAGTTGAGAACAATAATAATCAAAATGGAGGAAACAGTGATAGTTCAGTTATGTGAAATTTATATTGAACTTAACATATAAATATAAAAGCCCCACTTTTGATCTAAGGGGAACACAGTTTTTACGGTACATACATATCTGTCATTTGTCAACCCCCTCCCTTCCATTTCCCCCACCCCTTATTTTTAAATAGGGAATAGGGGCGTGTGCTAGCTCATTTGAAAGGATATTCAATTCTCTATCCAGTATTATTAACTTTGACATAATTATCTATACAGAGTGTATTTTAGTATAGGTACTGTTGCCCCTGTCGATTTTCATTTTGAAACGACAATTTTCCAACCTTAATTTTAGTATACAAGATGATTTACTTAATTTAATTAAACTTAATGTACCTTTTTTACTGACTTAATTTTACAGTTACTCCACTAGATGGCAAATACAGTGAATATGTGCATATGTTTTATTTCGAATAATCATTTTAAAATAGTTTTAGTTTTCTATTTTCTCTGAAAATTGTCTTATACTTAAAATCATGTCACTACACATTTATACGAGACTACATATTAAGAGTATAGAAAGTATTATAATATATGACATACATGATTTTTTCCATTTATTGAAGATATTTCACCTTATCCTGAAACAATGCAATGTGACCAAGTGTCCTCAACTAAAAAAATATATCCCACTATTTTGATACTAAATGTATAGTTTGTACTATAAACCGTATTGAAATAGATTGCAACATGTGTGTGTGGTTGGGATATTGACTGCGAAACCTAAGGCTTTATTCGCCTAATCATATTTACCTTTGATTCTTATAACAATAAATAAAATTGATTAACATTTTATATCAATATTATTAGTGTTTTTAAAAAATATCAGTATGATATATCAGTATGATAAAGTCAAGATAAACAATACTATAACAGAAAGCTTTGAGGTCAAACAATGACTGCGGCAGGGTGATCCATTATCGTCTATAATGTTTAGCATATTACTAGAAAAGGTTATACAGGAAGCAAACATTAATAGAACAGGTCTGATCTACCACAAAAAACATCAGTGCTTGGCATTCGCAGACGATTTGGTAATCTTGGCTAGGAGCAAAATAGAACTTATAGAAACAGTCATGAAACTTGAGGAGAGGGCAGCAACCAAAGGATTGTATATAAATGAAGCAAAAACAAAGTATATGGAATGGACAAATAAGCAATTCGTTCGGGGGCAATACATAACGATGACAACAGCGAAGGGAACACAGTATAAATTCGAAGAAGTTGAGAGATTTGAGTACTTAGGAACTGTCTTCACAAGAGATCCTAACTGTGAAGAAGAAATACAAAAGAGAATTATGTCGGGCAACCGCGCTATATTTGCTTTTAATGGGTTGTTAAGAAGTAAATATATATCACGAAGAGCAAAACTAAGAACTTACAAGACCGTAATAAGGCCGATAGTAACGTATGCTTCTGAAACATGGGTCACAACAAAAAAACATCAAGAGTTGTTATTAGTTTGGGAGAGGAAAATACTGCGCAAAATCTTCGGTGGGAAAAACTTAAATGGACAATGGGTAAGAAGAACAAATAAGGAACTAACTGAGCTCTATCAAGATCCTAACATACTAGCAGTAATTAAGGCGCAAAGACTTAGATGGTTGGACCATGTGCAGAGGATGATTCCATCTAGAATTCCCAGAATGGTACTATCTAGTGCATTGGCAGGGAAAAGACGAAGAGGAAGACCGAGGTCACGATGGAGTAATGGAGTTAGAGAAGATATGAGAAGAATTAACTTAAGGAACTGGGAAACAAAAGCGACTGACAAAAGGGAGTGGAAAAGAATAGTACATCAAGCCATGGGCCTACTAGGCTCGTACTGCTTACATATTATAATATCAGTTTTCTAATATTATCCAGTTCCATATCCAGTTCCGAATCCAGTGGTTATATTTCTTCCGTATTGTTTAGTTTCGCTTCCAGTGATTGTATTTTTTTTCTTGTTTTTTTTTGAAATATTTATTTATTATTTTATTACTATATTTTTTTATTGTGCTCATAATAGATTGCAACATTGTCTACAGACATGAATGCAGTAACAATAAATAAAAAAATCGGAGATCCACACCCCGGATTTGAAATCGAAACCTCTGCTTTACGAATCCGAGACCCGAGGTCTACCCACTAGGTCACTAGGCTATCGCTCTTAAGACAATATTTTTTCCTGAAACGGGGAACTTCTAAAGCCGGGTCTAGACTATGTAACAAAACATGCTAATAACAAAGTTGTACAACAAATTTGTTGTACAACTTTGTTATGTAACTTGTTATAATATAGCATGAGTATCCAGACTATATAACAAAAAACAAAACAACAACATGCGCATAAATTTTGCAGCATTTTAGATGGATAGCTGGTAGGTTAGGTAGTATATAAAATTGCGTCATATAAGTATGGAGGATCTCTTCATAGCAACAGCAGCTTGTGTAATATTGTGGAGGCGACACCGGCGTGTTAAATTAATATTTTGGATGTGTCCTTCATTAGCAGCTCGAGCAAAATATAGGTAGTGGTATAGCTCTTTTAGCTGATCTGGAAAGAGATAACATAGACCCATCGACAGGAGACATTAAATGTGATGGCAGTTTTAAAAACTTCTTAAGAATAGAAAGTTCTGATTTTGAATTTCTTATAAATGAAATCGGCCATAAAATAGGCAGGAAAGACATTTCGAGATGCAATTCCAATAAGAGAAAGCTTAACAGTTATATTAATAGCAAAGTATATTTTTTAAACTTTTTACTCATTGTTTCAGAGAGGAAGTATAACATTTGTGTAAAATTTAATTCCTCAGTATTATCGTCTTCACCTGTTCATGATTGAGTGTCACTGTCTGTTTGAATTGGTGTAGCTGGAGAAGTAGCGGATGTAGGTGTAGTGGACGGAATAGAAAGGCTCAGATATATTGTATGATTGAGTGCCTGTTTGAGTAGCTGATGAAGCAGTCTGCATCTGTGTAGCGAATGAAGTGAATGTTACAGGTTTTATGTCTGAACACTCTGCTCTGTAGAGAATAGTATTTATGTCAAATTTAGAGTTGATTTGCACCGATTTGCTGTTAAGATTCCGCATACTGCTTTTCTTTTGTTGGCTTGAGTTATAGGCGTACGTGCATTAGTTTTAACTATAGTTTCTGTATCTATGTTCACTTCTATTTCAGTCTATTCATCGTGTTTTTTATTTGTTTTTTAAATCAATAAATGTAGCTCATCCCATAGCAATCCCATAATACTCGTTACTTACGAAATAGCTCAATTAAATGAGTAGTCAGTTCTTTCGACAATTTCATCGCGTAAATAACCCTACGTGAACAGAGCAAAGAAAAATCTAGCACAATCACTCCAGAATGAACAAGGCGATATGACTCCAACGGTTGCTGCTCGCGTAGGTACTATGCCAGAGAAATGTTTCAATAACATGTTTTTAGGTGTAGATCAGTCGCGGTGCGGTTTTATAACTTTCTTTGATGTTTACCGACATCTGCTGGATAACATAAAACATGCTATATAACCAGAAAAATGTTATACAACACTGTGTTTTAAAACTTGTTTATTTAAAATTTTGTAACAAGTTACAAAACTTTGTTATTTAACATGTTTTGTTACATAGTCTGGACCCGGCTTAACGGTAACTGCTAATAGGTAATATACTACAATTTCTGAATATTTTTTCTGAAATCTATCGAATGGTACCAAACACGACCCCCACGGAGGTGGGGGGGCTTACTTTAAAATCTTAAATAGGAACTCCTTTTTTTTATTTCAGATTTGGATTCTTTGCGTAAAAATAAGCAACTTTTATTCGAAACGTTTTTTCTAATTACGGGTAGGTGGCGCTATAATCGGAGAAAACGGGTGTTGGAAATGGAAAATTAAATTAAAATATGGAAAGTCCCCACTAAAATGGAAAATTTTACTTAACTTTTTTGGTTTTAGAACCTAATAATCACAACCCAATAGGTCCCCAAAGCGCTCGAGTGACTGCACATTTAGCATACTTTGCTCCCCTACTATATGTATTATAAATGCGAAGTAATTATTAACCCAAACAACCATAATTCAACTTTTATTTACTAATAAAGAACTGGACGAAAGTGTCACATCAGCTTTTATGAAACACATGAATATTTACATAAAAAGGTAAGTGACGATGCTTGAAATCGATATTCCCAAAATCATCTAAAAATTGTTTATACTTGAGTACTTTGAGACTCTTGTATGAAATGTGAATACCGAAATACGATTAGGAATCTCCATTATGTAATTTTTAAATAATACATAATTCTTAGGAAATGAAAGGTATTATACAAACGTGTTAAAAAATACTACCTACTGAAATTTTTTGATGGCAATAAATGATGAATTGGTTTATCGAATTTATTTTTAAGGTGATACAGTAGCGATCAACAGGTAGCCAAAACGCGTTCCAAGATTGAGGCTGTAATTTTGAATATTTTTTCGAGATATTTGGCACACGTATTTATAATATAATAAAGAATGGCGGTACAGAGCCCAATTTGAAAAATATATTAATATGTGGAAATTACTCTGTAAATAAATACAATATTAAAAAAACGAGTCTGTACCGCCATTAAGAAGAACAAAAAAATACACTTTCTTCAAATAAACTTTTTTATCAGATGCCTAGATTTTGTGTCATTTTGGAAATACTAATAAAATAAATTTTAGTAGTTCCAAAATGACACAAAATCTAGGCATCGGATAAAAAAGTTTATTTGAAGAAAGTGTATTTTTTTGTTCTTCTTAGTGGCGGTACAGGCTCGTTTTTTTAATATCTATTGTATTTAATTACAGAGTAATTTCCACATATTAATATATTTTTTAAATTGGGCTCTGTACCGCCATTCTTTATTATATTACGAATACGTGTGCCACATATCTCGAAAAAATATTCAAAATTACAGCCGCAATCTTGGAACGCGTTTTCGCTACCTGTTGATCGCTAGTGTTTTCTCTTAAGTAAAATATGTCATTTGGATATTTTTTTAAACTCGATAGATCCTAGGGACATGTCGGTAGATCGGTAGGATCATCACTTTTGGGAGTTTTGGGAATATCCCAATTGACGCGAGCCAAACGAGCGACGAATCAGAGATGCCAGATTGGGGTA
This sequence comes from Diabrotica virgifera virgifera, assembly GCF_917563875.1. Lineage (NCBI taxonomy): Eukaryota > Metazoa > Arthropoda > Insecta > Coleoptera > Chrysomelidae > Diabrotica > Diabrotica virgifera. The sequence goes on along the minus strand of NC_065446.1, from coordinate 118,805,627 downwards.
CTTTCGCCCATTTTTAGGGTAATTTGAAAGCACATGGGAAAATTTTTATAGGTTGAATTGGTTGGGGAATTTTTCGGGAGGAAAATTGAGCAAACTGAATTGCAATATAAATGTATGTAACATATAACATTATATTAACATTATAACCTATCGAGTATATAAGAAGGAAGAGAGACAGACCCCGAAAATCTTTTAGAGATAAAATGGACGAAGCAATATTAGAAAAGAAACCTGCAGGACTGGAAAAACAGAAAGAACTGAAAATAACGGGCAAGTGAAATAATACAGGAAAAACTATGGAAATCCAGGGTGGTCAAGAAAAAACAGGATGTTTCTAAATAAATGCGACAAACTTTAAAGGGTAATTCTATATGAAAAAATAATGGCAGTTTGCTCTATAAGCGTATGTCAGCAAATACTTCGTTTCCGAGATATGGGGTGTTGACATTTTTCTTACAAACTGACGATTTCTTTATTGTTCTAAAACCGGTTCAGATATGCAAATGAAATTTGATGTGTTGTAAGAGGTAATTATTGCGCATTTTTTGACATAAAATTAATAATTTTATATCTACTGTTGAAATGGTGTGAATTTTTTTAAAGAAAAACATAGTACGCCACTGAGATATTTCAAATAACAAATCATTTTGGAATTACTCGTTCAATTTATGATATATAAAAAATCTATTATTCCTTTTTTTCATACGTCGTTCGTGCCGTTTTTATGCAAAAAGTGAAACATCTTAACGCGTACAAAGTATTCGAAATAAATTTCTATATATTCATATTATGAAAAAGAACTTGTCAATTCTAATTCATATAGATATACCTGGTTTGTTTTTTTTTTATTTCAAATTACACGCCCACGGACACACGACAATGTTGATAAAGCAAAGTTTACAGAACAGGAAGACAAAACTATTTAACCATTGAGGCTATAATGACAAGCAGCAGTATAATAATATCACTGACTATTCATAAATTTGTTGATACTTCGTAAATCTGATCTTCGTGTATTTTAAGTATGTATGTATAACATTGTAATACCATAAAAGTGATAGGTATTACCTGACAAATGACCTTTAAAAGCCATAACAATTTTTAGGTTGCGTTATTTTTATTAGAGAATTTTTGTGAGCTAGAAATAGTTTTCTTATTGTTACAATTATTTAATGTTAATTGTCTTAGGAGTAATCTTAACCCAAAGATAATCTAGAAAGTCCAAAAAAATAATGAATGTAAAAAATATTATATTTTTTTTTTGTTTAGCTAATGGCTCGACAACTAATGGCCATTGGCATGGTAGGTACGGTAATTTTGAACAGTTAGGTACCTAGTGTCATGTGTAAGTAGTGTGTGTTGAGTAAGTGCCTTGTTACTTTGCAATGTCGACGTCATTGTCTTTGCAAAGAGACGCTAATTGTATCCGAACGTCTGCGGTCCCTCCGGTGAGAACCGATCCCACGAGGACAGAAACTATATTCATTTATTAATTTATAATAAATGAAAAATTTCCGACACTGGTGAGATTCGAACCCCCAACCTTTCGGATTTTTTCGATCCAAAGGCAGGCGCTCTTACCACTGAGCCACGGAGGGGGGTAAATATTATATTTATATATCAGCGTCTCTCAAAATTTGGCGCCCCCAAATTCTGGCGCACCGGGCGGTCGCCCGGCTCGCCCGCCCCTTTATCCGGCGCTGCTTTAAGGCACTAGTGCTTTAAAATTTTTATGGCACTGCAATTCGTATTGATCGTATAGGCAATTTTGATGTAATGTCAAAAAAATATAAAAATGGAATGTCAGTCAAGTTCAAGTAAAAGTTTTTGTAGATATTGTCCTGTAATTACGTTTGCAGAAAAAATATTGCATGATATGCCTGTTAAAAAGTGCATTTTTAAGGCACTCATGTGAATTGCAGAACTCGCTATCGCTCATTCTGCAAACTTTCACATGCGTGCCTTAAACGTGTACTTTTAACACTTATATCATAAATAACTATTGAAATACTGATTACAAAAATTTATAGTATTTTAAGCCTTTCTGAGAGCATATGCGCAAAAATTTCGCTCAAATTATTTTTAAATGCGTTCATTTTTTTCGAATACTGAGAAAACCTTAAGTATTTTTAAAAAATTTAAACGCAGAAAGAAATATTACTGTATTATCCATGGTCGAAAGTCCTTGAGAACTTCTATAAATATTTATTTTAATAAGTCACAGGGGTGAAAAAAATAGTCTGATTTTTCATTTTAAATATTTCATTCAAAAGAAACTTTTTGTTCATTATAAGGGACTTTCTGCCCTCGGGAATAATGTAGTCTTCTATTTTGCGTTTAAATTTTTTTAAAATACCTACTAGTTATCTCAGGATTCGAAAAAAATAAATGCGTTTAAAAAGAACTCGACCGAAATTTTGCGCCTAGGCTCTCAAAAAGTATTAAAGTATTAAACATTTTTGTACTGTTTGAATTTATGCGACGATTGACGATCCACTGTTTTAAAGATTGGTTGAACAGATGTTGCCAGTTGTATGGTCCTCACTATGTGTATCGTAAGTTATTCAACAGGGCATAGAATATACATGGTTAGAAAATATACGCCAAAGTCAGCGCTTCTATGCGGAAAATCTCTGAACTAAAAATTGATGTGGACCATACAAAGTGAGGTCCCACTTTTTTTTGTAAAAAAACAGTGTTTGCTATCAGTACATGTCTACGAAAAAGTCTTACATTGATTGACTAAGTGAGGTCCGTATACTGGACCTCACTTTGTACAGGACCTCACTTCAACCGCAGTTTCTTTTGATATGTGGCTCACTTCATACGCTGGGAGTAAATATATATATATATGATCGGTTTAGAACGTCTTGCGGCGTTGTCCGATTCCCAAATTCCATTCCTTCCTATTTTGCCACAGGTCATCCCTGAGGTCTCGCGCGCTCATCGCTTTCCGGATGCCGGTGGTCCAATTAACTTCCTTACTGGTATACCCGCCGTAAATCCTGTATATCCCATTGTAAAATACGTAAATCAATAGCGAATATAGCTCAATGGTAGATCATTCGACTGCAGATCGAGAGGTCCCCGGTTCAAATCCGGGCATTACCTATTTTTTTTTCCTTTAAAATTGTGTGTAAAACATTTTCTTTAATTTATACAAGTTTAAAGTCGATTACACAATTCTTTTACATAGAAATTGGAACAACAAAATAGTTTATAATTTTATATTGTGTCTTATAAATAATCAAAACGTGGTATTATACAAAGTTCTTTTTTATAAAAGTGTAATTTTTCTGTCCGTTTTTTAAAGGCGGTACTTAGCAACTACACACAAAAATGCTTTTTACTATAGTAATTTCGCTTTTTCTTCTCGTTGTCTATTGCTCTATGCACTCCATTTAACATCGCTGTTGCTTTCCTTCCTTTTTTGCTTACGTTGACTTGTAGGTTCCAAATTTTGTATTCCTCTACCATCTTGCGTCATATATGCCATATCGTCTATATCCTGTGCTACAACAATTGAATCGTCTGCAAATGACAGTGTATACAACGTTGTATCGTCATCCAAAGGTATGCCCATGTTTTTGTCATTTCTTTTTCCAAGTACCAGAAGGATGTTTCCAGACAACATCCTTGTTTTAGTCCTTTTGTTATGTCAAATTCTGGCGTTAGAAGTCATTTCTTCATGGTATTTTTCGCATAGTTTGAAGCAAATAATAACAAACCTTGATTTTTTTAAATTCAGTAGGTATACAAACCTTCCGTAAACACTGGGACGAGCATTTTTGTAGTCTGTTGATCTTGTCAAACTTTTCTTGCAAAGTATTCTTCATTAATCCATGATTCATCTAGATAAAAAAATAGTGTCTTCTCTTCTTTCTCAGTTTTAGAATTTCTCTTAAATATCGCCTCCTCCAACAAATTATTTCTTCTTTCTCTATAAGCACATTTTTTTACAAACCTAATGTTCTAATGCTTAACAAAAGTTTGTTAAAATATTATGAAAAACACAGAAAATTGTATTTCTAGCATATTTTAACGCTTTGATAATAGCAGGAACTTTGTTTTTTACCCTTTAATGTGTTCAAGTAAATAATCATTCTGCAAAATAAAATAGAAACATCGGTTGTATAAAATATATAGGATACTTAATTTTTATTTAAATTCTTAAACCTTTGGGCTGATAAATTAAAATTCAGACTTACAATCACAATCTGTTTTTAGTAAAGTCTTTTTAGTAAGACTGAATTTTATTTCTTCAACTCATTTAAAATGGCCTCGCATACTTGTGCATATGCAACCCATTCATCATTTTCTTAAACACCTATTACACATTCTCGAATTAAATTATTTTTGCATACTACATAGTTAATCAAACATCCTATATTTCAATTATTGTGATTAATTAATTTTTTTTAGCAAACTACGCTACAACAAAATTTAGACTTTAAGCTTCAGGTGTACAATATTATTTGTGTTTGAGTTCACCTAATATTTTACTATGAATTTAATTATCAACAAATGTTATCAGCAAAATAAACTGTTTATTGAATGATAACTTTGAAAGTTATTTTTCCGCTTTTTATTTTATCTCATGTCATCTGCAGATTAAATAAAATATTTTGAGAATTAAAGTTTTGGAAAAACTAGGAACTAGCTTACTCACTGAGAAACTATTTTAGATTCGCATAAGATCAGAACCTACATTACAGATACAGAAGAGTTAAGGCATTACAACAGAAGATGACTTGCGATTACGTTATTAAATAGTATGTTGAACCAGTACCGCAAATGGAGCCTGGTCACCAACGTAAATAGTACATTAGAATTAGTCTAGTCGCAACATAGGGGGCCCCGTGGACACTTTTATGTCGCCGCGATTTGATGGTGGTATTATAGGTTTTTTGGGTTGCTGAATCCAATGGAAGTGGTCAGGAAGCCCAAATGTGGTTCGTTTAATTGTTATTAACAAATTATTGTAAAATTAGGTGTTTTTCAGAAATTATTAGAAGTCCTGTACATAAATTGATAGTGTTAAGATTTTCTCTGGTGTATTTTTGGTCGCTGAATCGAATGCGACTAGTAGCAATTACTTGCTCAAAATATGTTCTTATTTTGTTAATAACAAAATAATAGTTTATTTGCCGAAAAGCTCGAAATGCGCTATCTACAGCAAGTTTGTAGTCTTTTTCATAGTATTTTTATACGCTAAATCGATTGTCGCTAGTCGTGATAGCTTAAACTACGTTCCGACTTTGCTATTAATAAATTATTGCAAAAATAACGGTGTATAGTACGTTCACTCACGGTTTTTGCTCTAAATTTTAAAAACCACTTGGATTGACATGAAATTTGGCATACACGTAGCTAACATGTCAAACAAAACAAGTGATATTGTGCCGATGTCTGCTTTTTTACCCCTTTTCGGGGGTGAAAAAAGAAACCTTTAAAATAAGTCCGGAAGTGGATGAACTGATTAATTCTAAGCAACTTTTGTTCTGTACAGTTTTTTCACTAAGTCAATACTTTTCGAGTTATTTGGTTTTTTTTTGTTGAAAAATGAACATATTCACTCGCAGATAACTCGAAAAGTATTGAATTAGTGAAAAAACTGTATAGAACAAACGTTACTTAGAATTAACCAGTTTATCCAATTCCGGACTTATTTTAAAGGTTTCTTCTTTCATCTCCGAAACGGGGTGAAACTCACACCCAGGGTAAAAGCACACATCGGCACAATATCACTTGTTTTGTTTGACATGTTAGCTACGTGCATGCCAAATTTCATGTCATTACAAATGGTTTTTTAAAATTTAGAGCAAAAACCGTGAGTAAACGTGCTATAAACCGTTATTTTTGCAATAATTTATTAATAACAAAGTCGGAACGTGGTTTAAGCTATCACGACTAGTGACAATCGATTTAGCCTATAAAAATACTATGAAAAAGACTACAAACTTGCTGTAGATAACGCATTTCGAGCTTTTCGGCGAATGAAAAATTATTTTGTTATTAACAAAATAAGAACACATTTTGAGTAATCGCGAGTAGTCGCATTCGATTCAGCGACCAAAAATACACCACAGAAGACCTTAACACTATTAATTTATTTACAGGGCTTCTAATAATTCCTGAAAAACACTTAATTTTACCATAATTTGTTAATAACAATTAAACGCACGACATTTGGGCTTCCAGACCACTTCCATTGGATTCAGCAACCCAAAAACCTATAATACCACCATCAAATCGCGGCGACCTAAAAGTGTCCACGGGACCCCCTATGTTGCGACTAGACTAAATGTAGAAACTTGGTTGCCAAAGCAGAGGATGTTGAAACTGCAATGAAGCATTCGAAATGTGGATATGCCGCAGCTTAATAAAAATTTTACTGACCTGGCATATTAGAAACGTATTTTAAATGCTTACGATAGATGCTACTTTTAAAGATATGATAACGCAGGTCACACTGCAAACTAAAGTAGAGGATAAGATTGAAACTGCAATGAAGCATTCGAAATGTGGATATGCCGCAGCTTAATAAAAATTTTACTGACCTGGCATATTAGAAACGTATTTTAAATGCTTACGATAGATGCTACTTTTAAAGATATGATAACGCAGGTCACACTGCAAACTAAAGTAGAGGATAAGAGAAGACCTCGACACAAACAACATTCGTGACTGCGCAGTTTTGGAAGAACTGTTTTTTTTTTGTTGAAGACAGAATACAGCTGCCTAAAAATTAATATGACAAACACATATGACACCAGACGTTTAACTATACAGTGATGAGCGCGCTAATAACCGGCAAAATAGCACAAAAGATGGAAAACGTATTAAGTTGTGAGATAAAAAGAAATGAAACCGGTCGAGCTGGAGAATGTACCGATATTAACCTAAAGATTTACATTATTGATTCTTCAGACCTTTAGACGTATCAGAGGAGTATTGTCAACTAAAACTGTCACTGTGACAGTGGCAGTTGCCAAACTCGTCCGATACGTCTAAAGGTGGGAAACAATCAATATAATGTAAATTTTTAGGTTAATATCGCTAAATTTCCCAGCTCGACTAGTTTCATTTCTTTTTATCTCACAACTTAATACGTTTTCCATCTTTTGTGCTATTTTGCCGGTTATTAGCGCGCTTATCACTGTATATGGCAATGAGATAGAACAAGTCCAAGAATATAGGCCAAATTCTGAGACTTGACCACGAGAACCTAAGTGTGAAAATCATTAGTACAGCAAGACTGGCAAGGGCAGGATTTGGATACTTAAAAACCACAAAATACCTCAATACTTAAACAATGTGTTTAAGAGGATGGGTACGTATTTTCGGCTGTAATGCTATTCAAATGGGGATTTATTTTTTTTTCGAATCCTGAGAAAATAAGTATTTTTGAAAAAGGACATCGCACACATCTTATGGAAAATATAATGTCACTCAAATTCAATAAAATTTATACGAATAGATTCGTTTTAAATTAACGGTCAAATCTTATCATTGCGCCAACTCTTAATTATGATTAATTACGGCGCAAATTGCAATTAAAGTTTATCGAAATCACATTTTTTGAGTCAGTAAAAGTGTCAGTTACCATCATTATTGCTCTGGGTGCTATTCAAAAGAGCTTAAACCCCCGCTGGGCCTAAGCGAATTAGTGAAACTAATCCTCTGATTTATGGAGTACCGACAATTTGGGTGTTTTAAAATATTTTTTTCTCTCTCTAACTTATGTACGTATCCATTTGATTTCAGATTTATTTATATAAATTTCTGCTCTTATTATTGAAAATATAGAGTTGGCGCAATGGTAAGATTTGACCGTTGATTTAAAACGAATCTATTCGTATAAATTTTATTGAATTTGAGTGACATTATATTTTCCATAAGATGTGTGCGATGTCCTTTAAACGTAGAATGAAAGATTACGTTATTGGCGAGGGCCGAAAGTCCCTGAGAACTTCTATAATGTTTATTTTAATAAGTTACAGGGGTGAAAAACTTAGAGACAATTTAGTGTGATATTTAATTTAAAATATCTCATTCAAAATGAACTTTATTTATTCTAAGGGACTTTCGGCCCTCGGTAATAATATAGTCTTTCATTCTGCGTTTAAATTTTTCAAAAATATGTATTGGTTTTTTCAGGATTCGAAAAAAATGAACACAATGTCCGTGGTAATATTTCCAAATCTATCCTTGTCATACAACGCACTCAGTCGAATAGAATATTGTTAGCATACTGTCAGTCAGACAGTGACAATCAGTGACAATTTTAAATCTTTGACATGGCATCGGGAATATTTTGAGTTGTTGATTAAATAATATTGATATATAGTGTATTTGATAAATTAATTGATTTAAGACGTGAACTTAATAAAAAGTTATTTATTGTGTATTATTTGTGGAAGATCCAAGCAGAGAAATACATCAGGATAATATATTCTGTGATCCAAGTATTTTGTTGTTAAAGATGTTCAAAATTGTAAGCGTTCCATAGTAACAATATATTATTAAAAAATCACTTAAACACTTTTCCTCTTGTCTCGATTGAGTATTAGTTTTTGTTGTACATATAAATTATTACAATCACTGAATACATAGTTAGTGAAAAAATTATCACATTTATTAACTGAATTAATAATTTGCAATTATAAAAACAACAGTTATCCAAGAACATTCAAAAGCCATCTCTTTAAATGTATGATGACATTTTCAAGTAGAACGACATTCTAGTAATGTTTACATATCCATACCAGTGTGAATTTTACTACACGTAATTTGCCGTGTAAAGACAGAAAAAGTAGGGATACCCGTAAAATATTTGCGAATTATGTACCGATGGCCTTAAGCAGTAGGTACATCATTTCTATCACGCGATATGGATGTCAAACCTGGACCTAACTCAGGCAACTATGAATAAGTCACAACAGAAAGCACAATTATTAACAATATCCGACAGTCGGATAGAAAGAGGAACGACTGGGTAAGATCAAAAACAAAAATCGAAGACATAACAACAAAAGTTGCCAAACTTAAATGGAGCTTCGCAGGCCACACTGCTAGACAAAAAGACCAACGTTGGAATGCAACAGTACAACATTGGAGACCTTACCAAAGTAAACGACCGAGAGGAAGACCACAGATGAGGTGGCTATATGACATCAAAAAAATAGCTGGAACAAATTGAAAGTATACTCAGGATAAGAGATCGATGGGAGGAGTTGGGAGAGGTCTATGTCCAAAAATGAACGATAGAAGGCTAAGAAGAAGAATTTGTGGTACTCTCCGATATTTTGATTTTTAATCGTATGACGTCACTGTCACTAGCCAACATACGCATCTTATTCCATTGCCCTGCAGTATAGCTTGTCTTCCCCAATATTTCAAAGTAGATAATACGCCACGAAAAATTTTCGTTGACTATACTATATGTTAGCAAATCATCTATCCGTCGGATGTTGGCGTTGCACATTGCTGCTCGAAAAAGATTTGCAGTGGTTGTGTTGAACCACGTACGTAGATTTTTCAGCCAGGAAATCTTTCGCCTGCCTGGTCCACGTTTTCCCTGCAAGATTAGTTGCAGCAGTCCATATCTTTCGCTGTTCCTCATGATGTGACCGAGGTATTCGATATTGGCTCTTTTTCTTTTTACATTCTCAACAAAACGCCCTGATTAGTAACATGGTCGGTATAAGCTATCTTAAGGATTCGACGATAAAGCCACATTTCGAAAGCCTCAATTTTTTGCAGGTGGCGTCTATGCGAGTCCACGACTCAACTCCGTACAACAGTATAAGAAAAATATAACTTACGTAGTAACCTGATTTTTGTGGGTATTGATAAATCATGGCATTTGAATGCCAAATTGGCATAGCTTAGCCATTTTTTGAAATGCAAATGTTGCTTTCTCTACCCTACATTTGATTTCTAAAGAATGGTCCCAATTATCATGTACGTTCGTATCAAGGTTTTTACTCTTTCTATTTGTTGACCGTGCACAGTGATTCGTACAAATTACTGTTCCTTGTTTTATTAGTGTTTAGTGAAAGTCCGTATCTCTGACTTACTTCTGTGATTCTATTCATTAACTCATGGAGGGCTTCAGAACTGTCAGCGAATACCACCGTGTCGTCTGCGTATCTTATGTTATTGATCATTCTCTGTTAATTCGATTTCCATCTTCAACATCATCCACTGTTTCTTGAAAGATTTCGTTAGAGTTTATGTTGAACAGTGATCGTATACATCCCTGACGGATCCCACGTTTGATTTTGATATCATCAGATTCTCTTGCCTCTGTCCGGATAGACGATGTGTGATTCCAGTACAGATTGCAACAATTCTTAAATCAAAGGTATTTATTCCAATTGTTCCGTTGGTGGTTTACGGAAACAATTAAATGAAATTACAATAAGTGTAAGACAACGAACAATAATATATTTATTTATTTTTGGTTAAAAAGGCGTGCTTATATCTCGTAAGAGGGTTTGTTAATCTTTGCGGCACGAGGGTTTGTGTCAGACTGCCTGTGGATGAACTAAAAACATAAGTTTTACATTTCTGTGGTTTTTAAAGAAGTTGAAGACTGATTTATTGATATAAGGAGACTGACCCTTTATCGTCCTTTAATCTATTATGGAATTTGCGTTTCCCATACATAAACTGAACAGGCCATCAACATCTGGTGTTTTAAAAGCTGAGAAGGCATGTTATCTGAATACTGAATATTTCGTTTCTTAAAATTTAACAGGCCCTTTATGCATATGGTTTGTGAATTTTAAAGTGGGACGTATTATTTCATTTTGAAAAAGTTATTAAAAATTAAAATTAGCAAAATAGTAATTGAAGCGTGTCGCCACACCCATATTGTTTAATATCTCCATGTCGTGCTTTACTGTATCGAACGCTTATCGCAATTTTCGTCTTTACATCGTTAAAATGGCACTTGTAACTTGTTAAAATATCACTACTAACTTTCTCGTACAGACTGCATTCCGAAAAACAAACTTAACTATGTATTTATAATTTATTCTGACATCGCGAAAATATGTCTCAAATTTAAAAAGGGTATACATCGTAACTATTGACATTTGTCAACATGACAGTTTGTTCAAGTGTAAGGTTAAATCATAAAATACATAATAGTATAAAAACAATGTAAGTATTGAATTATTTTTGTTGATGATTCTATCATAGGGCAATTTACATTGACTTACTTTATTTATTTTATTTTATATTAAGGTTTCTCTTCAGAATCATTAACGTTCTGTACTCTGTACTTTCTTTTATCGGCTACTTTGTCCTTCAAGTCTAGCATTATTTTTGGTATTGTCCTGAAAGATTTTTATCTCTTTTTCTTCAAATATCTTTTTGGAAATACACCTTACCATTAAAATGGTCAAATAAATTTCAGCTTTTAGGGCGCACCTAAAATTTTCTAGGTGAGTCCTTGATGTATACATACCATGTTCACAATAATAATTGTTATAGACTTTATTCATTAAGGCCGGTATACATGAAGCCAGTAAGTAAGCAAGTAAAGTGGTCAGATTACTTGTCAAAAGTTACTTACCTTTTGTTAACGTTTACTTGTAGTTCAGAGAAATAAGGAAAAAAATAGCCTGTTGGTGACACAACCCCCTCCAGGCCGAAACCAAATTTTTTGAGTAATATGGACATCTATAATAATAACCTATATATTTCCTGCAGCCGATTTTGATGATATACATAGTTATAAACAAATGAAGATCAAAAAACGGTAAATTTTCGCTTTTTTCGTCTATTACTAAGAAAATAGTCATTTTAAACAAATTTGAGACTAAGAAACTCATAAACGGTATAAAAAAACTTCAATATGGCGTTTGCTTAATATGTCTATCCTTATTGGTTGCTTAGAAAATTGCAAAATAAATCATAAATTTTGAGTTTTTATAAATATTTATAACTTATGTAAAAATTAACTTAGAACCTTCTTATTACACGAAATGCTGAGACTTATAGTGCTTAATTCATACCCTAAATTTCGAAGAAATTGGTCAAATAGTTTAAAAGTTATTTAATTTGTTTTTCCCAAATTTATTTTTTTTGCAACACTGTAAGTCAGAAAATGATGAAGCTACAGTAATACTTTGGATAGTTTATGGAAGAAGGAAATTTACAGTATTAATTTAATTAAAAAAAATTACAAAAAATAATTATAAATATTGCAAAATTATTTTGCAAAAACATGTGAATTGAATAAATGGGGGGGGGGGGGCTAATTTTGTCACTAATTGTCCTAGGACAGTTGTTTTTCTTTCTAAATGTGTATAAAAATTCAGTCTTTCTAAATATGAAAAAATAATTTTTCTACAGGTAATGGTTAAAAAGTTATTGTTTATAAGTAAGCAAAAAAAATGGACATGTTTTTTCAAAATAATTTTACACTGTTTAAAATTATTTTTTGTCATTTATTTTTAATAATGGTAATAGTATAAATGTTCTTCTTTCATAAACTGTCCGAAGTATGATTGTAGCCTCATAATTTTCTGACTTGTAGTGTTGCAAAAAAAAATGAATTTGGGATAAACAAATTAAATAACTTTTAAACTATTTGACCAATTGCTTTGACATTTAAAATATAATTTAAGTACAAGAAGTATCAGCATTCCGTGTAATAAGAAGGTTCTAAGTTAATTTTTACATAAGTTATGAATATTTTTAAAAACTCAAAATTTATGATTTATTTTGCAATTTTCTAAGCAACCAATAAGGATGGACATATTCAGCGAACGCCATATTGAAGTTTTTTATACGATTTATGAGTTTCTTATACTCAAATTTGTTTAAAGTGCTTAACTTTTTGGTAATATACGAAAAAAGCGAAAATTTAGCGTTTTTTGATCTTCATTTGTTTATAACTATGTATATCATCAAAATCGGCTGCAGGAAACATATAGGTTAATAATATAGATGTCCATACTACTCAAAAAATTTGGTTTCGGCCTGGAGGGGGATGTGTCACGAGAAAAATCTTATTTCTCTGGACTATTGAGTCATATTTTACTTTCTTTGCCTTAAAATATGACTCAAGTAAACGTTTACAAAAGTAACTTATGGCAAGTCACCTGCCCACTTTAGCTTGCTTTCTTACTGGATTCATGTATACCAGCCTTAATTGTGGGTATAAGCGGTAAACCAAGTAATAAGACCAAGGACCCTACTAATTTTATACGAGATATCCCGATTTACATAGAAAATTTAGAGTTATAAATTCAATTTTTATATAAAAAAAAGTTAGGCACATGAACATACAAAATTGAAGAAATAAAGCATAGAAATATTTATCAAATTATGAATTAAACATTTATTTACAATAATACCTACAGCTGTACAAAAATATAAATGTTTGAGGTCAGTGTCACTATCACTATCAATTACAATACATACTTTGAAAATTATCTACATGTAGATAGGAATTTTCAACTTTTTTTATATGTGCAAATGCATTTTGCCAGCTGCTAATATTAGTATTTTGTACTTCACTATTAATAAGTTGAATTACAGAAACGCTTAGAGTAGATTAGATGCAACATTTTTTCTCCTAATGCCAGATTTTAATTGATCCAACATGTGTTCTTTAGGATTAAAAGTACAATAATATGGTGACAGTCTTAAAATTGTATAACCTATACCTTCTGCATAATTATCATAAAATATATTCTTTTTGTATAGATAAGATCTTTAAAATTTACAATAGGTACATCTTTTTCATATAATATGCTTTCTTCAAAATAAAAATATTGTTATCGAACATGTAATTTTGAATAGTAACATTAGATGGCAGCATCATTGGCACAAGGAGCCTTATTTATGTCTACATAATTAGTTTTTAGTTTTTTTAGTTTTTTTTTAAACGCAATGGGCACCAGAGAACAGATGTACTGTAGAGATGCAGTTAATTGCCCAAAAATATTATGGACAACTTAAGGAGTAAACTGAGTAAATAAAATCAAACAGCAGAAATAAAAAGGAGACATTGGTGACATTCGGAAAAATGAGCTATATCCTAAGCAGATGCAAGATATCAAGCTAAGTGATAAAAAGAAGAATATGGATTCATGGATCAGAAAGAAAACCAAAGTAAAAGACGTAAACAAACATGCAGCTACTCTCAAATGGAAATTTGCAGGACACAACAGCAGACAAAGAGACGGAAGATGGAATGAAGCGATAACCCACTGGAGATTCTGAGACCGCAAAAGAGGAAAGGGCAGACCACTGATGAGATGGTCAGATGACCTAAAAAGATACGCAGGGACCAGATGGACAGGATTAGCACTGAACCGAGAGGAGTGGAAAAATAAGGGGGAGGCCTACGTTCAACTTTGGATAAATGAAGGTCAATAGATAGAAGGACGTCTTTATAGCATTCATAGACTATCAAAAAACTTTTGATAGTATAAAACATTAAATAATAGTAGAAACACACTAAGAAAGTTGAACTTACTGCAATAAGTTACTGTAAACTCAAGAAATGCAAATAACAAAAGAATTACTCCAGGGTTATATTTGATCCGCTCTACTGTCCAATGTTTATGTAGAGGAAATATTCCATATAGTGATGCAAAATCAACAACAGAAATAAAAATAAATGGAACACACATAAACAACATAAATGGTGCGCTGATGACACTATCTTACATGCAGATAGATTGAAGGATTTACAAGGACTTCTTAGTGATGTTGACAGAATAGGAAAAGATTTTGGCCTAAACATCTAGTGTAGGAAACAGAGGTTGAACCTTGCAAAATGGACACAAGTCCGGTTTTATTTTTTTTCTGACATATCAAGGGGTGCTTATTATAAGACTAACTTTTTCTGAAAAAATTTCGCCCCGGAACCCCCCTTTTCACCCCTTTAAAGGGGGTAATTTATGGTTTTTGCAGAACGTAGCCCTTCCTGTACCTTTTACAAAAAATTTCTTTTATAGAAATATGAAGAGGACTATATTTTCTACGATCTATTTCCGACAGCATCTCTCTATCATCCACCGTTTAGCAAGGGTGGCGCCCCAAAGTTGACAAGTTTTTAAAAAAGATGTTTTTAAAAAAAATATATTTTTCCCTAACTGTAACGGAAATTAAAAAGAAATGCTGCGGAGATTATTCACAAATAGATGATTGTTTTTTTGGTATAGGCTTCACTTAAGGGTAATTGCCCTTTTTTTAATTACAGGGTGTTACATTTTAAAAAACCCCTTTTTATACCATCTGAACCGTTTATGCTAGAGTAAAAAGACTTTCAGCGATTACCCATGTACTGGTGTTATTTACAAATTTGTATAATGCACCCCCATTTTTCCCCCTAGCCACCCAAAAAAAAAAGAAGAATTAATAAATAAAGTGATTTTCTTGGAATCCTTCAAACACAATGCCCTTCATTAATATGCTTCATATATCATTTTGTGCAAGTTATTATTACCCATGCATGGACACTAAAAGCGATTTCCTAGTGCAACCCCTGTAGCCAAAAACAATAAATAAAATGGGGGGTTGAAATTTTTTTTTGTTTTTTGCTTTTTGATCCATATGGGCATATGCTTCATCAATAGTGCTTTTCGAAAATGTATATGGTTATTGCAACATCCCTGCGCAAACCACCCCTATCCTTGAAAATATACTGCAGAAACTACCCCTATACCTTATCCAGCATGTTTTTACGATTTTCTCATTACCTATTCATTTTTTTTAAACAAAACTTATACAAGGTTAAAGACCACTATTTACTCTAAAAATTAGGTCCTATTCATTTTTTTCGTTTAAGCAACCGTTACGGCACAGTGGCGCCGTAAACCTCATATATGCTTTGACGGGCTCCAGTTTTTGTTTATTTTTTCGTCATCTGTTTGTTTTATTGATAAAGTACTTATGTAAAATAAAACAACACAGTGTAACCTACAAATCATGACCTATGCACATTTTACATTCTTTGCTCCCCAAGCTACAGTGGTGGCCCAAAATAAATTTTTTCATATTTTCGCCACCTACACGCATTTTATTGCGTTAATGCTACCTTAATAGCACAATATTCACCCCTAAGTGGTCACTAAGCAGTGGCGGATCCAGGGAGGGGTGATGGGGGCGATCACCCCCCACCCCTCTCAAACCAAGTGATATTATATTTGAAGATTATAAAAATATTCATTTATTTTTATAGAAATACTTATATTATATTAATATTATTTTTATAAGAATGACTTTTTATGCTTTAGCGACAGTGGCGGATCCAGCATCGTTAAGAGGGGGATGCCAATTGGTTAAATTTCTATAAAATAAATGAATATTTTTATAATCTTTGAATATAATATCACTTGGTTTGAGAGGGGGGAGGTGATCACCCCCATCACCCCACCCTGGATCCGCCACTGCGTAGCGACCACCTAAGGGTAAATATTGTGCTGTTAAGGTAGCATTAATGCAATAAAATGCATGTAGGTGGCGAAAATATGCAAAAATTTATTTTGGGCCACCACTGTGGCTTTGGGGAGCAAAGAATGTAAAATGTGCATAAGTCATAATTTGTAGGTTACACTGTGTTGTTTTATTTTGCATAAGTACTTTATCAATAAAACGAACAGATGACGAAAAAAAAACTGGAGCCCGCCAAAGCATATATGAGGTTTACGGCGCCACTGTGGCGTAACGGTTGCTTATACGAAAAAATGAATAGGACATAATTTTTAGAGTAAATAGTGGTCTTTAACCTTGTATAAGTTTTGTTTAAAAAGAATACATAGGTAGTGAGAAAATCGTAAAAACATGCTCGCCAAGGGATAGGGGTAGTTTCTGCAGTATATTTTCAAGGATAGGGGTGGTTTTCGCAGAGATGTTGCAATAACCATATATATTTTTGAAAAGCACTATTGATGAAGCATATGCCCATATGGATCAAAAGGAAAAAAACAAAAAAAATTTTCAACCCCCCATTTTATTTATTTTTTTTTTGCTTCAGGGGTTGCACTAGGAAATTGATTTTGATGTCCATGCATGGGTAATAATAACGTCCACAAAATGATGTATGAAGCATATTAATAAAGGGCATTGTGTGTGAAGGATTCCAAGAAAATCAATTTATTTATTAATTCTTCTTTTTTTTGGGGTGGTTCCGGGGAAAAAATTGGGGTGCATTATACAAATTTGTAAATAGCACCAGTACATGGGTAATTGCTGAAAGTCTTTTTACTCTAGCATAAACGGTTCAGATGGTATAAAAAGAGGTTTTTTAAAATGTAACACCCTGTCATTAAAAAAAGGGCAATTACCCTTAAGTAAAACCTATACCAAAAAATCAGTCAATTATTTGTGAATAATTTCCGCAGGACTTCTTCTTAATTTCCGTTACAGTTAGGGAAAAATATATTTTTTTTAAAACATCTTTTTTAAAAACTTGTCAACTTTAGGGCGCCACCCCCGCTAAACGGTGGATGATAGAGAGATGGTGTTGGAAATAAATCGTAGAAAATATAGTCCTCTTCATATTTCTATAAAAGAAATTTTTTGTAAAAGTTACAGGAAGGGCTACGTTCCGCAAAAACCACAAGTTACCCCCTTTAAAGGGGTGAAAAGGGAGGTTCCGGGGCGAAATTTTTTCAGAAAAAGTTAGTCTTATAATAAGCACCCCTTGATATACCAGAAAAAAAATAAAACCGGACTTGTGTCCATTTTGCAAGGTTCAACCTTTGTTTCCTACACTAATCACTATTGACAGAACAAAACTCGTGATCATTATTAGACAACAACCACCCAAATCTTAGTGGATACTAAACCACTAGAAACAGCTGACAAGTTTTGACAAATATCTTGGTTTTTGTATAAACGATAAACTGGATAGTGATATAGAAACAAAAAATAGAACAAAAATACTTATTCTAGAGTGTGATGCCCTTGAGATACTACGTACGTTTGATGATATGACAAACGAAAAAGTGTTAAGAAGTGCTAGAACCGAGCCTGAATTGTTAAAATCTATTAACGAAAAACTTCCTATTTGGGAGTTTGGGTCATAATATAATGGAAGATCATAAGTATGAGTCAGAGTAGAAAAAAGAAGAGGTACAGGAAGAAGTCAACATTCGTGGCTGCGAGATGCAGAGTTTTATACAGGATTCGAAATGCAGGAGGAATTTTTGCGCCGTCCAAAGACGGACAAATACAAATAGATGCATATGACATTTAGGAAGAAGATATTTTCTAATAATAATTATTGATATTACCAACTATGAACTCTGTCGAAAGAGGTCATTGTAAAAAGAAAGTTTGTCGAATGGGAAGATTGTGGAAATGTTTAAATTTCCTTTCGCCATTTTAATCTTCTTAAAACATTTAAAAGCCTTACTATGAAAAATAAGAATATCACGTAAAGTACATAATTTAATAAATACAGGTCGTCATTGCTGTAACCGTGCATAAAAAACCGTTTTATTATGTAAATATTCGACTTTTTCCTAAGTATATAAAAACATTAGTAATCTATTTACAGTATTTTATTGGCAATAACTAATGCAATATAAAAATATATGCACTTAATTTTATTTATTTTGTTGTTATTTGTAATAATTATTAAGTGGATAGGCGCAAAAATTTTTTCGAATCCTGGGAAAACTAATTAGTACCTATTTTTGAAAAATTTAAAAGCACAATAGATTACATTATTACCGAGGGCCAAAAGTCCCTGAAATCCTCTATAATGTTTATTTGAATAAGGTACAGGGGTAAAAAAAAGAGAAAATTGAGTAATTTTTAATTTTAATTATCTTATTCAAAAGAATCCTTTTGTTTATTCTAAGGGATTCGAAAAAATGAATGCATAAAGCATTGCAAGCAAATTTTGCGCCTACACTATTAAGTATATAGGTTGAACTTTTGTAAAACATATTTCAAACAGTTAAAAATTGGATCCTGATAAAAATACAGCTTCAAATAGAAAATATTCAGATTCAGAATACAGTACTAAACATCGTCTTGAAATTTAGAGTTGCGTACACCTTTCATTCTTTTTTGCACTTATACGATGCGGGATCTGCTGTTCTAATTACATTTCTCCATCTTTTGGGCCATACCAATATAATCCGCTCTACAAACATGTCCTAATTCCTTCTTTGGTCTTCCTCTCCTCCTGTTTTCCAGAATCGCGGAATTACAATTCAGCAATGGCAGCTAATCTTGAAAGCTCAAAGTAGGTGGCGCTCGTGTAGTTGGGGGTCAAGTCACGTCAACACTTCAAATCAATCTATTTTTTAGTAAATATTGCATATTTGTCTCGCTGTGTGAATTAAACTTGAGAAAATAAAATCCCTCAATGTTGTGCCGTGCATTTGTGCTCATCGACAACATCAGGACACAGGTTTCCGAAAGATATTTTGATGAGAAAAAAGTGGATTGTAGTACCTAATAAGAAGGGATAAATATGTTCCGACAATAAATGCACGTATCTGCAATAAACATTTTGTTGAAACAGATTACGTATTGCCCCTAGATTCAACTGTAAAAAATAGAATACTTCACTATAAAACTCAGATCAAAATTTATTATAAACGCACGCATTAAGATATGCAATTCTATATACGTTCACACTGTTGCCACATCTACAATCGCTTTTTATGGAGTGAAAATATTATAGAGTAAAAAGTTGAGTATGAAGTGACCAAACCTAACCTAGCGTCATCGAAAATAATATAAACAAGTTAATAACTGAAAATTTAAGTGACATATTACCTTTAAAATATGCTTTAAAATGACTAAAGCATAACCTGATCAAACCTAACCTAATCGAAAATAATATAAAGAATTTAAGGTCGCCTTTCACGTAGACAAACACCCAAATAATTATACTTACTAATTAAATTAACCCATTCTATATTTCCATAAGGAATTATAATTTTTTTAAATAAGGCAACATTGCATAATCAACTGCGCTCTACCCATGCTTAAACCAAATTTACACCAAATGCGCAACTGTCATGGTGGCCATATTTTGAAAATATCACATTTTTAAATGAGATAAATACAAAAATTAATGCTGATCGCACTTATTTGTCAATTTTAAATTGATAAAAAAGTAAGGCAGATATCATATACACAGTTGTCAGACTCGTGGGGGGAGTGAGTCAATACCAAATAAATACCCTCTGAGCTATAGAAATAAAACATGAGACGATGATTAATATAGTTTATCATTCGATAAGGGCTTCCTTTTTTTCCAGTAACTCTCGCATTCCTTCTCCTCAATTCGTTTTTCAACGCACAAACAGTCTAAGATCCGTATTTTTCGGCCATAATTTATTATTTATTAAATTGTAATCAAAAACACCATATACAAAATTCACGAATTGTCAAAACGTTGACCTCCAACTACACTAGCGCCTCCAAGCGGGAGCAACGGCATACATAGCTGCCATTCTTCGTGTTTGCTGATTCTTATTTTGACGTTGAACATGCCCTGAAGCTTCTGGCATCTGAAGCTTCTCAGAAAGCATCAACTGGCGACATCCCTAGATCCTAATATTATATCCATTCTTAATTTTCTCCTTTTTATCACTCCACTCATCTATCTAAGCATTCTTAGTTCCGTCACAGGCATTCGTTATTTCTATTTTTTTTTAACTGTCCAACATTTACTTTCATTGGAATCTTTCTGTCACACAACACACCACTCAGCCCCTTAACTTTTTTCATTCCGCTTTACTCTACTGCATCTATATTATTGTTTGCACCCATTTTACAGCATTAAAAATGATGAAAACCTTGAATTATCATACAGAATGACAAATGAGGTGTCGAATGAGAGCTTATAACCTAAGGATGGTATTAAGGTGAGAAATTTGACCTCGGACTTCCAGTTAAAGAGTTGCAATTGGAAGTACGGTTTTAAAGTTGCCGAAGTAGTACAAGCGATGTATTATTCTACGCGCTTTAGCAATACGAGAAAAAATATATATTTTCCGTTTTGGGAGCGTTCAAGTATTACGTAAGGCGATTTTTGAAGATTTTTGACCCCCCCCTCCTCCGCTACGTAACGCACTCTAATGGGCGTTTAACTATTGCGTAACGCAATTTTTGAAGATTTTTGACCCCCCCCCACTTGCGTTACGTAATACTTGAACGGTCCCTTTTATATTACTTCCGGTTAAAAAGTGATGACCGGAAGTTTGACAAAAATTACTCAAAATTAGTGAAATATCAGTATCGTATATCAATCGACGCAAAGTTACACGAATAGTTCAAATATCGACTTCCGGTTCTAGGACTTCATTTCAATCATTTCACATTCTAAATACTCATTTTTTAGTTCTATTTAGCTTGAAGTCTTTTTCTTTTTAAGAGATTGTCTATAATATTGCGGTTTTTGTTCTTATGTACAAGTGGATGAGTGGATGTTACCCTATATTTTCTAAGTTATTTGCTTCAACTAGGTAAGCCAACTTACTTTCACGTGAAATATATCATCTATAGCGAGTTTACTACAGATGTCGCTGTTTTTCATATCCTAGCTTCCAAGGCTTGCGATATTATAAGTAATTTGCTTGCAGACCTCTGTTTTGCCTCCACCATCTTCTTGGTCTTACTTTTTTTCTGCGATTTGTCGGGACGTATCTTTGCTAATGGATGCTAATGCAACGTTTTTTAGGGCGTTGGATTGGCAGAAGGGGTCCAATAGAGTGGCCGGCCAGATCACCGGATCTTCCGCGTTTGGATTTTTTTTGGGATACCTAAAATCAAAAATATACGTCACTCCGCCTGCAGATCTTGCAGAGTTGCGACAAAGAATTGTGACAGAATGCCGATTATTGACACCGGATTGATTTGCAAATGTACGAAGAGTCTTTAAAAATACACTGTATTGTTGTATGGAGGTCACAGGAGATCATTTCGAACATTTAATTGGTCAATTTGATGAAATTTTATGTTTTTTGTTATTACTGATGTTCAACCAATAAATTAGTTAAATTCAAAATTATCTTCAAAGTTTTTCCGTAAATAAAAAAATACAGTGTCGTATAGAGAAAAAAAATTACCTTTGAAATGATGTGCCACTCGACCACACTTGCTATTTAAAAAAAAACTGGGGGTTGATGTGGGGCAGTAGGGGGTTACATTTAAGGGAATGAATTTTGCATGAAACTTCGTCCCTTCCAATACAAATTGACGTGTTTTTTAAAATTTAGAATTTCTGAGTTCTGGGGGGGGGGGGTGTCAAATTTTCGTTGGAACACACTGTATAATATTAGAGCGTTGTATTAATTTTATGTTTCGATTATCATTACGTAACTCACACCAAATTTTGTTATCTTAAGAGGCTACTTTCAAACCTTAAAATTAATTCTGAAGGGGGTTGATATTTAAAAATTATACTTGGAGCATCAAAAAAATCATTATTCAATTCATCTTAACGAAATTTCACTGTTTATAAACTTTTTGTAAAGTTCGGAATGCAGGGTAGTTTTCACTCTTAAAAAAATAAATTTTTAAGGGTTCAAATACTCAGAAATTATATTAAGAATATTAAACCATTATTACCTAAATCATCCGATCCAAATTTTATCCTCATTAAGCTTTATTATAAATTTGAGCAATTAGGGGTGTTCCCACCCTTAAAAATGAACGTGTAAAGGGTTGAAATAGTTAATAATTTTAGTTAAAGTATCAGACAATTATTATTGTCCTCCTGAGCTTTTATCCTCCTTAAGCTTTTTTATAAATTTGAGTAATTAGGGTTAGTTCTTAAAAATGAACTTTTAAAAGGTTGAAATAGTTAATAATTTTAGTTAAAGTATCAGACAATTATTATTGCCCTCCTGTTTTTTATCCTCCTTAAGCTTTTTTATAAATTTGAGCAATTAGGGGTAGTTCCCACCCTTAAAAATGAACTTATAAAGGGTTGAAATAGTTAATAATTTTAGTTAAAGTATCATACAATTATTATTTAATTCATCTGAATAAATTTCACTCTTTTTGAGCTTTTTTTTTATAGATTTTGGCAATAAGGGGTAGTTTTCACCCTTAGAAATTTTAAAGCGCCCGCGTCGGCACAATATAGATTTTGAAGCAGAGGGTAAGGTGAATTAATCCAAAATTTTTATGCAAATCGGTCTATTCTGTAAAAATTGCGAGGTTTTATCCTATTTTAAGCTTCATTTCTTGGACTACAGTTAAGAGTTTTCGGTATACCCTCGTAATACATGTAGTCAGTCAAACTAGAGGTAATTTAATATTTTTTATAAAAATTATATAACAAAAATAACGCGGTTAATTTAATAGCTACTGTTCTCTTTTCGAATATCCGTCGAACAGGATTTAACCGAGGACATTCTTCGTCAAACTTCGGACTGGGTTTAACAACAAACTGTTACCGATCTGTTTATTCATTAACCCATGAAAATGTTTATTAGTTTTGTATAATTTTCATTGTTGGAACTACTCCCTAAATAGTTTTTCTGTTAATGGCATTGTAATGTCGTATATTGTGTTGTTGTGAAACGCCAGACATGATTTGGAACAGGTAAGACAGACAGATTGTAAGAAACAAGTTTTAGAAGTACTGTTACAATCTTTTAGTCGGTACGGCAGTAACCAATAATTACATACTCGTCTAATCTTATATTATTATTGCCGTTATGTCAGAGAAGTTCTCAAAAAATTCCGGCAAATGCTTGTTTTCGAGTCGCTAATAGATAAACATCTGAATATTTTAATTGTTATTTTATGTGCTAGTCTTGTTTCTCATTAATATTTTAAATAAGTACGGCGAATGGAATGGCGAATAAACAAAAATATAATACAAATTAATATGCCGGATTGATTTTTCATATCATTAAATTACTTCGTATATGATAAGGTAACTTTACAATTGACACCTAACAGTTACCATATATACAGATTGTAATTGACGCATCAAGTCAAAAACTTACAGAAAGAAGAGAAAATCATTCCTAAATTTAGAAGCAATAATGCTATATACGAGGGCTATAAGACGGTAAGAAATGACGTAAGTGTAAGAATTCAATTAAAAAAAGCTACTGGGAAAAATTATCAGCAGAAATAGAACACGATCTACGGTCCTCTACGGGACAGAAAAAGTATGATGCTTAGGAATCGAAAGAAACCGGTCAATGAATACATACAGTTCAGCAAAATGTCGACAAATGGACGGGAAAACACTGAAAAACTCAATCAAGAGAAAGACCAGTTGAAGGATACCGAAAACAAAATTACTAGTGAATGACAAGTAACAACCGAACTGATTAAAACAACGATATCCAAACTAAAAAACCGTAAAGCGCCGGAGTTGGATTGAATAAGTAACTAATGCCTGGTTGCACCAACAGATCTTAAACGTAAGACGTGTCTTAAGCTCAGCTTATGAAACATAAACGTTGAACACCATTCAGCTCTAGATCAATTTTCAGCTTGAACCGATGTTAATCTCAAGTCCCCGTTATTCTCAGCTTAAGTTGCTGTCTGAGTTTAAAGACATAATCTAGAAAGTTATCATCTATAAGCTGAGCTGGGCTAAGCTGGAGCTTAAAATTTGTTAGTGCAACCAGGCATTAATGCTTAATGAAGTACGTTGGAGAAAAGTTGACGGAGGAATTGCGTGTTTTTTTGCGATATTCATTTTCCGCCAGATAGTGGAAAAAGCAATTGAATTCAACAAAATTGCTTAAGTACATCTTCGTGGATCTTACGAAGACGTTTGACAGAGTAGACTTTCAGATGTCCCTAAACTATTAAGATCTAGACATATAGATCCCGGGATTCGAGCAAGCATTAAGAAATGAATACCAACGACAATACATTTGATGAACAAAAAATCGGCCAACTAAAAAAATACCTGTACAGGCAGGAATAAGACAGGGAGACAGTATCAATCAAATTCACTTTAATTTGGTAATGAATAAGGTCATAAAACAAGTTAAAGCGTCAGGAAGAGGTTACGGAATGTAATGCAAACTAGCGGTGTGTGTTGCAGACTAACAGAGCAGCAATGATACCATACGTTTAGTATTCGATTAGAGATAGGCGATTGAAGGAAGCGCTAAAATCGACAACTTTGCTTATATAATGAGGTGTATTGCCATTGCCACTGTAGAATGGACGAATGACTAAGAGCGTCCGCACATGGGTCGATTGAAGACACGTCTCGAAGTTCGCGAGTCTTGTTCGTCTTGCACGAGCCCTTCGGCACAAGCGATTGCTCTCCGCACACCAGTCGATTCAGTTTGCTCATATCTTTCAACCAGGAAGAACGCATTTTTTATATATCAACCAAAACGATTATTTCGATCTGTGAAAAGTACGGTATTGTTACATTTTTAGTATAACTTGTATACAATGAGCATTATACAATTATTGAGGGTATTTGTCTACTTCCCCAACGAATTTTATATTAAACACCTAGAAACAGACGAAGGAGGCAAATAAAATAAACTTACTTCCATGACTGTAAACGTGTTGACCACTTCGAGCGTCGACCCGTGTGCGGACGGTCTAAATAAATCTGCGGATCGGCGCGACTCAAGTGTGGGAAGCGGGGAAGCAGTGTTGCCATGTATTGGGTGTAGGTACCCATATCTAATTTAAAAGTAAACACACGGTATCTGTTATCTACGTGACGTTATCTGGAGGAACAATCATATGGGCCTAGGAAGTACAGTGTAAATATACAGGATAATTCATTAATAAATAAAATGTGGCTCGTTACTGAGTTACAGAGTGTTTTATTTAAAAATTTAATAACTAGTTTTACCCAGTACTTTACAACTATTTGACATGTCCTTGTCATACTTGGCAGAAAGTGTAGGTACTGTACCACTTTACCAAATTATGATAAACAAAGGTTTCTGGTTGCTACCAGAGGCATACGACAGGGGACAGTGAATGGTTACCCCTTTCCAAATTCTACGCCACTGGCGGAATTGCTATTTTAGCGTAATAATTCGATTCTCCAATACTTTCTACGCAAATAATATACTCTTCATTCGTAACAATAAAATCATTAGTTTTCGAGATATTTGAAATTGAAAATGAGACGGCTCAGCCATTTAGCGCGCCTATGAGTATAATTGTCAAAATATTGATCTGCAGCTGCTGCATTTTCGTGTTGCAAAGAAATTGAAAATGTTTATACATTTTTAATTAATTTTCTCTTTTGTAGGAGTATTAAGGAATCGTTCTTGTTGGAACTTACCACGCTGAGCAGATGAGTTGTGAATTATTTAAAATTATCTCATCTTAATTTTCTCGGCATCCTGTTCGATTTATAAATTTTGAAAATCTCAAGAGGTGTAACCAAAGAAAGTATGTATTCCACCTGTTGTCAATCTGGTGCTATGGAGACGATATTTATTGTCGTTCTCTGTGCTACTACGATTGATAACTTACTTTATTTTTCGGTAGGTGGCTCTAGCTCATCCGTGACATTTCTTTCTTTGCAATTGGGAAGGGCCCAAAGTATGATACGTGGAGAAATCGGAGAGAAGAGGATATGGGACTACTGATGAGGGGGAAAAGACCTCCGAAACCGGTACAGACTCTTCCTGTACTCTCCGATTTAACCAGAGTATTATGTAGCTGCTGCATTTTCGTGTTGCAAAGAAATTGAAAATGTTTATACATTTTTAATTCATTTACTCTTTTGTAGGAGTATTAAGGAATCTTTCTTGTTGGAACTTACCACGCTGAGCAGATGAGTTGTGAATTATTTAAAATTCTCTCATCTTAATTTCCTCGGCATCCTGTTTAATTTATTAATTTTGAAAATCTCAGAAGGTGTAACCAAAGAAAGTATCCCACCTGTTGTCAATCTGGTGGCATGGAGACTATATTTATTGTGGTTTTCTGTGCTACTACGATTGATAACTTACTTTCTTTTTCGGCAGATGGCTCTAGTTCATCCGTGACATTTCTTTCTTTGCAATTCGGAAGGGCCCAAAACATGATACGTGGAGAAATCAGAGAGAAGAGGATATGGGACTACTGATGAGGAGTAAAAAACCTCCGAAACCGGTATAGACTCTTCCTTCACTCTCCGATTTAACCAGAGTATTATGCAGCTGCTGCATTTTCGTGTTGCAAAGAAATTGAAAATGTTTATACATTTTCAATAATTTTTATTCATTAAACAGATCGGTGCTGATCGACCTTATATTAGATAAGAATCAAAATATTTTTACTGTCCAATTTTAATTTTCTAAAACGCATCGTGAATACGTCTTTTGTTACATCTGGCTCACTGTAAAGGACCGCCTATTACCTAAAATGTATAAAGTGCTATTAGTCCAGAAAGCCACTGCGCATCCGCTAGGAAAAATATTCTAATTCGAATTTTTTGCACAATCTTACTCAAAAAGGACTCCTTTTAACAAATTTGCATGTTGCCAGGACCAAAAGGTGGTCAAAAATTTTTTAAACGTTTTTTTTTTGTTTTTTCCTAAATTTTTTTTGCATGGAAAAAAGTTTTTTTTAGGTTTTTTGGATTATTCCAAACAGAAAAGATCTTTAGTGACTTTTCTCTAAAAATGATAGTTTTTGACATATAAGCGATTAAAAATTGAAAAATTGCGAAATCGGCCATTTTTATCCCTCAAAAACTATGTGAAAAACTGAAAATTTTAATGTTGCCAAGGTAGGTAGATATTCTTTAAACATCGATTGATGAAATCGCGTAGAGTTTTTTGCAATACAATATTCAAAACTCCTTTGTTTTTTAATTGCTAATCAAGCGTGCGCGACACTATTTTCCACCGACAGTATGGTGTAAATTAAAGGATTAAATTCGTTATTTCGTAAACCGACTACTTTAAGGAAAAATCCCGAAACAGGTCGATTTTTATTTTTAAGTCATGATATTGTGGCATATATGGTATACTAGTGACGTCATCCATCTGGACGTGATGACGTAATCGATGATTTTTTTAAAAGAGAATAGGGGTCGTGTGCTAGCTCATTTGAAAGGTTCCTCAATTCTCTATTCAGTAATTTAAACATTTACATAATTATTTATACAGGGTGTCCAAAAAATTTTTATTAAATTAAATTATTTGACAAAAAAAGAAGTAGAAGGACTGTATAAATAATTATCTAAATGTTTACATTAGTGAATAGAGAATTGAAGAACCTTTCAAATGAGCTACAACACGACCCCTATTCTCATTTAAAAAAATCATCGATTACGTCATCACGCCCAGACGGATGACGTCAGTAGTATACCATATATGCCACAATATCATAACTTAAAAATAAAAATCGACCTATTTAGGGATTTTTCCTTAAAGTCACCGGTTTACGAAATAACGAATTTATTCCTTTCATTTGCACCATACTGTCGGCTGTCGGTGAAAAATAGTGTCGCGCACGCTTGATTAGCAGTTAAAAAACAAAGGAGTTTTGAATATTGTATTGCAAAAAACTCTTCGGGATTTCATCAATCGATGTTTAAAGAATATCTACCTACCTTGGCAACATTCAAATTTTCAGTTTTTCACATAGTTTTTGAGGGATAAAAATGGCCGATTTCGCAATTTTTCAATTTTTAATCGCTTATATGTCAAAAACTATCATTTTTAGAGAAAAGTCACTAAAGATCTTTTATGTTTGGAATGATCCAAAAAACCTAAAAAAACTTTTTTCCATGCAAAAAAAATAATTTTAGGAAAAAAACAAAAAAAACCTTTAAAAAATGTTTGACCACCTTTTGGTCCTGGCAACATGCAAATTTGTTAAAAGGAGTCCTTTTTGAGTAAGATTGTGCAAAAAATCCGAATTAGAATATTTTTCCTAGCGAATGCGCAGTGGCTTTCTGGACTATATTAAAATGGCGTGAACCGATATTATTTTGATTTTTTTTTGTTAGTAAACGACGTATTTGATTTGCATCTCGTACAAATAATATATCAAGTTACATTTATGCCTCACCCTCCTCAATTTCTTCTGGTACTATAGATTATCATACAATTGATTTTTTTCTTGGCCTTCCTTTTCCTTGGACCAGTATTGTAATAAGACTTTATTAACTTAAAATCAATGGGAAAAGACCCAATAGTTGGCTGTATACCATAGTTTAAAAAACTCATACAGAAGTAAAAAACTTCAACTTGTATTCTGGTATAAAATCGTTTATTAAAAAACTATTTAAAAGTCATCCAAATGGATTGCAAAACGTTTTCGTTCTAATTCAGAACATCTTCAGTGCATTCTGCTGAGTAGTTTGAAACTAGCACACTATTTAAACTGGTAACCCCATAATATATGGTTTAAATATCTTATTTTACTAGAACATGGTGGCTACAAGTCGATGTTGTTAGATATAATAGAACGCATGCTCAGAGGGCAACATGGTTCCCTGCTCGAAAATGCTAGGTACTTGCCAGTTCAATGGGCACAGACCAACTGGCCCACCACAATCGAGTTTTTACTTTATGTTTTGACTTAATTTTTTTGAAAATGAATCGTAACGCATGGGAAAAGTTATAGCGGACGAACAATATCGATTTATTAACGTACTTTAAAATATCATTGCATTAGTCACATTTTTAAAATAGTTTGAAATAAAAAAAAATAGATTTATCCATATATGGTGATTGATTAGTGGGGTAAAGCTCCGTAGGTCCGTTATAGTAATAGATAGCAATAAAAGTTAATAACAAAAATTGTAGCCAACTTTGATTACATATTGATAATCAGTAATCGTAAATTGTCAGTTTGAAAGTTAAATGCCGCGTATGAAAAAAAAGTTGATTAATAGCAAGCTGAAAATTTGTTAATAGCTTAAGGGTGTCTAGTCGGATAAACTTTGATATATGGGAACACTGTAACAGGGGCAGTTTTAATTGTGGAACAGGTTAAAAATTTGGAACGGTCAGACCACGAAAACGGCACATTTATTTTATCCGACAGAACAGACTTAAACTCTCCGAACAGAGATTAAACTCTCATGCAAAAATCAGACTGCTATTTATCACCTGTCATAATTCCTGTCATTTGACATATTCCACATGTTCCACTCATTAAAACGCCCATTTGGTGATTAGAAGTCTGATTTTTGCATGAGAGTTTAATCTCTGTTCGGAGAGTTTAAGTCTGTTCTGTCGGACAAAATACATGTGCCGTTTTCGTGGTCTGGCCGTTCCAAATTTTTAACGTGTTCCACAATTAAAACTTCCCCTGTTCCAGTGTTCCCATATATCAAAGTTTGTCCGACTAGACACCCTTAAGCTATTAACAAATTTTCAGCTTGCTATTAAGCAACTTTTTTTTCATACGCGGGATCCAGACCTATTATTTTTATTTATACAGGAAGTTAAACTTGTTACGATTTTCATATAAAATTGGTTATAACTTTGTAAATACCCTGTATAACATAGTAGACCTTTATATTTTTGTAATGGAGAAGTTAAGAAGATGTCGAATATAAAATAAAATACAGGATGATCCATTTAAAAAAACATAACTTTGATCTGTCACTATGTTATCGAACACCCTGTAACATTCTAACTAATTTTGTAATATCAAGTTCAAAGTTGGCTACAATTTTTGTTATTAACTTTTATCGCTATCCATTACTATAACGGATCTACGGAGCTTTACACCACTAATCAATCACCCTGTATAATAGCAGTTAAATATTGCATTGTTAGCTAGTTTTAAACTATTCTGAAAATTTTAGGTACCTAGGTAGCCTAGAACTATTTTTAAAATGGATTACAAAATTTGCGGAGACCGTGACCAAGCCAAGTATATACAAACATTTTAAAATATCTAACTTTTTGCCACATTGAGAAAACATCACTTAGAATTTCTAATTATAAACCTTGCTTCATTAATTTGTTTACAATATTTTACTCCGAAACACCATAAAATTAATTAGCACTTAAGTAATTAAATAAACCTTAATGACCACCTTTCAAACATTTTTTAGGGTCAAAAAATCCTTGACAGCTACAACATTCAATAACAAAATAGTCCATGTCGTGTGGTCGCTCCCGTATGAAAAAATTTCTAATTCGGTTTCTTTGTAGATTCCTGATCAAAAATGTCCCCTTTAAACAAATCTGAAGGGTGCCAAGCGGAATTTTTGGGCAGAAATTGTTTAAACAATTTTATGAAACAACTTGAAAAGATCATATTTATTGCTCCAACATTTTTTTAGGTTTTTTGTATCATTTTAAACAAAAAAGGTCTCTTGTAATTTTTCGCATAAGTTGCTAGTTTTCGAGTTTGGAGCAATAAATATTCCATATTTATTGCCCCAAATTTTTTTTAGGTTTTTTGTATTATTTTGAGCAAAAAGGTTCTTGTGATTTTTCTCAAAAGTTGGTAGTTTTCAAGTTATAAGCGATTTAAAATCTGAAATGCCAAAATATGCATTGTAGAGGCTTGATAACTCGTAAATTATTTCTTTTGGGGTTGCCAAGTGTCTAAATTGAAGTTTAATAATTCAATTCCAAGATTCAGGAGAGTAATTGGGGCTTATTTCAATTTAGACCGATGGTTTTTAATTAAATATGCGAGTTCACTCGATTTTTTAAGCCACCGCTCTTCGCAATAACTGGTGAGTATCTGTCGCACTATGTTATTGGCGTATTTAATTAGCACATTGGCAATGATTAATTTAGTAAATAAATAAATTATTAAAAAAAAACTGTCAATAACGTATGTCAATAATCCACCACCACCAACGAAAGTGTTCTGAGGAGAATAGGTACAGATAGGGACTAGGGAGCTGCTGAAGATTATCAAAGTTAGAAAAGTTAGCTACCTGAGACACATAATGAGAAACGAAACATACCGCCTCGCGCAACTGATTATCCAGGGTAGAATTAAAGGAAAACGGGTCCCGGTAGTCGCCAGAGTTCATGGCTTAGAACATCAGAGACTTCACCGGCCTTGATTCAACATCTTTGTTTAAAGCCGCCTTGGACAGAGACAGATTTTCCAGTGCAGTCGCTAACCTCTACTAAATGAGACAACACCACAAGAAGAAGATGTCATTAAATAATAAATTATAAAATTTTAATAAATCTCAAGTATTTGTTGGGATTTTTTCGCATAAGTACGTATAATATGTATAAGGGCGACAGAGACGCACCATATAGTACGACGGACGGAGGCGCGCCGCTGCCGCGCGGCATCTTAAAAGTCGAGTGGACGCGCATGAATCTTGAAATTGAATGTTTAAACTTTTTAGGCATTTGGCAACCTCAAAAATAATAATTTACATTTGAGTTTTCAAGCCTCGACAATGCGCATTTTCGTATTTTTCAGATTTTAAATCGCTTATAACTCGCAAACTATCCACTTCTGAGAAAAATGACACAGACCTTTTTTGTTTAAAATGACTCAAAAACCCTAAAAAATTCCGGAACAAGACAGTGATCTTTTGAATTTGATTAAAAAAAGTTGTTTAGACTATTTCTGCCCAAAAATTTTGACCGTCACCTTTTTGATTTGTTTAAAGGAGACTTTGTTGAAAAGAAATCAGCAAAGAAACCGAATCAGAAACTTTAGAATCAGAATTTTTATTACGGTAACGGCCCCACAAGATGGACTAACATGATAATATAGCTAAACAGAAAAATATGCAAATATAATACATAGTATGTAATATGTATATTGCATTAAAAATGTTTCCTCTAATAGTATTCAGTATTTTTAAAATTTATTGTTTGTCTGCTGTGATAAAATCTGTAATGGAAATAAATGCCCAAGGAAATTGTTAAAACTTTTTTTGTGTAATTTTATGTTTTAATTATGTTTAGAATAAATTATTTTTACCAGAAGCAAATTATAAGCAATAAAATGCGCAATAATAAAAAATATAATTGTTTTTTTGCCAGTACCTCAAAGTGGATTTTCATAATAAATCGTTTCTATTTTTTTCACTTGCCTACCACTTCGGCTACTAGTATTTCGTTTATTTCATTAATAGATTCGGACCAATAGCTAAAGCTACAGAAATAAAAATTATAGAATAATTTTTGATTATTTCATTCATAGGAGATTCTGACCAATAGAAAGCTACAGAAATAAAAATTAAACTGATTATTTTTTGATGATTTTAACTCGAATATCACACGACAGTAAGAATAAATAAGAAAATAATTCTTCATTTTTACTTAAATTTGTTGTCATTGGGCAATAGCCACTCGAGCCCTGCGGGTTCTCGTGTATGTTGCCAGACAACAAATTTTCGAAAAACTGTCGCATTATTTTTAATTTATTCTCACTCTCTTGTGATATTATACCCGATTATTTTTTGACGATTTTAACTTCCAATCGTATAGTAAGATATTTGATCACGTGTTTAATTCTGTCCAATCAGATTAAACTTATACTGAGAATTACTAGTCCAGGGCCCATCTGTTTTGAGATGGACGTTGAGAGGTGACTCAAATTTTTTACAGAAATTGCTTGAAAATAACTCAAATATTAATATTTTAGTTATCCTCCCTCTCAAAAAGGTACGGAACATTGTTTAAATAATCAAAATGTCAAAAAATGAAGGAAAAATTCGATTTTTTTCTTCGTTTTTTGATTATAACTTTAAAAGTATTCATTTTCGAAAAAAGATGTACTGACATAAAAGTTGCGTAATTAAATTTCCTACAATATGAAGTTGGTTAAAAATTAAAAAAATAGTCACCCTTGTTGCAAAATAGCAATAATTGTGAAAAAATCATACAAAAACAAGCATTCGCATTTTACGTTTTTCAACCATTTATGCTACACTTAGGACCTTCATATTTCACCGAGAAATACTTTATTATACAGTAAAACAATACTGTAAATTTCATTAAGATCGGTTCAATAGATTTTGCAAAATAAATTTTGCAATCCAGCTTTCGCAAAAAAAATCATTTTTTAAAATGTTCTTCTTCTTCTTAAAGTTCCCTCTCCTATCGGAGGTTGGATATCATAATGGCTATGGTCACTTTGTTGGCTGCTGCTCTGAATAGTTGTAATGAACTACAGTTAAACCATTCTCTAAGGTTCCTCAGCCAGGAGATGCGTCTTCTTCCTATGCCTCTTCTTCCTTGGATCCTTCCTTGCATAATAATTCTCAGCAACTCATATTTTTCTCCTCTGGTAATGTGACCCAAATATTCCAGTTTTCTAGTTTTTATACTTTTCATAATTTCTAACTCCTTATTTAAACGTCGTAGCACTTCAACATTGGTAATCCTTTGAACCCACTGAATTTTCAATATTCTTCTGTAACACCACATTTCGAACGCTTCTATTCTTCTTATGTGTTGTCTCTTCAATGTCCAAGCTTCCATTCCGTATAGCAATATAGAAAATATGTAGCATCTTAGAGCCCTCAATCTGAGAGGCAACTGAAGGTCTTTGTTTGTAAGGTCTTTGTTTTAAAATGTTACAGGACTGAAAATAAAGCAGATAGCAAGTTGAATTTTTTTTGTATATAGAAGTGTACTGTACCTTTCATTTGCAATTTGAAAAATTAAAATCGATTAACTATCACGGCGTCAGATTTTTTTAAATAAACATTAATTATTGGTGCTACGCGCAGGACAGCGGTGTTCGATTCACACAAAACTAATTTTATTATTGTTTAAACAATTGCATATGTTTAAAAATAATAAACTTTTATTCTCTAAGTTAAAATATATGAACAAAGAAAGTTTTTGCTAACAAAAGTGTTATTTCAAAGGATAGAGTATGTGTTTTTATTTTGGAATAAACAAATTTATTTATTTATATCGAAATGTAATAAAAATTAAAATGTATCAATCATTATCAATGCTCATTGGAATGCCTAATCAGAGCAAACTATCCGCTGCCCTGGGCGCAGCACCAATAATTAATGTTTATTTAAAAAATTCCTGACGCCGTGGTAGTTAATCGATTTTAATTTTGCAAATTGCAAATGAAAGGTACAGTACACTTATATACGCAAAAAAAATTTCAACTTGCTATCTGCATTAGTTTCAGTCCTGTAACATTTTGAAAAAATGAATTTTTTTTGCGAAAGCTGGATTGCAAAAGCTATTGAACTGATCTTAATGAAATTTACAGTATTGTTTTACTGTATCATAAAGTTTTTCTGGGTGAAATATGAAGGTGCTAAGTGTAGCATAAATGGTTGAAAAACGTAAAATGCGTATACTTGTTTTTGTATGTTTTTTTTCGCAATTATTGCTATTTTGCAACAAGGGTGACTATTTTTTAAAAAAAATTACCAATTCTATATTGTAGAAAATTTAATTACGCAACTTTTATGTCAATACAACTTTTCTCGAAAATGAATACTTTATAATCAAAAAACGAAGAAAAAAGTCAAATTTTTCCTTTATTTTTTGACATTTTGATTATTTAAACAATGTTCCGGAACTTTCTGCGAGGGAGGATAACTCAAATATTACTATTTGAGTTATTTTCAAGCAATTTCTGCAAAAAAATTTGAGTCACCTCTCAACGTCCAAATGTACCAATATTTTTACAGATGCGCGCTGGTCTATACCTACTGTAGAAAATTACCGATATAATTTTTTTAAGTAGATTGTTTCTGTTTAATGGCAACCAGTTTCCTAGTTTTGACAACTGTCACATTTAAGAAAATATCCATAATATACGTATTAAAAAATAATCTTACTAATATCGCACGACAGTAAGAATAAATAAGAAAATAATGCTTCATTTTACTCAAATTTATTGTCACACTCAAGCCCTGCGGGCTCTCGTGTCTATTGCCAGACAACAAATTTTCGAAAAACTGTCGCATTATTTTCAATTTATTCTCACTCTCTTGTGGTATTATACCCGATAATTTTTTATAATTTCCCGTCGTCAAGTATATTACGTCAGATGCCCTTCGTTGCTACGAAAAAATACATTCAGTGACATTAATGACAGTTAATGTTTTAAAAATTATAAAAGTGATGACTTTCAACCGTCAAATATTTATAACAACTGTGTGTTTAATTGTAGTAATTTGTACTTACATAAATAAATTACAATAAAATTTTGGTTTTGAACAGTTTTATTCATGAAATAATCGCAGCAAATTGCACTCGATCTCTAAAATTATTATCGAATTTTTGCCCTCGTGACACTTTCGACATAATTTCACTCCCCTTCGGGTCGTGAAATTAAAACCGTCAAAGTGTCACTCGGGAAAAATTCGATAATTTTAGAGCTCTTGTGCAATTACTACTGATAATTTTTGATAATTTCCCGTCGTCAAGTATTACGGCAGATGCCCTTCGTTGCTACGAAAAAATGAACATTCAGTGACGTTAATGACAATGTTTTACAACTTGTCACAGAGACCAAGAAACAGGTTTAGCAAATATTCAGAGGAAGTTATCAGTAGTAATTGCACAAGAGCTCTAAAATTATTGAATTTTTCCCGAGTGACACTTTGACAGTTTTAATTTCACGAGCCAAAGGCGAGTGAAATTATGTCAAAGTGTTACGAGGGCAAAAATTCTATATTAATTTCAGAGGTCGAGTGCAATTTGTTGCGATTATTTCATGAATAAAACTGTTCAAAACCAAAATTTTATTGTAATTTATTTATGTAAGTACAAATTAGTACAATTAAACACAAAGTTTTTATAAATATTTGACGATTGAAAGTCATCACTTTTATAATTTTTAAAACATTAATTGTCATTAATGTCACTGAATGTATTTTTTCGTAGCAACGAAGGGCATCTGACGTAATATACTTAACGACGGGCAATTATCAAAAATTATCGATTTAATTCAGATTTCTGTAGCTTTCTATTGGTCAGAATCTCCTATGAATGAAATAATCAATAAAATATTTAAAAAAACCATAAAATCCTTTATAAAAGGTATATTTGTTAAAATCCCTATACAGGGCTACATCACAAAACAAAACGTAGTTTTCAATCGGTTGACCGATCATCATCAGTATTTGCTTGAATCTAACATGCTAACCACCAAAGTAAAAAATATTTGGGTAAAAACCTTTTGCAATTAATCCGTCATAGGAACATAGAAAAATGATGTGAATTTAAACATTGATGTTTAAAATATTAAATGTTTCATGCTCGAGGTACCATTGAGCTCAATTTGACTTGTTCACATCATGGCTGTATGGAAGCAAGTGACTTCATGGTATTCTTTGACAGAACTGACATTTCTAAAATGAACGGTTCCAAAGTTACGGAGGTAGTATAGTATAATTGGTCCAAAAAAAGGCCTAACCCAGACATCCAAAGTAAAAGTTTTCCTTCAACACCAAATTGTTCTACATGGTCCACATATTGTTTAGTACATTTTGAGCGTCCGGTTTGGGGGGGAGATGGGGGAGAAGTCGGTAAATTAGTAGTTTTTTTTACGGTTTTCGTCAATGTTTCTAAAACTATGCTTTAGCGTAAAGAATGTTCTATCGAAAAATGTTCTACATAAAATTTAAAACAAAAAAGGTTCTATACATAATTGTTATAAAATCAACGGTTCCAGAGTTACGGAGGGTGAAAAGTGGAGGTTTCCGATACTTTTTATATTTACCGATTTCTCGCCCCTCTCCCCCCCAAACCCGACGCTCAAAACGGTGTGACTTTTTTCTGAACAATATGTGGACCATATAGAACAATTTGGTGTTGGAGGATAACTTTCACTTTGGATGTCTGGGTTTTTGGTATAGTTATACCATACATTGCCCAAAAAATATAAAAAGTATCGAAGACCTCGACTTTTCACCCTCCGTAACTCTGGAACCGTTGATGTTATATCAATTATGTATACAAGATTTTTTGTTTTAAATTTCATGTAGAACATTTTTGTATATAACATTGTTTACGCTAAAGCATAGTTTTAGAAATATTGACGAAAAATGTAAAAAAACTACTAATTTACCGACTTCTCCCCCATCTGCCCCCAAAACGGACGCTCAAAATGGTGTAACTTTTTACTGAACAATATGTGAAACCATACAGAACAATTTGGTGCTGGAGGAAAACTTTTACTTTGGATGTTTCGGTTAGGCCTTTTTTTGGACCAGTTATACTATACTACCTCCGTAACTTTGGAACCATGCATTTTAGAAAGATTATGCATAGGGCCTTTTTTACTTCAAATTTAATGTAGAACAATTTTGTATGAAAGGTTGTTCATGCTAAACCGCATAGTTTTAGAAATATTGACGAAAAACGTAAAAAACTACGAATTTACCGATTTCTCCCCCCTCTCCCCCCCCCCAAAACCGACGCTCAAAATGGTGTGACTTTTTTCTGGACATTGTGTGGACCATATAGAAAAATTTGGTGTTGAAGGATAACTTTCACTTTGGATGTCTGGGTTATGCCATGTTTTAGATCAACTATACTATACTAGTAGGTTCTTGTATGTTTTGAGCACGCATTTCCATGGATGGAAATAAATTAATGCGAAATCGATTGGAAAGTGTAATTAGTAGTAGGGGTCATCATCATCAACCCGTACTCGTCCACTGCTGGACATAGGTCTCCCTCAGCTCTTTCCATCTTTCTCTGTTTTGTGCGGCTTGCATCCAGTTGCCGACAATATGCTTCAGATCGTCAGCCCATCTGGTTGGTGGTCGTCCTCTGCTCCGTAGTGCCTCTTCTCGTGGCCTCCACTCGACAATACGTTTTGTCCATCGGTTGTCTGACAATCTGGCGACGTGTCCTGCCCAATTCCACTTGAGCGACGCGATTCTTTCGACGGCGTCCGTTGTTTTTGTTCTACGACGTATTTCTTCGTTTGGGATTCGGTCCCTCAGAGAGACACCCAACATCTGGCGCTCCATAGCCCTCTGAGTTATGCGAATCTTGTTCACTACCTTTTTTGTGAGTGTTAATGTTTCCGCTCCATAAAGTGAGTACAGGCAATACACACTGGTCAAAGATTTTCCTTTTCAGGAATATGGGTAGTCGGGTAGTAGGGATGTTAATATCAAATACTGAAAAATAAAGAAATTCATTCTGTAATTGATTATTTCTCTGTTCATAACGTACTTTTTGCGTTCATTCCAATGATGAATATTTAGGAAACTCTATTCGTATTGCATATTGTTTTTATAATGCGTCATCCAAAATACCAATAGCTGTTTTTGTAAGTTCAATAATAAATTAATTGTTTGCACATTACCTATTTTTATTTTCGTACTTCTTAAATTGAAACAGGAGGTGTAATCTCAAATCTTGCTTTTGAGTCGATTTACTCAAGTATATTTACAATAAAAGAAAGGTATTTCGATACGAACTATTTAATTGAACATTTAAAACATATGACGTCAATTAAAAATAATAGTACATATTAAAAACAAACGTTTCAAATATAACAAGATAAATAAGTACCTCTACTTTACTAGTATTTCATTCGTTACAGGAAGTGTGAATGAAGTAGTACCAAAATGTTTTATAAAGGCGGGTAAACTGATTGTACCTTATGACAAATTGGCTAAGATCAACTTTCCGTTCTTTTGATTTTGCTTTTTCGTTATTATACCCTTTTAAAAGTCTCGCTCCGCCAATCGGCGACAACGACGAAACTAAACAAGAAATCTACACTTCGATAAATTCCGGCCGCGAAACAAAAAGTGCTGATATATTGGATAACTGTGAAGATTGGGAAGATATCTACATCAAGATGAAGGCCAACTTGAGAAGAAGGAATAGCAAGAGGTTCGTAATTGGCGAGGGAGAAGATGATGAAGGGCTACGACTACCGGATATTACTCTTACTCACGTCGAGAGCTCCAGCGAGAACCTGGAAGAAAAGTGGAATGAGCACCCGATCAACGACAGATTGAGACTTCGTGTAAACCATCAGAACTCATTAACGTAAGTTCGAATATTAAAAAAAAATGTACAATTTTGGATAATTTTGAGTAGTTTAACATTCAATTAAAGGTGTAAAAGGTGATCTATAAAAAATAGGTATTATTTTGGCTGCTGATTTTTAGACCAGTAAGGATCTGTTTTTAGGTGGATGTGAGAGGTGGCATTCTGATTTTTGCGGATAAAGTTAGGTGATAACTTCGTTAATAATAATTGATTTATGCTCCTTCTCAAATATGCCCGGAACATTAATAAAAAAAATAAAATATTTAAAAATTTCAAAAAATTTCGTTTTTTTTTTCTACTTTTTTCCTATAGAACAAAGTCCTATCATAGGAATAAAACAAAGATAATTATATTTTCTATCAGATGCGATTGGTTAAAAATGTTTTAATTTATCAGCCTTGCTTCAAAATAGCAATAAATATAAAATAAGGGGGCAAAACAAGCCTGTCCTTATTCAATGATTTTTCATCACTTAGGTTACACTTGGAACCTTCCTAATTCGCTTAGAAAATGTTTGTAATGTGCTAAAACCGTACACCAAATTTCATTAAAATTGACTTACTAGATTTTGCATAATAATTTTGCAATCCAAACTTTTTTAAAAAAATTAAAATTTTTTAAAATCTTGCACAACAAAAACTAGAACATACAAAGATTTGTCAATTTTTTTACATATAAAGAAGTACTCCACCTATCTAATGCACTTTACAGAATTGAAATCAGATTATTTAAGCAGTCTCAGCAATGTTTTAAAGTTATCAACAATTTTTTGGCTTATAAACAAATTAGTGCTGTGGCCAGGAGGGGGTGCTACGGGCTCCTTTATTTAGATGGGCTTACCCAAGTTTTTTATGTATTTTGACCCGTAGAACACGAATTTTTTGGGTAACAGTTGATCCGGATGTCGATAAGATTGTTATAAACAAAGAACTTGAGGAATTACATAACATCGTTTTTCGCAAAATAAAACATTTTGTATTTTTTTGTATTTCTTGGGTAATTATAAGCAAAAAAGTTCTTATAAGTTTTTTCGTAGGATGCATAGTTTTCGAGATAAACGCGGTGGAACTTTCAAAAAATCGAGAAATTGCAATTTTTGAACGCGAATAACGTTTGATTAAAAAATAAAATAGCAATTCTGCTGACAGCATTTGAAAGTTAAGTCAAATTATACCGGTTTTAATTATTTGCATTGCTCAAAATTAATTTTTTTATTATTAAACAAAGCTATTTGTTTATAAGCCAAAAAATTGTTTATAAATTTAAAACATTTAAAACTTAAATAATCCGATTTTAATTCTGTAAAGTGTATTAGATAGGTAGAGCACCTCTTTATATGTAAAAAAATTAGCCAACTTCTAAATGGTCTACTTTTTGTTCAGAAAGATTTTAAAAAATTTGAACTTTTTTAAAAACATTTAGATTGCAAATTTATTATGCAAAATTTATTAGGTCGATTTTAATGAAATTTGGTACACGATTTAAGTATGTTACAAAGAATCTCCTAAGCGAATTACTAAGGTTCTAAGTGCCACCAAAGTGGTTAAAAAATATTGAATAACAACAGACTTATTTTGCCCCCTTATTTTGTATTTATTACTATATTGCAGAAAAGGTAATACCTTAAGACATTTTTTGCCAGTTGTATATCATACAAAATTCAATTATCTTTATTTTATTTCTCTACGATTTTGTTCCAAAACGAATCGTTTTAAAGTTATAAGCAAAGAAAGCAGAAAAAAAATCGATGTTTTTCGAAATTTCTAAATATTTTAATTTTTTGATCAATGTTCCGGGCATATTTGAGAAGAAGCATGAGTCAATTATTATTACTGAAGGTGTCACCTAACTTTATCTGCAAAAATCCGAATGCCACCTCTCACATCCAAAAATAGACGTTTTTTCGCAGATCCTTACTGGTCTATTTATCTTCTTAATATTGTTCATTGTAGTAAGATTTATTGTTAGTGCGTTTTATTTTGTGTAGAGTAGAATAAAAAATTACAGTTTTCTATCTGGACGTC
Organism: Diabrotica virgifera virgifera; assembly: GCF_917563875.1. NCBI lineage: Eukaryota > Metazoa > Arthropoda > Insecta > Coleoptera > Chrysomelidae > Diabrotica > Diabrotica virgifera. The sequence continues at coordinate 118,763,752 of NC_065446.1, read as the reverse complement.
GGCGTCGAAACATCAAATAAAATAATTCAGATTATGTAGGTGGGGTCATTTTCCATTTTCTTGTAATAATCTTCTTTTTAGAGTGATTTGCTGATTAAAAAGCTCAGAATATGTACGTGTTTCCTGTGCATCGAATATGCTTGTGTGACGCCACTGAAAGAAAAAATAGAACATCCTACAAGAAATAGAACGGCCAGAAATATCAAAACTCATAGAAACAAAAAATCATCTAAATTCTAGAAATTACATATTTGATATATTTTTTGAGTTTTGTGGAACTTCAATGAATTTATATAGCGTTTTTGCCAGGAAGAAACCCTAAGGTCGACCGTACACGGATAGCTTCAAGCAGTTGAGATCGATTGCTTGAAGCAGCTACCGCGCGTTGAACTATAATCTTATTACATATTCGCTGCCATACACATGACAGGTCGAGCAATCGCGACCACTTTAACCCAGATATGCCCATTATGACTACTTGTGATTTTAATTATTTTTTTCTTATAATTGTTTAATTTAGGGTAAACTAAAATATATTAGACGAAAATAAAATTTATTTTTTTGATAAATATACAAAATTTTGGGCGTCCTATATGTAGGACGATGGGCACTTAAGGGTACCTACATTAACTATACACTTTTTGTATGGTATACCAAAAAACAGTTGACGTGGAGTCCTTTGTCGCATTTTGAACATCTGGTGGTTGTTTTTTCATGGCAATGTGCACAGCGTGTTTGCTTATTTTGAGGAATTACCAAATGATCCATACGATCAAACCTAATGTCTAAACCTTCGGTAGATGATTTTGACCTTTCGAATGTGTTTCTTTTTTTTTATTTTGTAATAATAGCGTAGTGGCTACTCGTCTTCGGAACCTTAACTGATCAAGGTCCCCACCTCTTTGTCTATACAACTGCCAAGCATTTTGCAGAGCTACATCAATGCAGTGTGCCACTAGCGGGAAATACCATTTCTTGCTCCTCAGTGAAATTCTATAAAGGCTCAAATTTTGGTCACATCTGTCTACTCCGCCCATGTTTGCATTGTACAAGTTTATCAGATGTGGCTGCGACACCTAAAATATTATAAAATGTCATGAAACTAAGCATGTTGTTGAAAATAAAAAATAAATGCGTTTGTAATAATAATCTAAAAAACTATAACTTACCTGAATATTTGTCCGTTCTTTTCGTGAAAATCTTTTTACCCTATGCAGGGGGTTTACGCCTACTGCATTTGAGCACAGGGTGACAATGCTGTTGTCATGCCACTTCACGACAATAATATTCTGGTTTTCTGTTTTTTTTTTAAATCGAAAACGCCTCGAGCTTCCTTTTTTATTTCTTTTGAGTTTGTTAGTGGCTCATTAGGTATGCGATTTTCACGTATTGTTCCGGTAGCGTTGAAAGTTTTCTCCGATAACAATTCTAACAAAGATAACGTGGAAAAGAAATTATCAAAAAATAGGTGCATCCGTTTATTATGCCACCTAGTTCTTAAAACGTCAGCATACTCCAAAACAACAGATGGCCCTACTCCATAATCAATATACTTTTCGCTAATATTTGTGGTAGCACCTTGGTAAGGTTCCATCCAATTTACGTAGCCTAATCTACTTGCTCCTACCCAAAGTTTGTAGCCATAGCGAATTGGTTATTGTGAATAAATTGTTTGCAGCCGTGGCGGCCGTAATATGGTACCATGGCTTCGTCAACACAGTGCATTTCCTCACATTTACCAAATTTCAAAAATGCAGCATTGAGGTGATCGAACAATGGCCTAACTGGAGTAATAACACTCCAATGGATGCTTTTATCTCACGTTTTTCTATTTTCATGCAATGGTTTTGTTGCCCTGCATATCGATTTGATTCGACAACTATTAGGTCCAATATTTTGTCATCAAACAATAAAGAAAACATATCTAAAGGGGTTTGCAGAGGCATTTCTTCTTCATCGTTACTAAATTCTTCACCATCATACACCAAATCTTCGGTTTCCCATTTATAAATCTTTTTTCTCTTTATTGTTTTTGTTCTCTTTGATGGCGTTTCATATTCTTCCACTGATGGGGCATCTTTGTCATCTTCTGTATTAGAGGAAATGTTTTGCCTTGTATTATATTTATGAAAATTTATTTCAGCAGGCGCTCTAAGCTGTTTAGCAGGTAGATTATTTATGGTAAGCGTGTCTTCGTCACCAGAATCTTCATCAGTTTGAGAATCCGTGGCATTTTCTGGCGGAGAAATAGTCAATGACTCAACGTGCTCTATCATATCTTCCTCCTCCTCCAGCATAGCCAGTGCATCATTTAGAGAAAAACCCCTGGAAGTGTAAATATACATGACATATGCTAAAATATTGATATATTTTGAATAAAAGCATGTAATTTACGCAAAAATAAAGTTTGTATGTAGTACTGTTATGTGCCCAACGTCCTACATGTAGGACGCTGTGGAAAAGAGGTTCAAAAATATATTATAATATATTTGTACATTCCTGTTGATCTTATATTGCTAAATATACTTCTTTTTACGCTAAAATGCACATATTAAAATATTATTTATATAGTTTTAAAAATACAAATACAAATGCTTACCTTGCGAACGAAACACCATACTCCGCCATTTTCAAATTTACACAATTTTTGATGTTAACTACACAAATATTATGGTGTACAAGAACTAACTGTAACTAAATAGTCTTTTATATTTTATTACATCGGGTGGTTCCTAGAGATCGATTACCTGTTGTCAGCATTTAGTTACTGGGCAAGAATGAGACAGGATCGGACTTGCTTCAGGCGTTCTATATGTAGGACGTTGGGCATATCTGGGTTAAGCTGTCAACAACACTGTCGACGGCTCGAGAGCGGTTGCAAGGCGACAAAAGACAACTCAGGTAGTCAACAATCGACCGCCCCAGATGTCGACGACGACCGCTCGAGCTGTCCCTGTATGTCACTCAGTGGTAAACTACTGCCCCAGCAGTCCTGTATGGCCGCCCTAACATATCCGTCTGCCGCATCTTAGTATTCAAATCCATGATAAAAACTGTTATCTTGTTACTACTTTACTACTGGTTAAAATGGCAAATTATTGTTCTTGGAATATTATCTTTAATGTAATGCTTTCCAGATGTCTAATATATCTTCATATCGTTTTCTGTCTGTCTTTTCATATTGCCAGAAGGACGTTATCCAATTGTACTTAATACTCAAGAGAGGTACCTCTAGGAATAATTAAAACGATCGAAAACATCTACAGAACAACACAATAAAAGTAAAAGTAGAAGATGAACTAACTGACCCAATTGAAGCTGACAATGGGATGAGATAGGGGGATTCCCTGAGTCCTTTATTGTTCAACCTGATCATGGATGAAATAATAAAAAAAAGTAAGAACTAAAAAAGGGTACCAAATGGGAGAAAACAACTTAAAAATAATCTGCTATGCAGACGATGCAATACTAATATCTCAAAGTGAAGATGATTAACAACGTATGCTGCACCAATTTAATATAGCCGCTAGAAAATTTAACATGTAAATTTCCCCAAAAAAGACAAAATGCATGATTATAACAGCAAATACAGTAAGATGTCAATTTGAGCTTGAGGGTCAGATAATAGCACAAGTGATGGAGTTTAAATATCTAGGCATCACACTATCTAGCTATGGAAAGCTCGAGACATAAGTGGAAAATCAGCATTTGAATCGAGCAAACAGAGGCGCAGGTTGCCTTAATGGCACGATATGGAGAAATAAAAATATCGGAAAATAAATAATGAATGGCAGAATTTACAAAACACAAAACGGGCGGGTGGTTGTTTCTGTGGAAGATTGTCACTCCATCTCTTGCGCGGTCGGCCGATATTTCTTCTACCATGTGGTGATTAGTCCCATGCTATTTTTACGTGATTATTGGCCGTATACTGGCATTATAGATTCTTGATTTCATCTACAGTTAATGTGTTGGTTACATAATATAGTGTTATTAAGCTATCGTCGTGCTAATCTGTTTACTCTTTGTACTTGATTTATTACTTCTTTCTCAACGTCTCCATCGCTGGACAGTGAAATCCGTATTTTATTTCCAATAATACTTGTTCAATGCTAACTCCATCGACTTCCAGTTTACATCTTATTGGGTCTTTACTGATTACTATTGCTCTAGTTTTCTGAGTTGAACTCGTCATGTTAACTTCTATTGCTCTTACATGAAATCTGTGAACTAGTCTTTGAAGGCGATCTTCTAGATCTAGATAGAAGAGCTACTTCAGATAAACCTTTATTTTTCTTTCTACTTTCTATTTTCTTTCACCTCCGTACAGAGCCACGTAGTTTTCGCTTTGGAAGAGACTTACTTTCATTTATCTTTCTTTCGCCCAGGGCTTTTTAGCCGAGTCTAAAATGTTTGCTTTAATTTTTGCACAGCTTTCCTCGACTCGATCGCTTTGGATGATATGAATTTCTGGATTTTTCTACTATTCTTTTTTACAGGACTATGCCCGTCCTGTTCCGAGACATAATCCTATCTCTATGAGCAAAATATGTATGGTCCATAAGTAGGAAGCTATCCTTGCTGAGGACTCCTCCTCCATTATCCGGGTTTGGAACCGGAAACAGTACTGTTAAGCTACCCGGTCTACCTAACAGCACTGTTGGTGCAGTTATACCTATTTATATTATAATGTTTAATATGGAAGTTTTGGATACTTACTGATGCCTAATTTTTACAGATGTGTGTCAGTATATGTAATCCTAATTATACTACTTACAAATATTTTAATTAAAAATAGTAATTATACATTTTATTTTCCTTTTTTTAATTGTTCTGTTGTTAGATAGTCCACCTTGTTTCTGTGAAGTAAAAAATAAATTACATGCAATTTAATGGAATAATTACAATAGCCGACAGGTGTAGCCAATTACAATAAGTTGTTCACTTTACGTCACACCATTAGTAAATTAAAAATTAAGTAATACATATTGCTGACTGAAACGCTCTTGGAAGTTTCCCCGTTTTTTCTTAATCCGTACAAAAAAGTCCTTATGTTACCATGTTTCGATTATTTCGATAATGCTACGATGACAATTACGTGTCCCGTGTCCGATTTATTTGCTGTTTGAAGCAAACAATCATTCTGCAGTTCTGATTTGTGTAATAATCTTACGTTAACCTATTTCTTTTTGTTTTGCAGGCCTAGTATGTCCCAAGGGACTGTTATGCTACATTCCAGAACAGAAGAAAAGAACTTCACAGTAGCTACCCCAGAAGAATTCGTAAAGAGGTTTAACGGAACTAGAGTTATTAATAAGGTATGTCAACACTGATTCTCTTCATATTACAATGGTTTAAAATATTATCAAAATGCGGAACGGAAAATGAATCCGAGACGGTATTCGGTTGAGGAGGTGGTTTATTAAAATCTACGATATCCTCTGAATTGTGCTGGTAGAAATGCTCATCAATATTACAAAGAAAAAAGTTACTCCGCCACTATCGCATCACTGCACTGCATTGCTCAGTGTCGACCTAACAGCCTTCGAAGATCGAGTTCCTGGTCGCTATTACCGCAAAGGTCATTCGTAACAAATGGTTCCCTATGCCGCTTATGGTTCCCTGCATTGTTCGTGTCTGTCCAGCAGCCTTCGAAGATGGAGGTCCCGGTCGGTGTTACCGCCAATGGTGTAGATAATTTAGTGAATGCCGAACGGAAATTCACGATGAATCTGAAGGCCTTCCACTCCGATCTTTTGCGATTTTTTCCGATCATTTGCGAACGTGTCGAACAGATATGTTCTTTTACCCATAAACTTGCATTAACTGACGATGAATGTCAATAGGTGAAATCCATTTTGCATTTTTTTAAAAAACGTATCAAAGCATGAATTTCACATTGGCGGTAATAGCGACCGCCACCTCTATCTTCGGCTAGGCCGACACTGAGCTAAGTAGCCAGGCGAAAGTCGTGGGGTAAGAGAGAGGGAAAGTTTATGTGTAAGGCGGTGTTGCCAGACTTCTCCAAGCACGTCGCACTCTTTTTCAGCGGCATATGGAAACTTTTTTTACGAATGACTAGAATAGGGAATAGGCATAGGGAACCTCGTATTAATGCTGTCAATAAAAAAAGAATAAATAAAGAAGTATAAATATCTAACTGGGTTAGGAATGAATTGTTAGTACAAGCGTCTGTTTATATTGTAACGGGTAGCTGTGTTAGACACCAAACTCAGTAAAACACAAGTTTAATTTTCATAAAAATGTATTCATAATAAATAAATAACAAAAATAATATTATCTGCTCCCTACTATGAATAAGAAAAAGTAAAATTCAATACAGGCGAAGGTATCGACGATGCTACGATGCACTGTTGATACCTGCGAAAAATAAATACAGTTAATTGAAACGAAAATACGATGCGTTAGTCAGTATACACATACAAGTGTCAAAAATGAATAACCATTTTCAATTTCGTTGCAAAACGAAAATACAGCCGAACCATATCCTAGTCCAATCAGAGAGTGCAGCAAGCACCTTTACCGGTTTCGAAACTTATTAGTCTCTCATCAGGAGGCACATATGCTGCTCTCCCTGATCCAACCAAAACAAAACCCCGGCATACAGTCCCGGATTGTAACGAACGAAATGGCATAGATGCCCTAGCGGCAACTGCTAGCAAAAAGACTAAGTTTTCACTCTAATGGCATATAAAACAACATAATGCTATTCTACATCCCACCAGAATGAAAACAATGGGAACCTTCTCTGGTTACACCTCCGAGGCTTCTACAATTTGCAAGCCATACGGATGCTGAGACTAAGGAAGATGAGGGAATTCTACAATTTGCAATTCACGTCCCATCTGCTCAGCGCGGTAAAGTTCCAACGAAATAGTTCCCTTCGTACTCCAGAGTAAATGTAAATCAAAAATGAATAACCATTTTCAATTTCGTTGCAAAACGAAAATACAGCCGAACCATATCCTAGTCCAATCAGAGAGTGCAGCAAGCACCTTTACCGGTTTCGAAACTTATTAGTCTCTCATCAGGAGGCACATATGCTGCTCTCCCTGATCCAACCAAAACAAAACCCCGGCATACAGTCCCGGATTGCAACGAACGAAATGGCATAGATGCCCTAGCGGCAACTGCTAGCAAAAAGACTAAGTTTTCACTCTAATGGCATATAAAACAACATAATGCTATTCTACATCCCACCAGAATGAAAACAATGGGAACCTTCTCTGGTTACACCTCCGAGGCTTCTACAATTTGCAAGCCATACGGATGCTGAGACTAAGGAAGATGAGGGAATTCTACAATTTGCAATTCACGTCCCATCTGCTCAGCGCGGTAAAGTTCCAACGAGAATAGTTCCCTTCGTACTCCAATCAGAGTAAATGTAAATCAAAAATGAATAACCATTTTCATTTTCGTTGCAAAACGAAAATACAGTCGAACCATATCCTAGTCCAATCAGAGAGTGCAGCAAGCACCACTACATACAAGTATTCTTTTAGTATACACTTTATACCAAAGTCTGGTTTGCAGTAAATGGCCAACTTATACAATATTAGATATACAGACGATACAGTATTGCTGGCAAATAGTGCGCAGGGGCTCCAAAGGATTATGGATAATGTTGTAGAAACATGTAACAAATACGGCCTAAAACTAAATTGTAAGAAGACAAAAATAATGATCATTAGTAAAAACACCAACATAAACGCCCAAATTACAATAAGCGATACACCATTAGAAATAGTGGAGAAAATATGCTATTTGGGCTGCAATATTAAGAATACTTGGTATCATAGCTACCAAATAAAAATTCGCATTGAAAAAGCCAGAAACTCTTTTTGCCTTTAACAGGATGATTCTCTGAAAATTATCTTTAAGTATCAATATACGCATAAGAATTCTTAGATGTTACGTCTTTAGTGTCCCCCTCTACGGAGTAGAAAGCTAGAGTCTTACAGAAGATGCCATAAAACGATTGGAGACATTTGAAAAGTTGTGCTACCGTCGTATGTTGAGGTTCTCATATATATGTTACCGGTCAAACCCGATTTCAGGACAAACTAGTTTGGCCTAAGCCAAAGTATGGCCTAGGCCAAACTAGTTTGTCCTATCGCGCGTAGGCCAAACTAGTTTATCCTGATATAAACACACACACTTCAGGCCAAACTAGTTTATCCTGATATAATAAAGACTCACACTTCAGGATAAACTAGTACAGCCTGGTCTAGACCAAGTTAGCCGAGTCAAAATTAATTTAGCGAACATGTAAGGACTTTTACATGCGGGTAATCCCCAAATCACGTCCCAATAGGGATAGCAAAAAAAATTATACATCGATATATTGTATCGTATATGATACATCGAATGAAGATATTGATACATGCTATAATTCAATATATTCTTGTATACTTAAATAATATAAAAAATAATAAATAAAAGAATGAGGTTTTCTCCAAAAATTAAAAGAAAAGATACACTTACGAATAAAATCAAGTACGAATTAATATTGTTTTTGCCAATTTTGAAAAAATGTGAAAACGTTGAATTATCCACGTCCGTCTGTCCGTCCGTCCGTCTGTCTGTCCTGTCTGTCTGTCTGTACGTGAACTCAACTGCTCCCTCATTATACCAGGTAAAATGACAAATAAAAGCTTATAATCCAATGTTGTTCTGAAGCTATTTCCTTGTGGCATTTTTATAAATCAACTATTTTCAATGGGAAATAAGTCACAATTTTACCAATAAAATGATTTTATTTTATTAACGTTCCGACGCCCAAGTCGGGTGTCGTTGTCAAAAGTCTTCTACTTTAAAATGTATAATACATGTCTGAATTGCCGATATAAATGAGTCAGATTAAATAAATGATTAGAAGAATTTTTTACTAAGCAACAACATTTTTCTTTAATTTAGTATTATTTTGTATTTTGACAACGACACCCGACTTGGGCATCAAAACGTTAATAAAATCATTTTGTTGGTAAAATTGTTTCTTATTTCCCATTGAAAATAGTTGCTTATAATCCAAGGATGGTACTAAAGGTGAGAAATTTGACCTAGGCTGTCTGTCCGTCTTTTGTTTGTTTGTTACGAATAATTATAATTTTAATAAAAATGAATATTTTTCCAAGAACAAAGTATTTTATTCAATTTATTATTTATATTATTAAGCCGTACTAGTTCGCTGAATTACTTTTTTCTTCTTGGCGTTTTTCCATTATGAGTTTGCCGTTTTCGTCTTCCATAACACTCTATTCTCCCAGTCGCCATCTCTGAGGTCTCTATCTACCATAGCCTTTCCTATATAAGTTTTCCATCTCATAGCAGGTCTTCCTCTCCGTCTTCCTCCCCGCGAGTCCGAGTCCAGTAATTTTTTCGGCCACTTGTGCTCCGGCATTCTCTGGCTCTACTTTTACTACCACAACTTTTTTGTAATTGAGCATTCTACTTCTATGCTGTTTCATATTTCCCCTGTTCTTATTCTATTCTACCTGGTGATTTGTAGATTTGTAGTACCTTCTCATAAACTCCAATTCATCTGCTCCTATTTTATTTCGTATTATTGTTGTCACTGGCCATTCTTCCGCTCTTGTAGGGTAATATTCAGCATTATGCCCTGAAAAATCCTTTTTTGTTTTCTTTAGTTAGAGTGTTCTTCCATATCACTCCATGGAGTGCTTTCGTGGCTTGTTTTCCCCGTACTATTTTCATTTCTATATATTTCATACAGGTGCCATCTCGATTTATCATTTACCCTAAATACTTAAAAGTCTTACAACTCTTAATAGTGTCTTCTAAACTTACGTTTAAGTCAGCAACCAATCTGTAATCAATTACTTTCGACTAGATTAAATTGGTTTAGACTAAGCTAAACTAGTTTATCTTGGTATAAAAACATACACTTCAGGATAAACTAGTTTGGCCTAGGCCAGACTAGTTAAGTGTTGACTAGGCCTGAAGTGTGTGTATTTATATCAGGATAAACTAGTTTGGCCTAGGCCATACTAGTTTATCCTACCGCGCTTAGGACAAACTAGTTTGGCCTAGGCCAAACTCGTTTGTCCTGAAATCGGGTTTGGCCGGTAACATATACACCACACAACTAACATAACTATTCTCCAGAGGCTAAGAAAAGACAAAGAAATTATTAACACCGTAAAATACAGAACATTTGCTTACTTCGGCCACATTATGCGTAATAATATAATAAATACCGACTTCTACAGTTGATTCTACAAGGCAAGAGAGGCCCTGGACGTAGACGTATATCCTGGCTGGCCAATCTTAAGAAGTGAACTGGTCTAACGTCAACTGATCTATTTCGAGCTGCTGTGAATAGAATAAGATGGATCAATGTGGTCGCCATCATCTCTAGAAGATAAACACCTTTAGAAGAATAGACTTTATCGTTCCATATATTAGGCGTGTAATGGTATTAAGCTGAGTATAAGGCTAAATATGGGAACAATATCTTAAAGATTTGTTTGGTGATCAGAGAACAGAAGAGCCCCCACAAATAGATACAGATGGAAAACTAAATATTCTAACCGAAGAAGTTATGCGGGCAATAAAAGACGCAAAGAACAACAAGGCACCCGGCGAAGATCTAACAACAGTCGAACATTTTAAACACCTTAGTGATGATGCTGTCAGGAAATTAACTTACCTCTTTAACATTATATATGAACATGGCACTCTACCACATGACTGGCTAACATCCACATATATAGCTCTTCCTAAAAAACAAAAAGCAAGGAAATGTGAAGACCATCGAACTGTATCCCTAATGAGTCATTCCGCTAAGATTTTTATGCGAGTAATTTATGTGAAGAGAATTTAGTGTGAAGAATACCTGAGTCGTTCTTAATATGGTTTTAGAAAAGGTACAGGCACCAGAGAAGCAATTATGGGACTGACATTAATGGCAGAAAGGTATCTCGAGGTTCAAAAACAGCTTTTTTTTATTTGTGTGCTTTGTCGATTATAGAAAGGCCTTCGACCGTATTAGACACGAAAAATTGATTGAGGTGCTAAAAGAAGTAGGGCTGGACGGACACGACATAGTTATAATAAGCAATACACACTGGAACCACACAGGATGTGTTCGAGCAGACAACGGAAATACCAATTATGTAAACATAGAACGAGGAGTGCGTCAAGGGTGCATTCTGTCCCCTCTACTATTTAACGTCTATTCCGAACATATAATCAGAGCTTCGCTTGAAGATCGCTCTGAATGTGCCAGAGTCAATGGAATTATCATTAACAATGTAAGATATGCCGATGACACCGTAGTATTAGCGGAAACAGAAGACCAACTAAAAATATTGATGAACATACTATCAGAAGAAAGTCACAGACTGGGCTTGGATATTAATCTTTCCAAAATCAAAATCATGGTATTCCACAAGAACCCCCATGAACAAATTACACCCAACATACAAATCAATGGTATCACCCTTCAGAGTTCCCAAAGCTTCATATACCTGGGCAGAGAGCTAAACAGTCAGCTAAATTAGAAGACGCATTGAAATAGCAAGATTTGGCTTAATGAACATGCGTAAAATGCTCTGTAACCCCAAGCTATCAGTCACAATAAGATTGAGAACACTAAAGTGTTATGTGTGGTCTCTGTTACTATATGGCTGTGAGACCTGGACATTAAAACAGTATGACGTCAACAAACTGAATTCATTCGAAATGTGGATGTACCACCGAATGCTAAAAATAAGCTGGACCAGCAAAACTACAAATGAAGAAGTACTGGAAATAATGAACACACGTCCTCATCTGGTCAACACAATCAAAAGTAGAAAGACGTCATATCTAGGACACATAATGCGCCATATAGAATTTGAGCAGCTCCAGGTAATATTAGAAGGCAAAATCGAAGGTAAAAGGGGTATAGGAAGAATGAAAAATCCTGGCTCCGAAACATCAGAAATTGGACCCACACAACAGGGAATGACTTAATCCATCAAGCCCAGAACAGAGAGAAATTTGCCATATTGATCGCCAACCTCAATAAAGAAGGCACTTAGGAGGAGGAGGATAAGGCTATAATTTTTGTATGGGCGCTCTTGAGATATACAGGAGGGCAGTATTTAGCCCTGAAGTATCAAGTCAGAGTTTACCTGCTGATGATTTCATGATGACCCACAGAGCTTCTGTATGATATAATTGCGGATTCCTAGCTTTGTTGCGGTTTTCTCCAGGTGCATTTTAAACAAGCGACAAGCGTATTCTATCCAGAGTGACTCCTAGGTATTGAGGGTTGGCGGTGAGCTTATATGAAACAGATCTGCCGAAGTCTCGAAGACTCTAAATGTTAATGGGATATGTACAATAAGCTAATGGCTGTGGTATATTGTGTGGGGATTTTGTCAGTTACATATATTGCCTCTGTTTCCTAATAATAATTATATTCAATGAAATACATTTTTCACAGGTACTAATAGCAAACAACGGAATAGCAGCAGTAAAATGTATGAGATCAGTGAGAAGATGGTCATACGAGATGTTCAAAAACGAAAGGGCAGTAAGGTTCGTCGTAATGGTGACTCCCGAAGATCTAAAGGCCAACGCCGAGTACATCAAAATGGCCGATCACTACGTTCCAGTACCAGGCGGAACCAACAACAACAATTACGCCAATGTCGAACTCATTGTAGACATCGCTGTCAGATGTCAAGTGCAGGTAAGATTTTATGTGGTTGAATATAGCAGTCTTTTTATTGAAACAGTAAATAAATCATATTTGTATATTACATATATTGCGGTCAAACTGTCAGTAATGCTGTATAATATATAGTTCAAACCAAACCCTTTTTCAGTCCGTCATAGTTTATCGAATTCTCTCTGACGTATTAAATTGGAAGTGACAGAAAAAAGGTACATCCATGATTATTATACATAGAACTTAGAATCTATTTATTGGTATAATAAATAGATTCTAAGACACTGGTGCAAGAGGCACCCTGCACCCCGAAGTACGGGGCTCAGGTCTCCACGAAGCCGCCTGACAGCCTTGTTTTCTTTATTATCGTGGTTCTTGGTTTCCGATCACCATAATCAGTAATGTGGTGAATTTCCTTTATTCTTATAACGTGTCACAAGGGACAATTAATTGGGGCGGTTTTCCTCCTCCATTCTCTCTTCCTTCAATGAGAGATCAATCCAAAGACTTCCAGCTTTGTAAAAGGGCTTGCACGTCGCTGTTTACTGTGTCTTCCCAGCGCTTTCTTGGCTTTCCAACCGGTCTCTTTCCCCGCATTCTAGCATTCAGTGCTCTTTTGGGTAGTCTATCCTCTCCCATTATTATCACATGTCCGGTCCATTGCAATCTTTGTATTCTAATGAAGTCGGACAGGGGTGCTTCCTTATAAAGTTGATAAAGTTCGTTGTTGTATCGACTTCTGAAGATTCCGTTTTCCCTCACAGGTCCTAGTATTCTCCTCAGTACTTTCCTTTCGAATGTGTTGAGTTTGTTTTTGGATGTTTCTTTCAGGACCCAGGCTTCACTGCCATAGCATGTTATTGGTCGAATTAAAGTTTTATAGATTCTCATCTTTGTATTTCGGCGGACACTTTTAGACCGAAATATATGGGAGAGGGCAAAATAAGCCCTGTTTGCCTGCGTTATTCTCTTCCGTATTTCTCCATCTTCTGATCCGTCTGCATATATTTCTACTCCCAGGTATGTAAACTTTCCAACCGTTTCAATGTCATCTTCATGTATAATGTTTTGTGGGACTATATTTCTTCTCGTCTGAGTCATTATTTTTGTTTTTCTGTGTTAATTTCCAGACCTAGCATTTTTGTTTGTGCTTTTAACTTTGCGTATGTTTACTGTGCTCCTGTTGTTCTATTCATAATATCAATATCATCGGCATAAGCGGCCAGTTGAACCGTTCGGTTGGTCAGTAGGTTTCCTCGTCCAGTTTGCATTTGCCTAACCGCATACTCCAGTGCCAGGTTAAACAATGTCCAGCCAGCCCATCTCCCTGCTTTAGTCCCTGCGAAATTTTGAAAAAGTCTGTCCGGGGGTTTTGTATTCGTACACATGCCTGAGTTTCATCCATTGTGGCTCAAATGAGTCTTATTAGCTTGTGTGGTATTGCCAATTCAGCCAATATATAGTATAGTTTGTTCCTTTTGACTGAGTCGTATGCCTGTTTGAAGCCTACAAACACGTTGTGAACAGCAATATCGTGTTCCCATGAGTGGAAAGTGTCTTAGTCTGAAAGGGTACTTAGTCTCAAAGGGTACTGGTAGTTTCCAAATTTGATTTATATAATAAATATAGGTTAGTACCTAATGCTAGTGGTATTTTTATCTGGAAAGAATGTATTCCTCGTACATAATTTTAATTGTTAACACGAATTTATTATTGCCATATTCCCTTTTCCATACAATGGGATTACTTGGATATAATAGTCGATTTTATACTTATTTAAAATATATATTCCTAATGTTTTATGGGTAAATATTGTGTTCATAAATGTATTGTTATATAGTTTGTATTATCACTTTATAACACCGTCGTAAAATTCACAATATAATTGCTTTCCGTGTAATGACTTTCCCCTGCCACTAAATATGTCATATGGTATAGATAGATTACAGAATGTAATGACGAGAATATAGTTTTCTAAAGTCATAAATAAGTTAATGATCCAAAAACAAGAATTACTTTTAATTGCCTACTTTGTTTCACCTAATTGTAAAATATTTATTTATCTTTTTGAGATATTGTCAATTTTAAATTTTTGTGATCTTGTTTCGTTGTTATAGGTCGGCTATATCATTATGAGTTGTGCTTAAATTACTAGCAATTTAAGAGCGGCAGTTTGAAATGTTCCTAGTGATAAATGTAAAAACTTTTTTCTTTCTATTACTACACAATATATAATGTACCTATGGGGCGGTTTTTTTAATTAAATATCGTTTTACTATGTAGACTTGGTGATTATGACAATTATTTTAGTTTTGCAAAAAAGGCCACACTTTTATTTATAATTCTGATTTATTTATCCCCCTGATTTGAGAGCCATTACAAAACGACAGTTTTGAAACTATCCTCGTCATCGAAATTTATAAACGCTAATAACTTTGTATTTTGCATGACGACATGTAATATTATTACTTAAAATCGTGGCAGTTACTGGGTTATTAGAGTGTGCTAAATTTCAAATACACCGACCAAATAGTTTATGTTATGCCATTTGTTTATCCCAGAGAGCGATTATTTAAAGAACTCTACTTGTCCAAACAGTCACTCGTAGAGGTATTTTGTAAATCGCAAGCGATTATTTGACGCTTCATTTTTGAGGTATATTAAAAAATCTTGAACATTTTAGTCAAAAGAGGCAGGAACTAACAGGAACAGGTGCTCCGATGAGTCTAAGTTAAAGCCGAAATACGTATAAGCACATATAGGCCTGGATCCCGATTACCAAAATAAAGTTGATTAATAGCAAGCTGAAAATTTGTTAATATCTTAACGGTGTCTAGTCGGACAAACTTTAATGCATGGGAACACTGGAACAGAGGAAATTTTAATTGTGGAACGTGTCATCCTGGCAAGTTTGTGATTGTGAAAACTAGCAGGTTTTTTTAAATTTATTCAATAGCAAACTTTATGTATAATATATGATAAAATGCTTATCCGACAAATATGTTGAGCATTTTAATAAGTTCGGGACGTGGAGCATATCAAATGACAGGAATTTTGTTGTTGATAAATAGCAGTCTGATTTTTACATGAGAGTTTCATAAAAGGGTGACATAGGACGTTCTGTCCGACAAAATACATAGGACGTTTTCGTAGCCTGACATTCGAAACCTGTAACCTGTTCCACAATCAAAACTTCCCCTGTTCCAGTGTTCCCGAACATCAAAGTTTGTTCGACTAGACACCGTTAAGCTATTAACAAATTTTCAGCTTGCTATTAATAAATTCTTTTTTGTTACGCGGGATCCAGGCCTAATAGTAGAGGCCCTGTTCTGTAATCAAATCTGAATCATCTTGACTTTCACTTAAACATTTTATTACATTTGTTATTAAAAAACAGTTTGAAAAGGGCTGACTTTTTAGCTTATAAACATTTAAAATAACGTTAACATATATTATGTCACACGCTGGTAAGGAAGCTCAATGAGAAGCTTTCGTTTTTTTTTCTTAGCATTTTTTCTTACAATCATATTTTTATTGTTTATTAACATTAAGAGCTGCAAATTGGACAAATTCTAAATAAAGATCTAAATTTTATGATCCAACTTATAGACGGGATATATCGTGAAGGATTAAAAAGTTTTAACCCGTTAATATGATGCTGATGCTCCTTGTAAAATGCCGCCACGGAAAAGTACAGGGGACTAACACCTTAATAACACATTAATTGCCACAATTTCAAGGTATATTATATAGTCCAACCATTTTTAATTGAAGGCGACTCATCTACAAATTGAGCTGAGAACTATCGGCAACAATGTTAAATTTTAAAACTAAATTTATACCGGGGGCATTTTTATTGGGTGTTCCATTCAACCGATTGTTCCATTATTATCCTCAAAGTATTAATGTTGCCTATGCAGGAGGATTCTAGTCTAAAGCCTGTTTGATTAGCCTGAAATTCAACATTGTTTAATCTTTTCAGTTTGATGGTCGTGAAAATTTTATATAGGGCGGTAAGCAAAGTTATTCGATTCCTCTCCATTTGCACAGTCTGAGGTTGCCCTTTTTTGAAAGCTTAACCCTGGAAGATCACACCTATTTTTTTTTTAATAAACCGCAAGAAATAAAAAAAAAGTAAATATTTTATGATTTTCAGAGACTCTCTAATCACTATTGAATACATAGGAATAATTAAATCAATAATTTTATTTTCTCTCTCTTAATTGTAGTAACACAAAAGAAAAAAATATTAAAAATACCTAAAAATAATTAAAAAACATTTTCTAAAAAACCGGAAACATAATTCAAAATATTTTAATTTAATTTAACAACAAAATGGTCTTTCTAACTAAAATAATGTATTGTTGTGATCTTACTTTTGAAATCTAATGATGTTCTCAGATGTAATTTATGTTGTTCTGAAGCTATTTCCTTGTGGCATTTTTATAATTACGTATTTTTTATGGGAAATAAGCCACAATTTTACTAAAAAATGAATTTATTAACGTTTCGAAGCCCAAATCGGGTTTCGTTGTCAAAATACAAAATACTATTAAAATAAAACAAACATGTTGCTAAGTAAAAAAATTCTTCTAATAATTTATTTAATCTGACTCATTTATATTGGCAATTCAGACGTATATTATACATTTTAAAGTAGAAGACTTTAAAATGATATTTACTATGGAATCTCTAACGCGAGAATTTTACTGTCATCGTTGCATTTGGTTGTCTTTTTAAAGACAGATCACATGCTATGATTTTTTTGCGACGGATATTCTTGAGTTGGGATTGATTTCATGTAATCGAATGAACGATCTTTTAGTAAAGTCGTCCCAGGAACGCAACTCATAAATATTGGCGATATCATTTTAAAGTCTTCTACTTTAAAATGTATAATATACGTCTGAATTGCCAATATAAATGAGTCAGATTAAATAAATTATTAGAAGAATTTTTTTACTTAGCAACATGTTTGTTTTATTTTAATAGTATTTTGTATTTTGACAACGAAACCCGATTTGGGCTTCGAAACGTTAATAAATTCATTTTTTAGTAAAATTGTGGCTTATTTCCCATAAAAAAATACGTAATGTAATTTATATATATTATCTATATAATTATCTCATTAATCAAACAGATCAAATACCAATATAGTGTCAATCTCAGGGCTAAATTATAATATCAATTACTTACTTTCGTGGCTTCAAAGTATTTCTCAGTGGATTCCTAATCGGGATAGATAAAAGAGAGTAAAATAATACACACATACGGATTTCAATTAGAAATTATAAAAATCGTTTATTTTATCTAAATGGCAATAACTGCTTAATATTTCTTATATCTTATCTTTCTATCTTTATTTAATACAACAGTTACAAAAAATGGGAATCTTATTTCTTTTTGTCTCCAAATTTATTTTATTTATAATGAACTATTATGATTTATCAGTAACAAATTGATTTAGGTTTGATAAAATTTTTTTAATAGTGATTGTGTGGCTCAATTTTCAATGTGGTATTTAATACACAAACCATACATTCATGTCATAACAAATTAGACTGACCTTTACTGATGATTTGACAATGTCTTCACGCAAAACACGTTTCCTATTGGCTTGGGTTGCGATCTAACGACTCGTCCAAGTCTTCCAGTAATGCCTCTGTTCCTTTGAAAACTACGCCTCGTACAGCACTCGTTCCTGCCTTCTCCTGATGCCGTGTTCTACCTTTTTCAAACACTGCAACAAAACCGGGATACTCTAGACTCAAGGAGTTATATACTATCTCGACTCTGTCTATCACTCGTTCCACGATATCTTACTTTTTATTTTTTAAAGACAAAACTAACGAACCCGGCGTTTTCACTTTTTTGTACACTCTTCTCGAAGACTGAACTTCGCCTCTCGATCGCTCAAAACACACTGACTCTCATTGCTCATTCATTCTCCTCCTTCCAAAATACCCCTTCCAGCATTCAAAAATCAACCAATCCCAAGCAACTTTCAATTATCCGTATTTACCAACACAAACTTTCCTTTTTCTAAATATCTTAATGGATTTCAAGAAAAAATAATATTCCCCATTTCAATTTTACTTTCCACATTAATCCTCTTTACAAATTTAATAACCTATTATCTTATTTACTAGAATATGAGTTATCGGTGGTTATTGACAACCTTTCCACGAACACTTTCTTTTTAAACATCACTCTAATTGTTTACTTGAGTCGTATTGTTCCTGGGGTTCGTAAACACTTCTCCGAAACACTTTCTTAAAAACTACCTATACAAAATTTGTTTTTTACAGGGTGTTCCAAATTTACATGCCCGCGGTCGAGAAAAACGAAAACCTTTATTTTTATTTGAATTTTAAATATAACTATAGACTTTTATTTCTTATGTCAAATAGGAATATAACAGTATATTGCATGTCGTTATAAAAAAAAACAAAGTTATTAACATTTATAAATCAAAGAACTTTTTATGATTTACAACGTTAATTATTTGAACAATTTTTCTCTAAAATGTATGAGAATCCTTTGATAGGCAAAAAATTATTTTTTCACTTTTTATGATTGTTAAAAGAACAAATAGTCTAAGATCCGAATATAGGTCGATCTGTACCCATCTGCTTGCTGGATGAAACATTTTTTTTTTATTAAATTTCATACATAAATATTTCTAGCATGAGGGATTGGGGTTGAAATCAATATTTCAAGCATACCCAATTTGCAAATAAAAGGGCAATAACCTTTCCGTATTCGGCCGATTACGATTCTGATAACTGTCAGATTTAACTAAAATGTCATGCAATGATTCCCTACATTCTTAAAATCATATATGACGTCAAAATTAATGACACACTGAAAGGCTGAGAAGAACCTTAGATTTTAGTCATATCATAATATAGTTATGTAATAGGTAAATCATTTTGTTCCGATATAGCGCCATCTACCAACAACTAGAACAAATGTTTTAAATGTCTATAATCACGGACGTACCTTTTTTCTGTCACTTGAGACACAATGAAAAAAACCTCTGGGAAGCACCATAACACTGAACCAAAAAAGTACGTAAATATAATGAAAAAAACATTGTTTCAAAAACGGTGAGCATTAATTTTCGTCCAAAGATCAGTATCATTGGTCCAATGTAAGTAGATACATTAACTAATGCTCAAAAACATTAACCAATAAAAAGTTCGTTAATATTACGAATTGGATACATTAACCCAAAGAATGATGTTCGTTAGATTAACGAATTAGTTCATTAATTCTATGAACATTAGTTTTTAATTTGATGAATTAGTACGTATATTCAATGTACTTTCTAGTTAAAAATCAATGTATCGGTACATTGATACAGTGAAATATATGCATTATATTAATGAATGTAATTATTGAATTAAAAACTATTTTACATTGTTTGGTCGTATGAGTACGTAGATATAGGTACACGACGTTTACATTGATTCAGTGTGTTAAAACATCGAAATGATCAAATGTGGTTACTGTCAAGCCATAAATAGGAAACGGAAAGTAGGAAATAGAGTTGATGAAAATAATGTTCAAAATAAGTTTTAGAAGTTTTAATATAAGTATAAACAGGTACACTGAGTAACATACAAATAGTTAATAAGTAAACAAAGTGACGACTTACAATCTACATAAGTATTACAAATAATATAGGTTGAAGCGACGATTTTTTGCAGATTTTCAAATTATAATTAAGTATCTATAAGTTTAAAGAAAAAAAACATATATTTTTAATTAATACACAACTTTTTATAATTTAATTTGGAAAAAACTGAATAACTAAATATATGTAGCAGAAATTGATTCTTCTTATTTAATACAAAAATCAAACAGGATGAAAATATCTAAAAAGTTCTGAAACTTCAGTAAATTTTTGTTTCTCTATAAGTATATTGAATATTGTAAGAATATAACTTGTGTAATTTTTTAATAATAATGAACAATATAAAAAATTATAAATATCTAGAATCAATATTTATTGCAGATAATTTCAGACTTATTTGTTATTAGATTATCTAAACTATTTTTCTGGATTTGCTTTCAAAGCTTCAGATTTTATATGGACTTTTGAAAAAGAGCAATATGTAATATTTAATAAAATTCCAGAGAACTGAATTTCTGACGTGGAAGGAAAATCCAGATTAAATAAATAAAAAATGTGTACCTACTATCGTCAAAATATACACATATCCCTCTGGCAGTAATTAATGGTTGAATGTCATTTTTCTTTGATCTCAAAAATATAATATGGTCTTACACTTCCTGATGTATAAGAATGATTCCTGGGAATCTTTGATGGTATATTGTATTATATTTGTTTGCCCATTAAGATCTTTTTTAACCCTTTTATTAGTTGGCACAAAATATCCTTGCAGAACCCAAAGGAGAACTGCATGTTTTCCATCGACAATTAATGTAGGTACATAGTTGTATTTTTGGGTGCCCTTTTTATTACAGAAATATTTTAATTTATCCTGAAAAAAATTTATTTTGATACTACCGACTGCAACTGCAGGAGTTAATAATATTTTTCAATTATTTGCGGTTTAATCACATAAAGATTTAATTTATTAATCTTTTATAGGATTATACCATTTAGAAATATTTTCAAATGGTTCCTATTGTCTTTTACCTAAGTGTCGCATTAGCTTTTCAAAGAATTTACAGAGAACAAAAATTAATTATTACTAGGTAAGTAGGATTGAATAATGAAATATTTACCTTCCGTAATGTCTTCATGGGTAGCCTTTTCAAATAAAATTTATTTGCTTTTCCTTGATATGACTTTCACACTAAAGAAAGGAAATAATTCTTTCGAAATTGATGTCCCTTCCATCAATAAGTCAATGTCCATTTCCAAATGCCACTCCATATTAATCTGCTATCAATCTGCAAAAGTAAAAATAGAAATACAACTTTTTTTACAGAAATCCAACTTAATAATTTAATAATTGTTAACAATATATGTAAATACATACCTTAGATAAATCAACCAAATCGCAGAACTTTTCTTCTCTATTAATGTGGTCTGTGCACGTTGAACAGACAAATTACTAGTGCCAAACCAGTCTTAGGAGTCTGCAGGGTTGATTCACTGTTATCACGTGAGTTTTTCGCACCAATAGAAACACTTATAACATTTCAAAAAATGTACAGGTTTATGTACAAGATTATTGCTACAATGTATTGATCATTGATTCAGGTACATTACATTAAAACAATGATCTCGCTTCATTAAATTGATGTACTTTTACATCGGTTCGGTTTACTTTAACAGAATTATATTTTATCTTAAACATTAAATCAAGAAATGCGTTCATTGATTCAATAAACGAGGTCATAATTTGAAGAACACTGTACATTAATGCAACGTTTTATATTCATTAATTTAACCGCATAATCTCGATGTATAGTTTCATATATACAATGAACAAATTATTAGTATTATGAAAAAAGTCATTGGATCGATAAAACGATTCATTGAATTAATGATTCTATTCAATATTTTTTAATGAATAGAATTACATTGTAATAATGAATATGGTCATTACTTAATGACTACGTGTTTACTGTATTAACAAAATTTTCATTGAATCAATGTAAAAAAAGTCAATGATTGGCCTTCATTGGTACTATGTACAATATTTTTTTTAGTGAATACATCAAAATTATGTTGTAGTCTCATATTTTCTGAACATTTTATTTTTTTATTTTTTCTGATATCTCTAATAACAAAGAAACTAGACAGTTTTACTCTTTAACCCTCGTAAGGAGGTGCAGGTGCACCCCAGACCTCGTTTTTCTCACCTATCTTTTTTAATAAATTTTTTTGATTTTTGTCCATTTTTTATTCCTATTAAATTCAATTCTAAACGTATTCCACCCATTACAGCATTTAAAACTCTTTATGTTTACATGCTTTTTTGAAAAAAATGACTTTTGGGTGCAAATGATGAAAACATCGTATTCTGAATTGGACGTTTCTGATGTTCCACCTGGAGCTGACAGAGCTACGTGACAAGGTAAGTGTTACTTATGTCAGAGAAAAAAGACCGAAAGTCCTGGCATAATTGTATTGTGTGTAAAAACTGTGTGTTACTCATTCTGTGAAAAATTTCATGTGTTTGTCTTGCGACGTTAATATTTTTTTAAGAAGAAATGAGTACTTTTTTTGTAAAATTATGTTTCGTACTATAATAAATAAGTCATAATTATCTTTCAAATTAATTTCCCCGACGCTTCACATATAAAATAAATGGATATACAGATGGGGTGCAAATGCACCCCGCACCGTTGTTTACGTAAGAATCTAAGCACCGCCTTACGAGGGTTAATATGTGTTTAACTGAGGACATGCGATACGTGAGAAGACAATGTCTTATCATACCACTAAAATGAAATTATTTCCTATAATATAGTGCGTAAGGAACAAAGTTTTCAAAGAAAGAAAATATGTGCAATATACCTTTTACTATTTAAAGAACTTTTACGTAGACACCAAATCCGTACTTACTCTCAAGAAAATTCCACCCCAAAACATCACAGAGCCTCCTTTAAACAATCTCGTCTCTCGTTATGTTGCGCTGTGCATACCGCTCATTTAGTCGACAAATAAATCTTAAAGTGTCGACTAGAATTGTTAACGTTAGGTGCCTTTCTGTTTTTAGAGTTTTGTTAACTGTTTTTTTATTGTTAATTTAGTTTTGTTTCAGTTAAAACACGCCATGTTAAAGAATAAAACCGTCTAATTTCTTTGTTTCTAAAGATATCAGGGACATCAAAAAAACAAAATGTTCACAAAACATAAGACTACAATAAGATTTTGATGTATACCCACACTTATACCTTGTCCTTCCTACAGGGCGTCTCAAACTTATCATAGGAAAAACATTTCTTTTCTTCCACCCGGGATAAGTTCAAAAATAAGTTTGAGTAAACCTTTGTACAACTGTGTAAATACTAAAAAAAATCTAAAATAATAAAAAAGAAATAGCGAAATCCGTTAATCTGTTCACGAAAAAATCAACCATGAAAATGAGCATAATTTTAAGTGATGCATAACTTTTGAAACTACATATTATGGGTATTTGTGATTACGCTTATTGCATTTTTTCGGTTTTGACCTTTGGCTTTTTTTGTAGTAGGTACATATACCTCCTGGTTTTAAGAACAAGCCACTTTTGACTATTAAAAGTGAACATCGACACATAAAACAAGAACCTGGTGGTTTAGCTTGGTTTCTACATAAGATTTTAAAATAAAGCTTTTTCTTGAAATGTCAGAAACGGTTCAAGGCTTACTTGCACCAGAGATATTTTTTTTAATTGGTGGTAATGAAATGGAAAATAATTTAAACTTCTTTTAGGCTGTGTGGGCCGGTTGGGGACACGCCTCCGAGAACCCGAAATTACCTGAGTTGCTGCACAAAAACAATGTCGTGTTTATTGGTCCAAGCGAAAAAGCTATGTGGGCTTTGGGAGATAAGATCGCTTCCTCGTTGGTTGCTCAAACGGCGGAAGTACCTACGCTACCTTGGTCTGGTTCAGGTAAGTCGTTCTTTTTTTTCGATAATATTAATTATATTTTTCAAGGGGCTGTTCAAGTATTACGTAACGCAGGTTGGGGGAGGGGAGGGTCAAAAATCTTCAAAAATTGCGTTACGTAATAGTTAAACGCTCTATTACGGTGCGTTACATAGGGGAGAGCGGGTCAAAAATCGTGTTACGTAATACTTGAACGTTCCCCAATATAGTTTCTTGCGTAATGTCTGATTCACATTATTCCAGTCGAGCGCTGGAATGCTGCTGAAATGATCTGAACCTGCACTGGAATGTACCATTCCAGTGATCAATCTAGTCCATTTGATTGGAATGACGATCTATTTTTCATTCCAGCTCGCTCATTCCAGCACCATTGGAATAGTGTAAACGTTCAATCCAGTGCTTGATTATTGAATTAAAGCGTAAAATTCACAGTTAAATTTTGGTTTTTGCTATTTGTGGGGCTATTTTTGCTGAGTGCTCGTAAATACATAGTCGTCAACTAACTGGAAATTATTTTCTCCCAAAAGAAGAACTTTTCAAATAAAAAATACTAGATTCTTTGTAAAAGGTACATTTCATCATCATCATCAACCCGTACGCGTCCACTGCTGGACATAGGTCTCCCTCAGCTCTTTCCATTCATCTCTATTTTGTGCGGCTTGCATCCAGTTACCGACAACATGTTTCAAATCATCGGCCCATCTGGTTAGTGGGCGTCCTCTGCTCCGTAGTGCTTCTTCTCGCGGCCTCCACTCGACAATACGTTTTGTCCATCGGTTGTCTGGCAATCTGGCGACGTGTCCTGCCCAATTCCACTTAAGCGACGCGATTTTTTCGACAGCGTCTGTTGTTTTTGTTCTACGGCGTATTTCTTCGTTTGGGATTCGGTCTCTCAGGGAGACACCCAACATCTGGCGCTCCATAGCCCTCTGAGTTACGCGAATCTTGTTCAGTACCTTTTTTGTTAGTGTTAATGTTTCGGCTCCATAAGTGAGTACAGGCAACACACATTGGTCAAAGATTTTCCTTTTGAGGCATATGGGCAAGTCCGATTTAAATACATAGTTAAGTTTACCAAACGCTGCCCAGGCTAATCCTATGCGACGTGGGAGTTCGCACGTCTGGTTATCTCGTCCCAACCGAATTTCATGTCCTAAGTACTTATAAGATGTAGTCTGCTCAATATCCATTCCATCAACAACAATATTACGATTTAGCACCAGATTAGTCATTATTTGCGTCTTGTTGATATTAATCTTTAGTCCGACCTCTAAGGAAGCGTAATATAATTTGTTCAACATTATTTAGTCCTGTCGCCAGGGGGGGTACAACGGCCTCGTTAATTCAGATGGACTTACCCAAATTTTTTTTATGTATTTTGACCCGTAGAACACGAATTTTTTGGGTAACAGTTGATCCGGATGTCGATAAGATTGTTATAGACCAAGAACTTGAGGAATCAAATAACAGCGATTTTTGGCAAAACAAAACAATATTTTGTATTTTTTGGGTCATTTTAAGCAAAAAATATTTCTACAAGTTTTTTAGTAGGATGCACAGTTTTCGAGATAAACGCGGTTGAACTTTCAAAAAATCGAAAAACTGCAATTTTTAAACCCGAATAACTTTTGATTAAAAAATAAAATAGCAATTCTGCTTAGCGCCTTTGAAAGTTCAAGTCAAATTATGTCGGTTTTGATTATTTGCATTGCTAAAAATTTATTGTGTTATTGCTAAACAAAGCTACAAACAACTAGTGCGTGAGTGATGTTTCTATGATTTCTCATTTAAAATCGAACGAGTAGGTAGAATAGGTACTAGTGCAATCAAGACTATTTCTACGTTACATGCGTTAAAACGCATGTAAAAGCACGGGAAACCCTACGTGTTTATAGCTTTGTTAAACAATAAAAAAATAAATTTTTACCAATGCAAATAATCAAAACCGATATAATTTGACTTAAACTTTCAAATGCGGTAAGCAGACTTGCTATTTTATTTTTTAATCAAAAGTTATTCGGGTTCAAAAATTGCAATTTTTCGATTTTTTTAAAGTTCAACCGCGTTTATCTCGAAAACTGTGCATCCTACGAAAAAACTTGTAGAAATATTTTTTACTTAAAATGGCCCAAAAAATACAAAATATTGTTTTGTTTTGCCAAAAATCGCTGTTATTTGATTCCTCAAGTTCTTGGTCTATAACAATCTTATCGACATCCGGATCAACTGTTACCCAAAAAATTCGTGTTCTACGGGTCAAAATACATAAAAAAAAACTTGAGTAAGTCCATCTGAATTAACGAGGCCGTTGTACCCCCCCTGGCGACAGGACTAATTATTGCATCATCCATACGATCGGCTATAAGGACAATGTCATCTGCGAATCTCAAATGACTGAGCTTCTCTCCATTTATATTGATACCATATTCGTTTAGATCTGCCTTCTTAAATGTGTGTTCTAAAAGGGTTGTGAACAGCTTTGGTGAAAAGGTACATTTAAAAGTCCCTAAATAGGAGTTATATCACAAAACAGAACATTTTCGGATTAATAAATCCATCATCAGTGTTAAACACCCTAAAATAAATATAACCTATTTAATTAAGAAAAAGTGATGTTGATTAAGGTTGAAAATTATAAGAGGTCATACTTACAATAGCGTGCAGTGTATGCCTGAGCCACCAAAATGTTTTGGGTAAAAACCCTTTATGTGATCAAATTTTTTAGATTTTACTACATATTGTTGTTAATATTGTATGATGTTACAAACATTCCTGGATATTACAAAAGGCAACACAGGAGTCTTCCCACGTGGTTGTAATGTAAAAAGGAATGAAACTTCACATATTGGAGTTGAATGGCCAATGAAGGTGAAGGAACCTTAGAAGGATGTCAAAGACAAACTGTCAATGTAACGTTAGGAACTGTTGTGTATTGTTGTGTATTTAGTTTGGCTAAAGAAATTTTGTTATTATGTGTGAATGAAAATTAGACTAAAAACAGCTTGATGAGACTGAATACTCGAGAGACCTGATATAAATTGCCTGAAAATAAATTAATGAAAAGGAGGAGGTGTGGAGGATCAGGGTGGTTGGATGTGGACGTGGAGATAATCAATAACATTGAATAACGTAGAAAATATAATGGATTTTTAAGCCTGAAAGACATCTGGATCCCTAGAAGCAATATATGTGTAGTTTTTGTACGATATTAAGTTATTGATTAAGAGGGAGGAGTGAAGTGTACAAAGGAAGAAGGTGGGTGACGAAATATATTGTGATATTGGACCATGGATAATGTACGGTGAATTGTGTTACGATTGTTATGATTGAAAAGTTGTCTAATCGATAAGCTATGAGATGAGACTAAAGAAGAGGAAGCCAGCTGGACTAAAGATCAATTCTTAAAAATGTGGTGGTATATGAGGGTTTAGGAAAAAAATTTGGTGAAGTACGAAAGATGAAATCAGAATAAGATATATTAAGAATGTAAAGTAATATGTTGCTTATCCAAAATTTGGATTGGAATAGAAAAGTAGATGATAGTCGTAGTTGATGAAGCAAAGAATATGAGAGAATTGTAGATGCTATGAGTTATGAAAAAAGTTGACGATGTAGGGGTTGGAAATCTCGATTAAAAGATACATGGCGATTACCATAATTGAGACTTCGTTGCTTTTCTTTAACTATTTTTGTCCTCATACAGGTCCAATTTCAGGAAGTTTTTTTTTAAGAAATATGTAACAGTGAGACGTCTTGTGAGAAAGTAGAAGTGTTCTCTCTTCTGCTATGTTCTAAGGAGCGAGAAGCTAGTGATCTACAGGTTCTCCCTATATATGTAGCATCACAATCAGAGCATTGAAATCTGTAGACGCTGCTACGATTCATATAGTTGATAGGGATAGTTGAATCGTAGCGGCGTGTACAGATTACATTGCTCTGATTAATTAAAATGCTCTACATATACAGGGAGAACTTGTAGATCACCAGCTTCTCGGTCCCTAGACTAGAACATGACAAAAGAGAAAACACTTCTACTTTCTCACAACATTTCATACAAAACAAAGATACTCTTAATATCCCAGAAGACGTCTCACTGTTACATAATATTCCTCAAAATATTTTCCTGAAATTGGACCTGTATCAGAACTTAGAAATAGTTAAAGAAAAGCAAAGAAGTCCCAATTGTGTTAATCGCCATGCGTCTGTTCATCGAGATTTCCGACCCCTACATCGTCAACTTTTTTCATAACCCTTATCATCTACAATTCTCTCATCTTCTTTGCTTCATCATCTACAACTATCATCTACTTTTCTATTCCAATCCAAATTTTCGATAAGCAACATATTACTTTACATTCTTAGTATATCTCATTCTGATTTCATCGTTCCACATTCTCATAATTTCACTTCCACTGTACTACATCAAAATTTTTCTTAAGCCTTTATATACCCCCACATTTCTAAGAATTGATCTTCAGTCAAGCCGGCCTCATCTTCCTTAGTCTCATCTCATAGCTTATCGGTTAGACAGCTCTTCAATTATAACAATCACAACACAACGCACCATACATCATCCACGGTCCAATATCAAAATACATTTCGTCACCCACCTTCTTCCTTTATATACTTCACTCCTCCCTCTTAATCAATAACTTAGTATCGTACAAAACATACACACATTGTTTCTAGGGATCCAGGGATCCCTAGATCTAGGGATATTTCAAGCTTAAAAATCCATTATATCTTCTACATTATTGATTATCTCCACATCCGACGACCCTGATCCTCCACACCTCCTCCTTTTCATTCATTTATTTTCAAGCAATTTGATGTCAGGTCTCTCGAGTGCTCAGTCTCGTCAATCTGTTTTTAGTCTCATTTTGATTCACACATAATAACAACATTTCTTTAGCCAAACTAAATACTCCATCTTTCTCAATTTTTGTTGGGTTCACTTACATTTAACAAATTAGATCAAATTATCAGTCATCAAAACACTCACACTAATCAATATCTTAGAATTGTACATTTATGTACACATTAAACAAAATCTCGTTGTCCTAGACGTTTTAATGTATTATAATATATAATCTCTTCTACCGTGAGGTGTCGAGAAATCTGTTTTTACTTCCTAATCATCTCTCTCCAAAGTTTTCTGTTGGATGTCCTTCTCTTGGGTTCCTCCCATGTGAGGTTTCTGCTTTGTAGTGATTTTCCCACAGCATCGTTCCATTGTTGACACGGTCTTCCTTTTCTCCTTGTACCAATTCCCTTTGCTTCCTAAACTACCTTGACTTGTCTACGTGGATCTAACCTATTTAAATGACCAAATAATCTTAGTTGTGATCTTTCTATTGCTTTGTTGGCACTCTCAACATCTAGGTTGTTTCTTATCGTTTCATTTTTTACCTTGTCCATTAGCGTAACTCCTTCTACTCTTTGTAAATACTTCATTTCGGAAGATTGTATCTTGCTCTTCTCCCGTTCAGTTAGCGTCCATGTTTCACTTCCATATAGCAAAGTAGGGAGGTATATTGTCTTATATACAGACACTTTTGTCTTCTTACTAATTTCTCTTTTGCTCATGAAACCTGAATTCAGGGAGTGATATTATAGTCGTGATATTTTAGCAATTCTGTTGTTCAGCTCTTTTTGCATTTTTCCTTTTCCGTTTTAATGTAAAAGACCTTAATAATTTTTCCAAGTTTATTGTGTTCACATTACTGCCGTAACAACTATAAGTAACGCTAACTGTATAACTACCTGTAACCTAAATATCATGTCTTCCTATTCAACTATTTAATCATTGAATATTTCACAGTTTTTTACATTTAGGGTCGAATAATTTTAACCTTAACATATGGATATTCGATACTGTTTTATTTTAAATATCAATATAAACTTTATATTTTTTGGCTGAAGTAACAATACAACAGTTCCTAACGTTACATTGACAGTTTGTTTTTGACATCCTTCTAAGGTTCCTTCACCTTCAGTTGCCATTTAACTCCAATATGTGAGGTTTCATTCCTTTTTATATTACACACACGTGGGAAGAGTCCTGTGTTGTCCTGGGTAATATCCAGAAATATTTGCAATATCGTACAGTATTAACAACAATATGTATGTAGTAAAATCTAAAAAAGTTGATCATTCAACGGGTTTTTACCCAAAACATTTTGGTGGCTCAGGCATGCACGTTATTTTAAGTATGACCTCTTGCAATTTTTTAACCTTAGTCAAAATTTTAAATCACTTTTTTTTTAATTAAATAGGGTATACCTATTTTAGGGTTTTAACACTGATGATGGATTTATTAATCCGAACACGTTCTGTTATGTGATGTAACCCCTATTTGACTATCAAAATATACCTTTTACAAAGGATCTAGTATTTTTGTGATTTATGGTATGTATACAGCCAGCTACAGGAATTTTATTTTCCTCGTGGATTTTTACTTATACCTGGATACTTTCCATATATTCTTAAACAATTTTATATTGCAAAATATGTCTTCCGAATTTGTTTTTCGATAATAGCTGGATATCTTCTCAACTTTTCTTGCCATAATAATATAGTCACTACGCACAAACACGACGAATTATTTTCTCGTTGTAGTTCCGCTATTGCCGATTTATCTATCCCCATTAATTAAACGCGGTCTATTTACATCGCTTTTTGTGCCGAAGGATGTGGGTTCAATTCCAACGATAAAATCAAGAAGTGTTGCTGCTTCGAAGACCTGACAAACTACGTCATAATCTGTCTAGTACAGCTCCTTTACTTTTAGCCGTTCGTGGTCGACGTTAAACTTTAAGTCTGTCATATATGTGTATAATTATTGATACACAATACAGTACAGATAGATGTGCAGAGGAGCTGTCTACGATCAAAATTAGTTATTATACATTAAAAAGAGCAATAATCATACAAATTTCGGTACTTATCGAACATTGCTTTCATATAACCTTGCAACTAGAGGTATTTTATAAGTTCTTAGATAGTCAACTCTTTAAACAAGGATAAAGGCAAGGAGATTGATGATGACAAAAGACACATTGTGGATGCATCCTCTTCTGCAAACCAGGTGGGTGCTTTTTCGATGCGACGTTGGCATTAAAGGATTCTTTATAATGAACACAATAACAAATCACTTGTCGCTTACTTTCTTCACGGTTAAACTCACACTCTTCCGAGAGAGTCATTATCAAAACTTAGCTCCTTCAATTTTCCTCTTTATGATATTTTTTGTGTACCAAATGGAAGATCCAAAAAACCGCTGAAACGTCACCATAGTTTCTAAGAACTTAGTGACTGTAATTTTGTAACTATATTGAGTTGTATCATCGTATTTATTATTTTCTGTGACATTCGAACAATTACAATGATAAAATAGGTAGATAACTGCTAATCAGACAGCTATAATACATTTTGAAGTAACAATTCACATAGATACATTTAATCTTGATAAAGTAACAAAAAGTATAAAAAGCCACATATTTTTATGACCTACTACACTTATCACTTTTACTGTAGGTAAAAATCTGGCTAATTAACTTAAAAACATAATATATTAGGAGGATATTACTACGGTATAGAAAACCAGATCGTATTAAGATAAATTATATAAATAAAATACCCCTTATTAAATATTAAAACCGTATATTTGTAAGCATTCTTTTTTAAATACAATGAAAAGCTTTTGTTTAAAATATGTATAATTATAACGTTAAAACCTGATTTGATGCATTTTCTCACATTACTCCTTGTAAAAAATAGCGAGCTACATAAAATATTCATTAAATTAACCTAACATACAAAAACGTAATAAATGTATATCATTGCTTTTCTTTGTTTTAATTCTTAAAGTAAAATTGTGGTGTGAATTATTCCACAGAATAAAGTAACCAAGTTATATTGTTTCTTATATAGGTAGAGAGGTGTGACTTAATTTTTGAACCTTTTCCTCCTTTTAATACCTTAATGTTTAGGTACTAGTACACTTTATTTATTTATTAAGCGCAACAGGCCTTGTAGGCCTAGGGCTAAAATGTTTACATTTCTGATTACATAAATAATATAATAAATAACTTAATATAACTTACATAACTTATAAAACTTATACATTTTATTTAATTACACTTCAGTCTTTTTATACACTCCTTCGCCACATCTCTCCATCTCCTCCTGTCCAATGCTAGTTCTTTCCATCTCTCAAAGTTACTTTTCTTCAAGTCTTCATACACACTGTCCTTCCATCTTTTCCTTGGCCTGCCTTTCCTCCTCTTTTGTATTGGTCTTCGTGAGAGTACCATTTTTGGCATTCGTTTACTTCCCATTCTCTCGATGTGCCCCAAGTATCGTATTCTCTGTGCTTTGATCGTCGTGATCGTTGGCTCTTGATATAGTTCTTCCAATTCTTTATTGGTTCTTCTTCTCCAGTGACCTTCTATTTTCACACCTCCATATATTGCTCTTTGCATTTTTCTCTCCCATCTTTCTAAAAGGTCTGTTTCTGACTTTTTGAGCACCCATGTTTCGCATGCGTATGTTACTGTAGGTCTGATAACTGTCTTATAAATTCTTATTTTTGTTTTTCTTGATACGTATTTGGATTTCAATAATGTGCGTAATGCTCCATATTTTTTATTTCCGTTAGCTATTCTTGCCTTTATCTCCCCTTCTTCATGACCATTTTCATCTATTTTGGCTCCCAGGTAAATAATTTCTTTGGCTCTTTTGAACGAGTATGTTTTTTCTCCATCTATTTGTACTATGATGTTTCTCTTTTTCTTTTTGGATCTCTCCCATTATCATATACTTTGTCTTTTCTTCATTTATTTTAAGTCCGAATTCTTTGGCTTCTGTTATTATGTTTTTCATTAACTTTTGTAGTTCTTTTTTGCTTGTTGCTAATAGCGTCAGATCATCTGCAAATGCTATGCATTGGTGGCCGTTTTTAAATATCGTTTCTTCCATGTTTATTCTGCTTTTCCTGATTATTCCTTCCAATGTTAGATTGAATGCCGTTGTTGATAGTGGGTCTCCTTGTCGTAATCCTTCCTTGGTTTCAAACTTTTTGGATGTATACCCTTTCCAAGCTATTTCGTTTGTTGTGTTTTCCATCGTCATCTTTATCATCCTGACAATTTTACTTGGTATCCCCAATTCTTTCATCAGTTCGTACATCTGCTGTCTATTTACTGTGTCGTAAGCCTGCTTGGTCTAAAGTCTATGAACAAAGCATATAGTACTGTTTTATGTTCGTAACAGGTAGTCTGTATTTCTTTTAAGGTAAATATTTGGTCAGTCGTTGATCTGTTGTTTCTAAAACCTGCCTGGTATTCTCCCAGTATTTTTTTCGAATATTGACTTAGCCTTTTTCTTATACTTTGTGCCAAGATTTTGTAAACTATTTCTAATAGTGCGATGCCTCTGTAGTTTTCGCATAGCATTCTATCACCTTTTTTATATATAGGGCATATCCTTGCTATGGCCCACTCTTCTGGCATTTTTTCTACTTCCCATATTCTTTTTATCAGGTCATATATCTCTCTCTGTAATCTTTTCCCTCCTGATTTTATCATTTCGGCCGATATTTCTGTTATTCCTGGGCTTTTGCTATTTTTCAAGCTCTTTATTTCGTTCTTTATTTCTTGTTCTGTGGGTATTTCTATTGCTATCTGATCATCTTCAATTTCATGGTTTGTTTCCTTTTGTACTTCGCTCTTATTTAGCAGTTCTGTGAAATAGTTTTGCCAGTTTTCCATTATTTTTTCCGGCTCATTTAGCAACAGCCCTTTATCATCTCTCATATATGGGTTGTTTTTTTGATATCCTCTTTCCATTTTTTTTTTGCTTCCTGGTAGAATGATCTTATTTCTTTTTCTTTGAAATTTTTCTTCTATTTCTTTCAGTTTGTTCTCGTTGTATTTTCTCTTTTTGCTTCTACATTTTCTTTTCATGATTTTTCTCAATTCTCTGTATTCTTCTCTAGTGCTTTCTTCGTCATTTGTGAGATTTTTGAGTCTTACCTTTCTTATTGCTTCTGCTACTTCTTGACATTCTTCATCATACCAATCTTTTGTTTTGTGTCTTCTTTTGGTTTTCGCTAGGATTGCTTTACTTGTGTTCAAGATTGCTTCTTTGATATTTTCCCATTGCTTGTCTGGGTTTGACGTTTCTTGTTCCCTGATTAGTCTCTTGGTTATTCCCTGTTTATACTTCTTCTGTGTGTTGTTATCTTTTAGTAGTCCTATGTTGAATTGTTTTCCAATTTTTTCTTTTGTTTTATTGTTTTTCTTTATGTTATGCTCGATTTTGTATTCTGCTCTCACCAAGTAGTGGTCAGAGTTACAGTCCGCTCCTCTCATGCTCTTTACATTTATTACTTTGTTTGCATGTTTCTTCTCTATTAAAATATGGTCTATCTGATTTACTGTCTTTTTATCAGGGGAAATCCACGTTCCTTTATATATATCTTTTCGGCGTAATTGTGTGCTTCTTATCACCATTTGCCTTTCTGTTGCAAAGCCTATTATTCTTTGGCCATTATCGTTCGACACCTCATGCTTACTATATTTCCCTATTATGTGTTCGTATATATTCTCTTTTCCGACTTTGGCGTTGCAGTCTCCCATTATTATTTTGATGTCAAACCCTGGTAATTTATCATATTCTCTTTCCAATTGCTCGTAGAATTCATCTTTTTCTTCTTCTGTGGCATCTTCAATCGGTGCGTGTACATTTATTATACTTTTGTTTCGTTTGTCCCCTTTTAATCTTATTGTGCATAATCTATCTGATATTGGTTGGAATGCCATTACTCTTTCCTTCCATTTTCGCTGTATTATAAAACCTGTTCCTAACCTTCTGGTTTCTCCCCCGCTTTTAAAAAATACCATGTCTTCTATTTCTACTATTTCTGTCCCCAGTTGTTTTGTCTCTTGTAAAGCTATTATTTCTACATTATATCTTTTAATTTCTCTAATTAATTCTTTGAGTTTTCCTGTTTCGTATGTGCCTCTTACATTCCATGTAAGTACCCAAGTTAACTTTATTTTCTTTTTGTTATTTTTGCTTATTGCCTTGTCCATTGCTTGCGTCGTTTCCGTCTTCTTTATCTCTGTTGCAAACTGTATCTTGTCATTTTTCGGCTTTTCTTTTTTATTGCTGTCTTGATTTGTCTTATTTCCATAGTTCGTAATCCTCTTCTTTGCATTTTTCGTCATCATTTGTTTCCTTTCATTGCTATTGCTTAGTTTTTTGCTTTGGTTTCTACCACCAACGTTTGGTTCATTCCATCCCAGCGCCATATTCCATGATCGGCATATATTTTCTTATATCCTACTTTCACTTTTGTCCCTTCCTTTCTTAGATCTTGCGCTTTTTGTCTGACACGTTTCTGTACAATTCTGTCGTTCTTTGATAGGTCATCGTTGATATAAACTAGACCTTCTTCGCGATTTCTCAATTTGGTTTTGTTTTGCATGATTTTTCTTTTATCGTCTTCCTTTTCAAGCTCAACCAAACAAACTTTTTTTCCTAACTTCAAAGCCTTCTCTATTTGTACATCTACTTCTAATTCTGTCTGCAGAAAATTTTTCATTGCATGTTTTAGGATATCTGGGCCATTTGTATCTATGTTCAAACCATGTATAATTATATTTTCCGCCTTTTTTGATTTTCTAAACTTTCAAGCCGTTCTTCTATTTGATAAACTGCCTGTTTTAGTTTCGTGTTTTCTTCCCTTAATGTTATATTCTCCTGTCGTAGCTCTCTTATTTCATCTCTATATTATTTCTGCTCTCTACGCAT
The DNA here is from genome assembly GCF_917563875.1 of Diabrotica virgifera virgifera. NCBI lineage: Eukaryota > Metazoa > Arthropoda > Insecta > Coleoptera > Chrysomelidae > Diabrotica > Diabrotica virgifera. Next base: position 118,727,656 of record NC_065446.1, on the reverse strand, counting down.
CTCGCTAAGTTCTCTTGATTGTTCCTCGATTTTTAAACTTACTGCTGCCATCATTTCCATAATTTTTTGTACATTATCCTCCATTTTCTCCTTTCTGTAGGAGGGAGATCTGCTTATTTTTCGCTTTTGTTAAAAGCCCGTTCCAATTCTTCCTCTTTTCTCTTCTTGTCGTTTTCGTCCGTCGTGGTACCGTCACTTTCAATTCGAAATAGCTCTTCGTATTTTTTATCTTCTCTGCTCATTACAAATGGTTCGTTTCACTGCGATAAAGGTCTCGTTCGGACTATCTCCTCAGAAACTTAACCTTTCTCAGTGTAACGTCTTACTTTTTTCTTTTTTTTTTTTGATAAAATTATATTGAGCAGTATATACTATTTCGATCCTCCCTAGTTACAGGACTTACCTGTCGACTTGGCAACACCGCGTTCCAATCGAACGAGATTCCACTTCGAATATCGTAATATCGATGACGTTGTATTTGTTTATGTGTTACACTTACCTTTTATTTTTGCCGATTTGGAGCACAATTTCGATATTTAGTTTATTATTTTTCGTTCTGCGCAAAGATTACTCCCTTAATTTCACACTTTATGCGTTTGCTATAATTGATTTACTCTGCATTTCGCGAAAAACGGGTTTAATGCAGGAGCAAAATACAATTAATATTCACACACTTAGCGCTACGTTGCCAATCCCCACTATTACAATTTAGAAGATCTAAAATAATAATTTTTTTCAAGAATTTTTTTCTCAGAACCTTTATTAGAAATGGACATAAAACTTTTTACATATTAATATCTAACTCTTAGAGAGTACAAAAAAATATATCTTTTTTCATTTATGCACGTTCACTAATATTGTAGAGGGCGCAAAAGTCGAGGCCTCAAAAAATGATGGCGGACAGTTAATCTCAGGATTCGGATACCTGAAACAAAAAAATCGTACTGCATTTGAAAAACGAAGGTTTCTTACGTGACAATTTACCACAATTTACCAAAAAATAAAAATAAATATTTTTTAACCATGAAAAACTAAAGAAAAATGGGCGATTTTTTCAAAAAAAAAATTCAGATTTCCGTAAAATCTTCTTTTTGCGGAATTTTTCACTAACGGTGGTAAATTGTCACGTAAGAAACCTTCTTTTTTCAAACGCTGTACGATTTTTTTGTTTCAGAGATCCCAATCCTGAGATTAACTGTCCGCCATCGGAACTAATTTTTTTCGAGGCCTCGACTTTGGCGCCCTCTACAATATTAGTGTACGTGCATAAATGAAAAAAGATATATTTTTTGTATTCTGTAAGAGTTACATATTAATATGTAAAAAGTTTTATGTTCATTTTGAATAAAGGTTCTGAGAAAAAAAATCTTGAAAAAATGCTTATTTTTTGGTCTTCTAAAGTGTACTAGTACCTTAATAGGGGAAGAACTAATTTCACTGTCGTGATAAGGGTGTATCATGAGATTCAACATCAGAAGAAAACGAACACGAAAATTGCGAGAAATGGGCAAATAATACGAAATAATGAACACAAGAAAGTTACAATATCTGGGACACGTAATGAGGGGACAGCGATATGAAATGCTAAGGGTAAGAACAGAACAAGTGGGTCGAGGTGGAGGTTTAGGTCTCAGTGGATGCTGCTAGTTAAGTCGCGGTCGATGTGGACAGCACATAGCAAGGAGGTCACCTGCGCTGTCAGTCGAGCTAGAACCACTATCAAGTGATGTAGTTTAATGAAATTTGAATGACAAAAAGACTGTGCTTTTGCGATGTTGTGTCAGTCAAGTGATGATAGTGATGAAATGTCAGCTGTAAATAATCAGATCCTCCTTCATATTTCAAAAATGTACTGTATTTAATTACTTTAGAAATTCAAAAATAAACTGAATACAAAAAAGGGATTATATAAAAAGTATCAACTCAGATAGCGCAGGTAATGACAACTTAGCGTCGAACGGACCAATCACAGGGAAGCATCCTTGTAGGCCGCGCAGTAGACATCCATGTAAAACAAACTCATTTTATTTTCAAAAGCATCGATGTAAACCTCCTGGATGGCATCGCGCTAAACCTCCACCGCGACTTATCTTCTCTGTTCTCTTCTATTCACTACAATGTGTTTGTTTTACATGGATATCGACATCGACCGCGACCTTCACCTCCACCGCGACCCACTTGTTCTGTTCTTACCCTTAGACTGATAATACAGGGAAAGATAAGAGGAGGAAGGAGTACAGGAAGAAGAAGAGTGCCATGTTTGAAGAATTTATGGGACTGGTTTAAATGCAGTTCTATAGAACTCTTCATAGAACAGCGGTAAATAGAATAAAGATAGTTATGATGATATCCAACCTGCGATTTGGAGACGACGTTAAAGAAGAAGAAGGTAGTTTCAATTCGTAACAGAAAAATCTTTTTATAAAAAGATTATGATCTTTTAAAAAAAGATCCGTGCATTACAAATAAATAGATTAAATAAGATAACACTAAGGAGGCTCGCAAAAAATTAAATGATAACTATCTTTTACACTTTTTTCGCAGAATTGGTTGAAGTTATTATAATCTCGCTTAGACATTACGCCTCTTTAAATAATGGCTGCTCCTTTTTTTTAACAAGAGTCAGAACTGTGGGTTCGAATGACGTTAGTTTCCTGAAGTGGCTTCAATTGCCAGAAACAAGATAAAGAGAAAATAGCAAGGTACAGGTTAGCACGGCCGCGCCGTCCACGTGTGCAATGTGTGCAATGTGTGCGGCGCACACAGATGCCAGCAATTAGGGGGCGCCACTAGAGTTTTTACAAAAATTTTACGCCGGTCAAAATAACTCTTACCCATTTACCGACCTTGCCACCCTGTATAACTCAACTTCAAAGGTAGGCACATTACGTATTGATTTATACAATCTGCATAAACAAAAAACTCCTGTACCTACAGATATGCAGGCACCAAGGCACCGGTCCAGCAGAATTTTTCCTTTAAAGCTATTGTACAAAAATTTGGCAGACATTTATGATGTTTTGTGTAATATAACACATTCGGATAAATTTGATCTTGATTCAAAGTATCAAGCTAGATGTTTAGGAGATAAAATATCAACATTTATATTCATAAGCTCAGTCTACATAATATGATATGGTATGAAGTTCTGATGAAAGTTAACTTACACAGTTAACTTATACGATTTAATTTTGTTATTACCACAGCAAATGAAACTGCAGAGAAACTGGACGTGGAGCCTAGTTTTCAACCAGCCACAGCTACGGCGTCGGAATAAAATCAGACGGTTCGATTACAAAACATAAAGGCGAACTGATTTTGGATCCTAAAATATCATACAAAGTTCATTTCTTTTATTGTGTTCTCGACCCAGCATTGATATCAGTAAATGAAAGATTTTCCCTATTGGAAAATTATATTGATTCTTTCAAATTTTTATATAATTTGAACAACATTACAGAAAACTCAAAATTAAAACTTTTCTTGTAGAAATTTGTAAAAAAATGAGATTTAATGATTATCTAGATATAGCGGGAAACGATTTGTGTAAAGAAATTATATTATAGCGTCTGCCTTTGTTAAAAGAATTAAATAGTGATGTTTGTAAAATTTTAAAATTTATATTTTTAAACGAATTTACACAATTTTCTAATAGCTCTTCGCATTCTGCCCACTCTGCCCATATCTGATGCCACTGCTGAACGATCATTTTCTAAATTGAAACTTGTAAAAAAAATTATAAGTTTTTATAAAAATGTTTATAAATTTTTATAGAAAATTTATATATCATCTCGATAGAGTCTTCAGTATTAAATAAAAATTGATATTCATCATATTATAAAAAGATTTTCTGAACTGAAGGCGCGAAAAGTTAATTTTTTATAAAATAGTTATTTCATGTTTACCTATATCTTTAGTTGTTATTTTTGTTGTTACACCAAAGATTTATTTTTATTCAATTATTTTAACTTACTTTATTTTCCTGTTGAATGTGTGAGAATTTTTAGTTATTTTTGTGTGGTTACAATCAGTAGCGCACCTAGTATTTTCTTCTGGAGGTGTTGGCTTGGGCACCGAATTTTTTTTGTATTGTTTGTGAAAGTTACACTTTCTTACTATCCTTTATATATTTTTCATATGCCCTGGAAGGGGTTTTCACCCTCAAACCCCCCCCCCCCGGGTGCGCCACTGGTTACAACAAATAATTGTTAATTTTGGGCGGCACTGCATGTTTATTCTGGAGAGAGGGATTTCACTGTGTTACCAAATGCACAATGGGAACTGATTGGATTCAACATTTTTGGATTTACAGTTTATCTACGGTATTGTAGGGGATAGCTTCTAGGGCGCTAAATTACTCATCAGGAGGTTTGTTTTCTGCTAAGTTGAGAAACTTAGCTGGCGGGAATGGAACTTTTTGCTTGGGAAACATGGAGAGCACTTGCCCTGGTAATGGCAGGGAGTTTCAAGGACCTCTTTTGCTCGGGTTTGGGCCCTTGGATGGTTCTTAGAACGTATCTCGTACTGAGAGAATGGATCGGACTTTGCATTGTTGGGATATTGGTCAAAATTTTTCATTCGACAACCAATACGGTGTTTATCTGGTGTTTGATGGCGTTTGATATAGTTTTGCAGAAGACTACACGGCTTGGTGTTCCTTAGTTTAACCGTGTTTAACACATTGAGCTGCTAGGCGATTAGCTCGTCTTCTTATCCTTTCAAGAGTGCCCTTGACGTCAGTGTCCCAGTTGAGCATTTTTATAAACACAACGCCTAAATGGGACACCGGCGGTCTGAATGTAAGCGGTTTGTAATTCACCGGCAAGTGAATGGCGGTTTCCTATCATAGTCGTCATAGTCATTTGCGTCATTTGTCGTTGATGTATCATAAGATACATTAAACATATCGTGTCAGCGTCTAGCTAACGTATCTGCTCTAATATCAGAATGTGCAAAAATGATAAAGAATTACTATTTAAACACCAAATACTGCCTACCCAAGCTTACATTTTATTTATCCGATGTTACATAATATCACTTCTACAGATATACAATATGTTTTCAACGATGGTGTACAATAGGGAACTTGCACTAAAAAATTGTTTTGTATAAAATTGTTAATTTATGTTTTAAAATGTTATATTCAAAATATTACGTCTTAACAATGAATAGTGTACGTACAACATATGGTCAAAGTTCCGCGCCTAAAATTTCCGTTTCAAACAGCTTCAAAAGCGAGAGCTGGGCTCTGACGTCACAGGCCATTTGTATCGTTTGCCCGTTCGGTGGGCTATTGCATTTAATGCAGTTTGCCCATAGATAACTAATATAGTTGAAATATCTTGTTTTACTCTGTGGCAAAAATGATTTTTTTCTATGAGAGGCAAAATATTAACATTTTATCTCTGTTGACATGTATCAAAAAGTTCTTTTTTATGAAATTACTTTTGTCGTTTCTTGTGTTGAAGAACAAAGAAGAAACGAGTAACTTAAAAATAAACAAAACTTTTAGTAATAAAAGTAAGAGTAACTAAAAAGTATTGGTGCTACTATAGTATGCGGTCTACCGAGGGGTGCGGTGTAAGTATAAGCTGAGATGATAAAGATATTACCTTGTAAAATTACAATAATGATTCTTCTTATTTATGCGTATTATTAACTTTGTAAAGAAGGATTTTGTTGGCTATGTACACGTTCTATCGGTACGTCTGCTAATCACCATAATCTTTTCTCAGAAGGCTTTGAACACAATAATGAAAGGCTCCAGTAGGTACTAATAAACATTACAATAAAATATAATCTTTATTATAATGCAAATTACACAATCTTTTCCAGGATATACGAAATCCTTCGATTAGAGGTAGGTAGATCAAACCCACGGGGTAAACCGTATACTATAATATAATGGTACCAAACTATTGTTATAAACGGTTTAAACATGCTTATTAATAACTCTTACTTATTTGCCTTGACACCTCGCATTTCTCCAATAGAATAGCTTGCACTACTTTTTATAAAAGTTGCCACCATGAAGACATCAACGGTAGGTAAGTTAGTCAGATTGACCTTTTGAAAAACCCTCGTCCGTCATATTATGCGTTTTAAACTCTTTACAAAGTAGCACTCAACTTAATCAATTTCAGTTTAAAACTAAGCTCATTGGGAAACTACTTATTACAATGTATAAGATGAACATAAATAATTCCTAGGAATTTTCCATTAAAGACGATTAAAATGTTATATACCCGTGATACCTACCATCGCGTTGTTTCCGACTGCTAGGCCCGGTTGACCGTGGCCCGTGACGTCGAACCAATAGAAGGACGTTCAAGAGCCTCCTAAGATATTTGAATTTTATAGCATTTTCAAAGCGTCGTAATTAGCGTACGGGTTAAAAATATTTGTTTTTTTCGCATGCAAGCGTTTTAAGATCATGTTATCTTATGTTTTTGAATATCATTTTAATATTTAAAAATTTATTTTCCCTATTGTTGTACTCCTAGATCTAGTTAGATCAGCTCCCTAACTATATGTATATTCCGCATAATTGTAAAACTTTAAATAATTAAATTAGACAACCATTTTAATGGAACAGGCTAAAGGTTGGATTATATTCCTACAAAAAAAGTAATAAATATTTAATGTGACAAAAAATAATTGTAACAGGAATTTGATTTTGCTATATAATTATTTAATACAGGGTGTACACAAATTCCCTTCATTGGAGTAAAGTGTTGTTTCTGGAGTACATTTTGTCGCTTTCTACTTTTATCCACATCGAAGAGGATTCTTAGAGTGATATAATTCAAAACTTTTTTAGTATTTATACTTTTTTGTCAGATCAAATTTGTTATTTCATCTTCTCCATAAACCATTTTTTAAGTATTTTTTTTTGTCTTTGTGTCTGGGTTTTTGGGTTTTTTCCTATTACTTTCTCTGTGACAAAACCTGTTAAAAATAAATTGTGCAAAACCATGAGTGCAAATAGATTGTATTCACTACATTGTTTCTAAAATCATTTGCTTCTCGCATTCCTCACACCCTCTGAGACTATCGGGTGTTTTCATCTTTTACTCATTTCTTCCACCAGCTCTTCAGGTCTCCCGGATTTCTTTCATTTGTTGCAATGTTTCATTAATTAATACCGATTTCCTGGATTTATTCAATAGATTCCACTTTTACGACACCCCCTTCTTATTCTGTCTTTTTGCCTTTTTGTGAATCATTTTATTTATTAATACCTCGTCCATTCTAGTTATGTGTCCAAACCAGTTCGGTTTTTATTTTTCTTTTTTTTCTCAACTGTTGGTCAGTTGCTTTTCCCATGATCATATTATTTATTGCATAGTACATATTCTCGATTGTTTTTGTTCTATTTTAAATAGATTGATATTATAAGCGTGCCCAGGTACTCGTAAGCTGCCACTATATTTCCACTATAACATCCATAAACTACGTCGTTAATAAGAGGGAGGGGGCTTGGTATACGACAGGGGGGATAGGGTTTGGGTGAAAATGCGACGTCGTTTAATATATTGGTATGTTTAAATTTGTTGCTATTGTCTCTATAAATATAATTTTTACTATAATAGCTTCTACCAGCATTAAAGTATCAGATATTCATATAAACGTATAGTTTTTGAAATGAAATTGAAAATAAAACAAACTACAACGAATACATATACCTTTGTTAAAATTAAAAAGAATTCTATTATAGATACTTTTATCGCATACTTTTCATTTCGTTTTTGTCAGTCACATTGTTAAATAATATTAGGTAGCATTTTTGTACAGGACAACAAACGATAAAACATTGTTCTTTGGGTTTACAAGCACTTCTATGCAGAACGTCTGAAAGCAAAAAGTACTAAACTGTTACTTCATTTATGTGTTGCATACTGTGTGTGAAACAATCGTTCTAAACGAACGAATGGAAATAAAATATTGTTTTCTATTTAGTTAGTAAGTCGTTAGTAAGTTTTAAAAAAAACTTTTTGTTTATTCTAAAGTCAGGGGTTCTCAATCTGTGGTACATGTACCACTGGTGGTACATTTCATTAGGCGCGGTGGTACACAAAACGCAAAACCACAGCAAAATTCAGCATATTTGTAGTTAATTAGATTATCTATCTCCATAGATACTTCAGTTAGGTGGTACCAAAAAATAATTATAAGAATTTTGGTGGTACATTGTTCAAAAACATTGAAAACCACTGTTCTAAAGAACTTTGGGCCCTTGGTAATAGCGGAATCTTTCATTCTGCGTTTAAATTTGTCAAAAATACTTATTAGTTTTCTTAGGATTGGAAAAAATTAATGCATTTAAACAGCATTGGATCAAGATTTTGCGCCTACCCCCTTAATTTTTCTTGTTATGATACATTCGTAAATAAAGTTTCAGTTGATTTAAAAAAACAGACATAACATTGAACTTTTTTTAAATCACTGAAAGGGGGTGAATTGCAATGACGACGTCGCCATGGGGGGGCTGGTCTGTAAACGACGCTTTACGACGGTTGGGGGAGAGGGTATTAAAAGTCCAAATTTTTTACGACGTAGTTTATGGATGTTCCCATACAATATTGGAACAGAAACAGTGAACCAAACTATTCGTAATCGGGAGGATCAGGATACTACTTTACTTTTTGTCTCGAAGGCACCGTTGCTCAGTCGTTAGAGATAATGGGCGGGGTTGCGAGAGAAGTAGGGAACACGCCAAAGATAAACAGCAAGCAAAAAAAAGAAATGGAAGAGAACACTAGTATACAAAAAAATTGGCGCTACTGTTTTTAAATACTCGAAAAAAAAAACATAAATAGAATGCTCATAATAAAAACAAGAAAGACAAAGTCGATAAAAATATTTAAAAAAACAAAATGTATAGGCAAATAAATCTATAACAGATGTAAAAAAGACACTTAAGATTGTACTCTTAGTCTTCTTTGGAACGAATTAACTCGTAAGTCTAAATAAATAAACCTATAAAAATTGTACAGAACTCAAATTATTTTAGTATTCTAAATGTTTCTTATGCTTTTAGGTTTAACTGCCCAGTATAGTGGAAAGAAAATAAAGATTTCATCAGAGCTCTTCGCTCGAGGTTGCGTATCAACTGCTGAAGAAGGTCTAGCAGCAGCTCACAAAATCGGTTTTCCTGTTATGATCAAGGCTTCAGAAGGTGGTGGTGGTAAAGGTATCAGAAAAGTAGAACATGCTGACGATTTTGCTGCAGCTTTTAGACAGGTAAAAAGACAAGTTTATTGTTATTAACAACTGGGTTGCGGCAAATAAAGAATTTTCGAAGAATATAGTGCGGCAGATTCGTGCAAATATTATAAGAATTGTGCATTTAATGATAGAAGCATATAATTTGGACCACATATACTATACATATAAAGGTGCAAACTTAGATATGAGGCCATCTCAGATTTTGTCTTTTACAAAAATAGCGGGCATTCAAAATGGCGGCTATACATATGTGGCTAATAGCATGATAACTTTCGAACGAAAAGTCCAATTTCGACCAAATTTGATATATAGGTTACTTTTTTTTATTTATAAGAAATGTAAACCGGAAGAATCGGTTTACTGGAAGTTGTGTTTTCCCTGTTTTTTAGGTAAAAACATTTTTTAAATTTTTTCACCCTGTAAATATTTTTTCAAAAAGGTAATACCGCCATTGAAAAAAGCGTTAAAATTTTCTTTGGAAAATTTTTGGAACTTTTTATTTACGTTAATTACCATTTAAGTAATAAATGCATAACCCATATCTACATGTATTTCTTCAGGACACAATTTCAGACACATGGCTTCTTATGGGCGAAACTTAACACGGCTTCTTATGAGCATATATTTCTGTAAAACTACATATTTTAAAGCAAGTCTAAAAAGATCAACGTCACCATGAAGCTGAAAAGCATCCGCATATGGCTTTTGCGAAAGATATCAACTGCGAGTGTATTAACTACTAACTCGTGTAATGCAAGATCTAGGAAACCCATTCAGTGAAAATGGCTCTGATGTACTGGTACTTTACAGCAGAAATATTGTACATATGACAGTTGCAGACACATTATTAAATATTGAAACAATTGGAATTAAGTAGTATGAATTATATGAGCGAGAAGCTTATCGATAAAACCAAACCAATATCAGAGCCGATAAAACGTAACAATCTGAACCTCTTCAGCCGTCAGCCACCTCGTGAGAAATCAAATAAACTGTTACAGATGATATCAATGAAGAATGACTTCTCTTTATTTTCGAGATTGTATATTGCATCACAAACACGTAATGGAGACTTGGACGAATTATTAAATACGAGAACCACGCTTATCCTCCAACACTCTCTAATTTGGGCACTCTAAGAACTGGAACAAAATCTGACTTGTTGGCTTCTTTTCGCCTACTAAAAATAGAAAACCAGCTGTTGAAATAACAATCATTGACAATGCTGCAATTACTTGCTGCGACCACGATTAACAAAAACCTTTGAGGATTATGCTAATAGTGTATTTGTACCTTATATCAAATCTCTTCTTCAAAGTGTAAAAATAATAGATCTCGTATGGGATGTATACATGCCCGACAGCTTGAAGAGAGAAACAAGAAGCAAATGAGGAAAAGGTTTTCGGAAGCGTGTTCAACCTAAAAGTCCACTTCCCAAAAACTGCGAGGAGTTTCTCAGAGTTGACGACAATAAGGCTGCATTTTTTATATTTTTAGCTAAATATATAGCAGATATTTATACCGGCAAGCAGGTAATTACTACAATCGGTAGTGACGTTCTAACTAAATCGTCAAGATGTCTTGAGACTAGCTCCTTGCACACACGAAGAAGCAGACACTAGATCATACTGCATTTAAGTGATGCTGTGCTGCAAGGATATACTAATGCTGAAATACGCTGAACTACCGGATCTTCGCTGCGCATGACTTGGCAAGATCTTTGGGTCGTGATCACTGTACTGCCTTGCCATTATTTCACGCTATTACTGGTTATTGTATATCGTATCATTCTTTGGAAGGCAAAGGGAAAAATACTGCATGGTGTAGCATGTGTGAAATCTCTCTTTATAAATCATAAATCATCTCAAAATTTTTCTAGCTACGCCTATGGTAAAGAATCAACCTTGTTCATATGCTCTAATTTCGAAATCTCTAGGTGGTATGTGTCTTCTGCAGAAATACTCCCATAAAATCCGTAGGAGGCAACTTCCTATTTTTGTACTCGCATATTCTCATTGTCCTAACAATGAATTTGTCTTTTTTTTTGTTCTCTCAAACTAAAATTTCTACGAACTATTAAGGAGCCGTTAGCTGATAAAAGAATGTTCGCTTAGCAAGAGAAAGTTGTGAGATTCCTAAACGTCACTTCTTCCAGATGCCATACGGACTTTATTTGCCTAATACCCCTTCTTTCGCGTTCATCCCTAAAAATTGAATCTAGCCCTCAGAGTCACTTACAAATTCATTTTCCTTGTGTCTTCGTGTGAGAGAAGTACGTCCAAAAAAGTAGCGGTAAGTACAATTAATTTATTGCATTTCTTGATTCCCCTTTGATCTCCAACTATTAGAGCATATTCTAAAAGAAATTCTCTTCTGTTCTTACAGACCCAGTCAATTCTGTTTGCTACGTAATCCTGGGTTTAGTCGTACTGTTTTCTGATGCGTTGTTCACTGACACCTGTACCTATTTCGTTGCTGGTTGTGTTAGCTGTTTACGGCATCATTCTCTGCTGAGTTTTGTACGAGTATTTCATCATCCCTTTACCTGGTAAATACCGTAATCATCACTGGAACCATTTGAGCTGCGATTTGTTTGGCAATAAAGCCGATCTTCCTGGTTTGGCACGAGCCGATATTGTAAGTACTTACCTCATACAATACACCAGCAGAGATTTATGATTTAACACTATTCGTTCATTGTGGATTTACCTAAGACCCCTATTAAAAGTGGGTTATTGACTCGGAAGCTTAGTGCCTTTTGGTTCATTTATAACTTGTTTATTGTGGCTTTGACCAAACAGACAATAATTGAGAATATCATTTGTACGGAATAGTTAAATATACATACGATATAATACCAATCGATTTATCACAGGTAGACTATTTTTTTCTATAGATGTTATATATACGTATAGTGATCACTATCAAACTTTTTTTAACGTATTCTCAAGACTCAATAATCACTCGTTTCTCCTATTTTCGTTCGAAAATCGCCATAAACATAACTATATATATTTTTTTTTAAGTTTCTCACCTGTCTTGAGAATATCAATTTGAATATTATTACGTTGCGGAAAGATAATTATTCAATAGAAATTACGACAGAACCATTAATCATTGTTTTTTTTTACTTGTTTTATATATACTTTGAACATCACAATATAATTTTTAACTCAAATATTTACTTATTTTTATTTCGTCATATCTATCTGATTATTTATTTTGTTGCATGTATATTTCTGTTTCTCTTTCAGGTATTATGTTGTTTTTTATTTTTTTATATGTACGTGTGTATATGTGTTTTTGATATCTAGTGATTACCGCGCGACATAAATACCCGCTATTCTCTAAAGTATATTTTGCAACCGCGTATTATTATTCATATCCTATCTCCTTCGCCTCATATGTATTATCTTTTCTTGTCGTTTTAGTACCGTTTAACTTTCCCTATTCCTCATAATTCCTATCCAGCGATAGGTGGCGCCCAAAATTCTCTTCTCTTTTCTTATCTTCTCCTCTTCTCTTTCTCTCTCGTACCTCACCCTCTGATCTCTTATATTTGAGCCCTAGAACCCCGACCAATACACCTCTAACCGACTGAAGCCCGAGCTCAGTGCCGTTCAATGTGTAGCCCTTCACTCTGTTGTTAAAGAGGGTACAATGGGACACTTGGAATGCATATCCAGACATTACCACAACGTTTTGTGCATTGTCTGACAGACCTACTCAGCAAACTATACAAGATTTATTGAAACCATTATTAGAGAGGTTTAGAGAGTAGAGAGATCAAAAATACTATTGGCCTTTACGGATGACGTGGACACAATTGCACAATCCGCCAGATATGCGAAAGAAGTTTTCACCCTATTCGAGAACGGAGCCAATGCAGTTCGTCTTAAGGTCAACGAGGACAAGACCAAGTACATGATGGTTACGAAGAACCCAACACCAAGGGTTAGACAAAACGTAACAATTAATGAATACAACTTTAAGTCGTCAAAGGATTCAAGTACCTGGGAGCGATCATAACATCTGAAAATAAATATGAAAAGGACGTGGCAGCCAGGATCATTGCAGGAAACAGGGCATATTACTTATTAATGACCGTACTTAAATCAAAATCAAAAATTCGTCCCACAACAACGTATGGAAGCGAGACATGGACTCTGAACCAGCGGGAAACGACAAAATTACTGGTACTTGAAAAAAAGATACTGCGGACTATCTATGGGCCTTGCAGAGAAGATACAACAGGAGAATGGAGAAGAAGACACAATGATGAACTCCATACAGTATATGGAGACATGGAGATGAAAAGTACGCTACATTAAAGCCAACCGAATAAGATGGACGGGCCACGTGCTAAGATCGAGTGACCGAAAGTCTTCTGAACGCCACATTTTGGAAAGGGCCCGATGGTAAAAGGTCAATTGGTCACCCAAGAAAGAGTTGGAAGGACACAATAGCCAGTGATCTACGCAAAATGGGAGTACAGCAATGGGAAATAGCTGCTCAGGACCGACAACAATGGAGGGAAATAGTAAACGCGGCCAAGACTCACATAGAGTTGTAGAGCCAAATGATGTTGGTTATGATTAGAGATGTTTGTAGTATTGTTATAATATGATCGTTCTAGCATTCATGAGTCGGTTAATGAAACGCAAAAACACCTGTTCAGCCAGAAATGTAGAGCTATCGACAATCTTCCTCAGACACAAGATGCTCTCATTCAGCACACAAAAAACGCGACCTACCAAGCTAGTTTCTGCTGGGCCTGAGTGATGGTCGCAGCCCCAGTGATCTCGTCACCGGTGCATTGGGGCTGGAAGAAATAAGTTGAAGGTGGATTGGAAATATGTTGTATAATACATTATCAGAGGCTTCTCAAGAATGCAGAGAACTAATTCGGTGTGGCTTCAAGAAAGGCTGCACACGACTGTGTGATCGCTGTACTGCCGTGCTAAGCCCAAAGGCGGTAACTGATTTTTTATCGAAAATGAGATTGTTGTATTTCTAGGGTAGAACAGGGTATTTAGAATATATTTAAAAAGTTCTTGGAGTTGCAGAAGTATTATACAGTAGAACCTCGATTATCCGTCAGGGCACCGGACCAAGGGTATGACGGATAATCGAAAAGACGGTTAACAGAACATTAAAAAAGTTAAAAATTGATAATACAACTCTCAAATTTAATTTGTATGTTTTGTTTGATAATGTAAGAGGAATTTGTGTTCGTGTTAATATTGTCGAATTTGGTTTAAAATATTCTGAAATCTTTGTTTGCTTTACTGATGATTCACATTTTACAAGGGCTGAATTTCTTAATCGGCGTAAGATCATTCAATCTACTTTATTGGATTCTTCTTACCGAGAATACCACTCGATGAATGGTTGCATGTGCGATGCAGCTTCTCTAGCATCTTTAATCAAATCTTTGTCAGTAGTTGCAAAAGCATCATCGACATCGGTACCGTCAAATTCCAAGTTTGTGTCAGCTTCTGAACCTGTTTCGTCAGCCTCTGTTTTGCCATTTCAACGATTTCATCAACTGTCAGCAATCGATAGCCGTTTGCGTCCTCATCACAAATTAACCATTCGTTTATGTCATCTTTAGGCAACGAAAACCAAACAGTTAATTCAGCCATAACTTCATTTTATGGTTTTACCGCATTGTACATTTCAGCGAATTTCGTTTGACTTATCGAAGTGCTAAAAAAATGAATTGATGACTCAAATTTTTTCTTATGTACTCAATACAACTTATATACAGACCCTGACGGTTAACAGAGGTGACGGTTAATGGAGAGACGGATAATCGAGGTTCCACTGTAATGGGCATCTAGAATATATTTACAAAGTCTTTGGAGTTGTAGAAGCATCATAATATAATGAAACCTACCTAGAAATACAAAAATCTCATTTTCGATAAAAAATCAGTTACCGCCTTTGGGCTTAGCACGGCAGTGTAGGAAGGCTGTCTTAAGGTACGAATCCGACATCGACGGCAGACGGCAGTTATAGTTGTTACCGTGACATACGTATTTACTTTGCACTATTAATTTGTACGTATGTCATGGTAACAAATATATGTAACAATACGTATGTCATGGTAACAACTGTAACTGCCGTTTGCAGTTGCCGGCTGCCGTCGATGTCGGAATCGTACCTTTTGTACCGCACTTTGTGCTTATGGCGATATTTGTTTTTAATAATATATTACCTTGAATAGCATCATTATACATTGTAGCTTTCAGCATAGTTTGTTATAAGTATAGTATTATAAATACATGCATTATGATCAAATTACTTCTTTTAATTACACCGACCGAGGAACCTGCGTCTAGTTTATTTTCACTATTATTTTTGAAGATTCATTTATGCATGACCTTTACACTAAAACATGAAACTCCTTTAGGCACATTACACTACATTTAGGCTTCTTTTACACTACTTTAGTGTACCGTAAAATGGGGTGTAGTTGACCGCTGGGGAGAATTTGACTGAAAAGTTTGAAAATGATTCCAAACATGCTTATTTTTTTTTGTTATTAATATTAGTAAATTTTATGCTAATTCTGTTCATTGTAAATGTATGTTGAACATATTTTATGTAAAATTTAAGAGTTTTTTCTTGTATATACCAAAAACGCGGCCTCGAAATTATTAACTTAATTTGTAAGAAAATGAATATTCTTAAACTTTGTTATAAAAATCATTATACTAAAAATATTATTGGCAACTGTTGGTAATATTTCAACGAATCATTAACTGTAGATAAAAATACCAGTTACTAATTTTGAATGAATTTTTAAGTTTCGTTACAATCTTCAAATTTGTCAACTTATGCACTTTTCGCTTAAATTTGGGGCGAAGTTGACCGCCGGGGTGAAGATGTCCATCAGGTCAAAACTTGCAGGACCTACATTGAATCGACGCTGCTTTATTGTTTCGTAGTTTGAAACGCGGACGGGAGCTGACGCGTAAAATATTTTTAAAGATAATTACCTACTTATCGACAATAGATTTGTAAAATGCCGAGTATGTATAAGCATAACGCGGGCTCCACACTCTCAGCGAAGTTACTTCGCCAAAGTTGACCGAAGTCCGAAGTACCTCTCTACACACTCGTAGTTCTACTTCGCGAGGAACACATTCAAGCGGTGCGATACCGACAAAGGTCCCTTTGACTCGGACGCGCCAGACCGACAAAGAACGGAAGTAGAACGAAGCGAGACAAAGTTGCACAAGGTGGCCGTCTACACTCTCGTACTTGTTGAACCTCGATCGACTTCGGCGAGAGTGTGGAGCTCACATAAGGATAAGAAGACCATGAACTTGCAGATATTCAAAGTAATATTGCTGAGGAAACAGAATACTTTCACATTAATAATATACAAGCAAATTCATGGGTTGTAATAGAATATCAAACTAAGAAGAATATTAAACATTTTGCAGGACAAATTTCAGCGATTAAAGATGATGAAGCTAATGTTAATTTCCTAAGGGCCGGTTGTTCGAACGCTAATCAACAATGATCATTATTAAATATTTAATTACTGTCAATGTCAACTTTGTTTGGGTTGCTGAAAACATAATTAATTACAATTATGAGATTTATTATTAATTATGTTAATAATTATTGTTATATTAATTGATTATAGTCTCAGAATTGTAATTAATTATGTTTTAACAACTGGCATTGACAGTAATTAATTATTTGATAATGATCATTGTTGATTAGCGTTCGAACAACCGGCCCTAAAACTCTCAAAATTGGGAAAATTTATATGGCCTGATATTCTTGACGAAGACAATGTTCCTCTAAGTAACATAATAAAAGTATTAAATGCGCCAAAAATTTGCCGAAGAGGCGAGTTGTGTTTTGTTTTGGACTTGGTTGCATATAATTTTAAATAAGTAACTTTCTTTATGTAATAAAAAGTTGATTAAAATGTTTATTATAATTTAAAATCATTTTAGTGTGTTTATCTTCACCCCAGTTAACTAAAAATCATTTTTATTAAGTAAAACCATAGACCAAAGAAGCAATTTAATTTTTCTAAGTTTGGTTTTTTAAAATACCAGTTGTTTTTTATACTGAAATTAAAGTTAAGACCTATACACATATTATGCAAAAATATATATAATACATTTTATTTTGTTATCTAGAAAATATCTTTAGTTGAAGTTGAAAAACGGTCAACTACACCCCATTTTACGATAACGCATTTTGCGTCTGTTGAAATAATTGCCTCACCGACTCCCCTCCTATGAATTATTATATGACTTCCCATCGGCCCATAATAATCTATAATTTCCAATACAAATATTTACCCAAATTCGACTTGCTTTAAAATGTGTATGTTTACAGGAAAATATGCTCATAAGAAGCATGTAAGTTCAAAAAGAATATGTTTACGCTCTTTTCAATGGTGGTATGATCGTTTTGAAAAAACTTATTTTTACATAAAAAACAAGGAAAACCATAACTTCCGGTAAGCCGATTCTTCCGGTTCACAA
Organism: Diabrotica virgifera virgifera; assembly: GCF_917563875.1. Classification (NCBI taxonomy): domain Eukaryota; kingdom Metazoa; phylum Arthropoda; class Insecta; order Coleoptera; family Chrysomelidae; genus Diabrotica; species Diabrotica virgifera. The sequence goes on along the minus strand of NC_065446.1, from coordinate 118,709,909 downwards.
ACTCGATCTTATAAATCAAAAAAGAAATCTATATATCAAATTTGGTTAAAATCGGACTTTTGGTTCGAAAGTTATCGTGCTATTAGGCACATACGTATAGCCGCCATTTTGAATGCCTACCATTTTTGTAAAATTCAAAATCTGAGATGGCCATTAGTACGTTCTTTAAAGGAAAAATATTGCAAAACCTCTAAATTTTAAAGAACCGCTTGGATTGACATGAAATTTGGCATACACATAGCTAACAAGTCAAAGAAAAAAAGTGATATTGTACCGATGTGTGCTTTTGCCCTAGGGGTGACTTTCACCCCCTTTTGGGGGTGAAAAATATATATTCGAAATAAGTCCGGAAATGGATAAAATGACTAATTCGAAGCAACTTTTGTTCTATAAAGTTTTTTCACCAAAATAATACTTTTTGAGTTATTTGCGAGTGAATATGTTAATTTTTCTACAAAATAACCACATTTTCAGACGGGTTTTCGCAAATAACTCAAAAAGTAAGTATTTGGTCGAGAAAAAAATTCTTATCAAAAATATAGCACGTAAAAAAGTGAAAGACATGGTGTATATATTAGGTCACTATACCTAGTAGAAGCAGAGTTATAGCTAATGAAAAATAGGTTCATATTCGTCAAATTCCAAATCGAATATTTTAACGCGCCATAACCAAAAAACGAAGCACTTTTTTGGGGAAAACTCATTTTAACTTTTTTAGAGTGTTTAAAAAATGCTTATTTTTATTAAAAAAAAAATTTTAGCCTCAAAAGTAAACAAGTTACGCTCAAAATAAAGTTGGTCCCTTTTTTTTGGTAAGAAATCGGGAAAATCACCCCCTAATTAGCATTTCAAATGAACTTAATTGTTACCACTTCACAAGTTTTTTACTCGCGTACGTATTGATTATTTCATCGGTTCAAAGTGCTTATTTTTGAAAGAGCTGTAGTTAAAAGGGCTTGAACGAGTCACTTATCACGAGTGTATGCAAATTTAGAATCACCGAATTTTAACCAATGTTTGTCTTACAGAAAAACAAAAAAATACAAAATATTCAGAAAAGTAAAGCTGACTTTTTTTATTGTTTAAGATGTTTGGTATCTCTAACAATTTTTAAGTTATTTAAAAAAATTTTACTTTAAAACCAAATTTTTTCAAAAGTAAGCACTTTGAATCGATGAAACTTACAAATCATATAAACACAACAGAAGTAAAGTAACTTGTGAAGCGGTAACGATTAATTTCATTTAAGTTGCTAATTGGGGGGTGATCTTCCTGATTTTTTTTTTGCCAAAACAAAAGGGACCAACTTTATTGTGAGCGTAACTTGCTTACATTTGATGTTAGAAATTTTTTTATAAAAACAGTAATAAAGCTTTTTTTAAACATTTTAAAAAAGTTGTAATGTGTTTTCCCAAAGAATGCTTCATTATTTGGATATTTCACATTCTATTTGGAATTTTTCGAATATGAACGTATTTTTCATTAGCTATAACTCTGCTTTTGCTAGGTATAGAGACCTAATATATACACAGTTTTTTCACTTTTTGATAGGCTATAGTTTTTCTAAGAATATTTTTTTCGACAAAATGCTTACGTTTTGAGTTATTTGCGAAAAAACCGTCTAAAAACGTAACCACGTTTTTATTTTTTATTTTGTAAATATTGAATGGGTTGCATATGTGAGTCCATATTAAATATAGTAATGAAACACAGACCTACTCACAATCATTTAATTATACTTTGACGACCGGTTTCGATCTCTACAATATACAGATCATCTTCAGGTCGGCGTTACAAGTAGTTAAATGCTACAATAAGAGAAAACTTGTGTTAGAACAGTGTCTGATTGAAGAGAAGTTAACAGAAAGCAAAATTTAAAAATTTTAAAAATTTATAAAAATTTATAAAAAAATCATCAAATTTATTTCAAAAAAATTTTAATAAATTTTTAAAATTTTTAAATTTTGCTTTCTGTTAACTTCTCTTCAATCAGACACTGTTCTAACACAAGTTTTCTCTTATTGTAGCATTTAACTACTTGTAACGCCGACCTGAAGATGATCTGTATATTGTAGAGATCGAAACCGGTCGTCAAAGTATAATTAAATGATTGTGAGTAGGTCTGTGTTTCATTACTATATTTTTTATTTTGTATTTATTTTGTTGAAAAATGAACATATTCACTTGAAAATAACTCGAAAAGTATTGATTTGGTGAAAAAACTCTATAGAACAAAAGTTGCTTAAAATTAGTCCGTTTATCCATTTCGGGACTTATCTTGGACATATATTTTTTCACCCCCGAGATGGGGTGAAATTCACCCACCGGGGCAAAAGCACACATCGGCACCATATCACTTTTTTCTTTGACATGTTAGCTATGCGTGTGCCAAATTTCATGTCAATCCAAGCGGTTCTTTAAAATTTACAGCAAAAACCGTGAAAGAATGTACTACATATCTAAATTTGAACCTTTATACGTGTAGTATATTATGTGGTCCAAATTATACACATAGTTTCAAAAGTTATGCATCACCTCTCGTATTCACGATGTTTACGCTTTTATAAATCCGTATCTTTATCACATATTTAATGGACCTTTTTTATAAAAAATATACCTTTTTTGGTTTTTTATTTTATTTGAATACCCATTTAATTGACCTGGTTTTGCCAAGGTGTAAACATTTGAAAAATTTATTCTTGTGAAATTTTTGAAAACGTGATTAAAAATGAATCGTACTTTAATTTCTGAGTTGGACCTTATAAGAATTATCGATTTAGTTGAAGAATGCCATTCACAGCGATTCGTGGAGGAAAGAGTGGGTGTTTCTCAGAGTGATGCCTCACGGATATGGAATAGGTTCCTGGAGACAAACTCTATACGGAATAGAGCTCGGCCTGGTAGACCCCGAGTTACCGATGATCGACAGAATAGATATATCAGAATTTCCATCCGTAGAAATTCTTCTATGTCTGTACCAGCCCTCCAAAGGGAATTCAGGCATGCTACAGGAGTCAGAGTATCGTTGTCTACAATAAGAAGAAGAATTTTAGACTCAGGTTTGAGGAGTTGTCGACCAATAAGAGTTCCTCAGCTACAACCTAGATATGTTTTGGACCGCCTCCAGTGGGTTCAAGAACACATACAGCTCCACCAACAGTTTTGGAATTTTGTGTTTTTTTCAGACGAGACCAGAATCTGTTTAAATAGTGATAACGGGCGAATTCGTGTGTGGCGAGAGCCAACAAGAGCTGCACAACTAGCCACACACAAATTCGCCGGTTATCACTATTTAAACAGATTATGGTCTCGTCTGAAAAAGCACAAAATTCCAAAACTGTTGGGGGAGCTGTATGTGTTCTTGAGCCCACTGGATGCGGTCCAAAACATGTCTAGGTTGTAGCTGAGGAACTCTTATTGGTCGACGCCTCAAACCTGAGTCTAAAATTCTTCTTCTTATTGTAGACAACCATACTCTGACTCCTGTAGCATGCCTGAATTCTCTTTGGAGGGCTGGTACAGGCATAGAAGAATTTCTACAGATGGAAATTCTGATATATCTATTCTGTCGATCATTTCTAACTCTGGACTACCAGACCGAACTCTATCCCGTATCGAGTTTGTCTCCAGGAACCTATTCCATATCCGTGAGACATCACTCTGAGAAACACCCACTCTTTCCGCCACGAACCCCTGTGAATTGCCTTCTTCAACTAAATCGATTATTCATATACGGTCCAACTCAGAAATTAAAGAACGATTCATTTTTAATCACGTTTTCAAAAATTTCACCAGAATAAATTTTTCAAATATTTACACCTTGGCAAAACCAGGTCAATTAAATGGGTAGGTAATCCAATAAAATAAAAAACCAAAAATGGTATATTTTTTATAAAAATATCTCATTAAATATGTGATAAAGATACGGATTTATAAAAGCGTAAACATCGTGAATACGAGGGGTGATGCATAACTTTTGAAACTATGTGTATGCTTATATCATTAAATGCACAATTGTTTCACTTATCGGCCGCACTAATATGAGTCTGAAAAACTTTTCTATTTTAGGTACAAACAGAAATTCCAGGTTCTCCCATTTTTGTGATGAAATTGGCCAAATGCGCAAGGCATTTGGAAGTACAATTGATTGCTGATATGTACGGCAATGCTATCTCTCTATTCGGACGTGATTGCTCCATCCAAAGAAGGCATCAGAAAATCATTGAAGAAGCTCCAGCTGTTATAGCCGAACCGTCAGTTTTTGAGGCTATGGAAAAAGTAAGTAAATTAAGAAATAATATTGTTTTATTCTATTATTTTACACAAATTTTTTCTAGGCGGCTGTAAGATTAGCAAAAATGGTCGGTTACGTCTCAGCAGGTACCGTAGAATATTTGTACGATCCCTCTGGTCAATACTACTTCCTGGAGCTGAATCCTAGATTGCAAGTAGAGCATCCTTGTACAGAGATGGTGTCTGATGTTAATTTGCCAGCTGCTCAACTTCAGGTAAGTCAAGAATTGTTGTCCAGTTGTTGTCATTTTCGATACTTTGTGTGGGCATTTCATAAAAACGAAGCTGTTTATGTATGTTTACGAATATTTTTGCTAGACTTATAATAGGATATTATCTTTTGTTCTCAGAAGAGAATATCGTGTGCAGGGTAGAGGGATGTACAGAGTAGGTCTTTACCGTTCGCTTCTATCTTCTTTTTTTGTATAGACATGACTCTGTTTTTTCAATGTGCCTCTAGTAAGTTGTCATTCCATCGTTTTCGTGGTCTTCCCACTTATCGTCTTCCTATTGGGGAACCGTGTCTCGCTGTCCTATTTGTTGTCATTCGGCTTATGTGGTCATTCCATTATATTCTTCTGTTTCTTACCCGGTTATTAATGTTGTCCACCTTGCATCTCCGTCGTATATCTGTACTTCTAGCTCTGTCCCATATAGTCTTACCATCGATTTTCCGAAGTGTTTTCATCTCCGCTGTTTCGAGCAATCTTTTTGTCCTCTCTGTGTCGGGTCGTGTTTCTGCCGTGTATGTCATTGGTTTGATGACGGTTTTGTAAATTCTGCCTTTCATTTCTTTTCCGATATTTTTATTTCTCAATATTGTGTCATTCAGGCAACCTGCAGCTCTATTTGCTCTATTCACTTGATCTTCCACTTCTGTTTCAAGCCTTCCGTGGCTAGATAGTGTGATGCCTAGATATTTAAACTCCATCACTTGTTCTATTATCTGACCCAGCTCCAATTGACATCTTATTGGATTTGCTGTTATTACCATGCATTTAGCATATAGGTCAGGCCATGGACTTCGGGGGGTACAAGGTTTGCAGCGCAGTATGTCGTGCCCCCAGTTGTACATGCTATGGCATGCTGGACGAGCCATACAGTCTGTAGTCACTACCCCGATGTATGAGCGGGAACACAATATGCATAAATACTCATACGCTCATGAATCGCACCTGGCGAGTCATGGGTGCCTTCACATTTCACTCTTCTTCAACTGGTCTTAAGTGAAATGTTCTTTGATCTATGTGAAATGTTTTCTTCCGACCCCGAATGGCTGTTAGGTTTCCGAGGGCAGACGGGTCACTATTTTATTCACATTATCTATTCTTTCCTCTTAAACTCGCCAACACGCATGGCAAGCTGGCAAGCGCGGCGGTTTAAATTGCCATTTTCCCTCGAAGAATGAAATGTCAGATAATAAAGGAAGATTACCCCAGGTGAGTAGGGTTCAAAACCTAGAGTCTCACACTGATCTATCAGTCTGTCCCACGGATTCTGGGGGGGGGGGGGGACAAAGTTCTGACACAACCTGAGAAAATCACAAAGCGATTTACGATGAAAGTTGCAACGCTTAACGTTAGAGTCGGAAGACAGATTACTGGAATTAGAAAACGAACTACAGAACATTAAATGGGACGTAGTCGGACTCAGTGAGGTAAGAAGACGAGGAGAGTCTCTCGAAACTAAACTCTGGTCACCTACTTTATTATATGGGAAGTGAACACATCTCTGTAGGAGGAGTAGGCATCATAATACACAAGAAACTCTCCAAAAATGTGGTGTTAGTAAAAGCAATATCTGAGAAATTCATTCTGAAATTCATACAAGTCTATGCACCAACATCAACCCATCGTGACGAAGAGGTAGAACAATTTTACGAAGATATATTAGAAGCCATAAGAGAGAATAATGCCCACTACACTGTCATGATTGTGTGGTGATTTCAGCGCAAAAATGGGAACACAGTTAGATGCATCGGAAATATCTCTGGGAAATTTCGGAAGTCCGTGTAGAAATGAGAGAGGTGAAATGCTTTTGTCATTTCTACTAGAGAATAATCTTTATCAAATGAATACCTTTTTCTTCAAAAAGCTACACAGACGCTGGACATGGAGGAGCCCAGACGGTAATACCCGCAACGAAATAGATTACTTTATTACATATAAAAAATATATATTTAAAGATGTGACCGTTCTTAATAGATTCTCGACAAACACTGACCATGGGATGGTTAGAGCTACCATTGAGATACCAATTCATTTAGATAGAAGCCATAAATATATTAAAAAAGAAATACTTTCACTGGACACGCCCACACGACGAAACAGCATTTGGAGACTACATCAATAACACTCTTGATCACACCATAATATCAAACGATGTCGATTAGTTGAACAAACAAATAGTTGATACGCTTAAACTGGCACAAGCACGTTTTTGCCCAAAGACCAAAAGACAGTTAAAAAGTGAAAGGGACATTGATCCACAAACCATTAGGGCACTCAATAAAGACATATCGAAAGCTGTGAGAAGAGATATTAGGAAATTTAAACATGAAAAATAGTACATACTATAGAGCAAAACCGGAGCATGAAGGTAATGAGACGAAAAATGGCGACAAGTAGAAAAGAAATTTTCCAGCTTAGGGATAAAAATGGTGAGATAACAACAGACAGACAGAAAATACTAGGAATAGTCGAAGAGTTCTACACTATATTATACACAAACCAAGTTAACAATGTCATAAATCCAGAAAATAGACACAAGGTACAAAGCCAGGGATCTGAGGATATTCCAGAAATTACTCAAGATGAGATACAATATGCACTCCAAAAAATGAAAAACAACAAGGCTCCGGGAGATGATGGAATAGTTACAGAAGCTATAAAACTTGGCGGAACTTCTCTTCTGAAAAAAATACAAGACCTCTTCAATCTCTGCTTGTATAGTCAAAAAATTCCTATAGCTTGGAATAACTCAATTACAATTCTTCTGCATAAAAAGGGTGCAACATGAACCTAGAGAATTACAGGCCAATTTCTCTACTCAACCATTTATACAAACTATACACCAGAAAAATAACCAATCGATTGGAAGCAAAATTTCAGCTGTACCAACCAAAAGAACAGGCTGGTTTTCGCCCCAACTACGGTACAAATGACCACCTACAGTGCATCAAAGTGTTGATTGAAAAATCAATTGAATACAATAGACCTCTAGTTTTAACGTTTATAGACTTCAATAAAGCGTTTGATACTATCGAACTGCCCGTACTACTTAATGCATTGGAAGAGTGTCGAATTGATCATAGGTACAGCTGGTTCCAAAAAAAACATACATACAGCTGGTTCCAAAAAAAACTGATACGACTCTTAAAGCGTATTTTGTAGAAAATTGAGCAGTGTACTTTCTTCTTCTTCTTCTTTTTGTTTTTGGTCTCGCTGCAAGGCAATTACCAGCACGATTTATAGGCGATCTTGATGTAGTCTGGCTCTAAGCCATATCAAAATCGCTGACTATGTTCTTGTAAAAAGCTTTTGATGAGGTGTGATATAATGAATATGACTTTAATTATATTTAATTTATTATATTTTGAAGGATAAATACTTATTATTTACATACTGTTACTGTCACTGCCAAATCTTCAAATTTGTCAGATAACTTCAACCTCAAAAAATGGCTGTTTGTTTGTTTGTTTATTTTATTATTTGTCTGTCATAATAAATATAATATAATGTCAGACCAATCATACACTGCTCAAAATGATCAAATCTTACTAAGAGTCGTATCAGTTTTTTTAGGAACCAGCTGTACACTAATATTATAGAAAATATATACAGAAATGCTACAACAACTATAAATCTGCACTGTCATACCAATAAGATATATATCAGGAGAGGTTTTCGACAGGGAGATACTATGTCGCCTAAGTTGTTCATTACTATACTTGAACATGCTTTGAAATCACTGGAATGGGAAAATAAAGGAATAAATATCGATGGTGAGATGCTTAGTCATCTACGATTCGCAGATGATATTGTTCTGATTTCAGATGACCTAAAAACTGCCAATGATATGCTGAATGAACTCCGCGATGCAGCACGTAAAGTAGGTCTAAATATTAATTACCAAAAGACCAAAATGATGACGAATTTAGTTCCGAGCCATCCTTTAAAGGTAGAAGACGTCGAAATTGAAGTTGTTGACAGCTACATATACCTTGGTCATACGGTAAAAATTAGCAGAGACAATCAAACTGCTGAGCTGCTAAGAAGTATAACTCTGGGATGGGCAGCATAATAGACTACGTGATATTTTTAAAGGTGATATACCTATCAGCTTAAAAAGAAGAGCCTTTAATCAATGTGTCCTGCCTATTCTTACATATGGCGCAGAGACACTTACCCTAACAAGGACATCTGCACGAAAACTACAAGTGACGCAAAGTAGAATGGAAAGATCATTGTTGGGCATAACGTTAAGAGATAGGGTAAGAAACGAAGAAATTCGTAGAAGTGGTGTAGAAGACATAATAAAACACATAGCCAAAATTAAATGGAAGTGGGCAGGACACGTCGCTAGAATGAGAGATGATAGGTGGACCAAAAAAATCTTGGAATGGAGACCGAGAGCGGATAGACGAAACCCGGGAAGACCACCCACAAGATGGACTGACGACATAAAGAGGATTTGTAGCAACTGGATTGCAGCAGCGTAGGATAGATCTGAATGGAAGTTTTTCGAGGAGGCCTATGTTCAGCAGTGGACGACTATGGGCTGATGATGATGATGATGACCATGCATTTTGTCTTGTTTGGGGAAATAAACATGTTAAATTTTCTGGCGGTTAAAAATGTTAAATTGGTGCAGCATACGTTGTAAATCACCTTCACTTTGAGACAGGGGTGGGCAAAAGCCGGCCCGCGGGCCGGATCCGGCCCTTTTGCTTATTTTATCCGGCCCATTGAGAAATCCCGCAAGCAATTTGTTTTAAAAGCGTAATGCATTAATTTTTTTCGAATCCTGAGAAAACTAATAAGTATTTTTTTAAAATTTAAACGCAGAATGAAATATTACATTATTACCGAGGGCCGAAAGTCCCTGAAAACTTCTATAATGTTTATCACAGAGGTGAAAAAAAGAGAAAATTTAGTGTGATTTTTAATTTCAAAATTTCAGTCTTTCTCCTTTTAATGATGGTCAAAAGTTCTCTGTTCCTTTTCCATTCTGTGCAACACCATTTCGTTCGTAATATTATTGGTCCATGGTATTTTCATAATTCCCCTAAAAAGCCGCATCTCAAAAGCTTGCAGCTTTTTCATTAAGTCAGCATTAACAATCCAATAAAGAAGAAGATAGTGGACATAATTTTTATTATTATCCCGGTTTTTTTATAGCGTTATCCGTCTTCCGGTTGCCAGTTTCCAGCTTCGTCCGTCGTTGCATTCGTCAGGGTGAAGGTTCCTTTCCGATATTGTCTTCTGAATGCCGCCTAGCCAGGATTGTTTCGGCGTTCCTCTCTTCCTTCTTTCCCTTGGCGTCCATTTTAAAATTTGTTTTGGCAGCCTGTCGTCGTCCATTGTCGTCGTACATGACCATACCAGATCAGTTGTCTCCTTTGAATTTCGTCTATGATAGTTGACTTGACATAACATTTTACCATCCGATATTAGATTTGGAGATTGAATCTTTGGTTACTCAGAAATTTCCTCATCTTCAAAAAGGCTGCTCTTGATTACTCTATTCTTGATCGAATTTCATTTTTATCTGGATCCTTGTTATGGCTTAATATAATGGACCATATTAAAAATTTCGTAATTGTACTGGTAACAAATTGTTCGCATGTACACACCAGAAAGACAATTTATTATTATTAACAGTCAAATGTCTTTCTCCAAATGCTTTAAAATGATACTTACAGTATTTTTGTCAAAAAAATTTCTTGGGCAGAGAAAAACCTCCACCAAAAACATTAGCGTACATACTGGGTATAGTCCTTCGGCCCCGGAGACATTTTGAAAATTTCATTTTGGCCCGCGCTTAAAAGTATTTGCCCACCCCTGCTTGAGATATTAGTATTGCATCGTCTGCAAGCAGATTCGCAGTTCGCTTTTATAGAAGAGGATATTTCTTGTGAATTTCTATGTTGGGTTTGTTAACAAACAATTTTCATATTTACTGAAGTTTTAGCATCATATGTAACGAAACCTCTTACTTTTTATGCAAAACTCATAAACTACATAGAGTATACGAACTTATCCTAATAACAGGATAACTTCTCAGCGGATCCGAAGATACTTTCTTCTATGCGTGAATCATAAATTAATACAAGTCCTGCGCTGTTACCAGAAGTTCAAGAGACATACTGTCTTCTGTAGTTCACTCCTCACTGCACTACTGCTGGTTCTAGTCTGGAATAGTCTATGGGGCTGGATTGGTAGATTGAGCGGACAATGCTCATGCTGTTATCTCTTCTATTAAGACAATTAGGTCGCTTTTCAAACTTAATGGCTTCTCGGATAATTTTTGGTTTATAGAAACAAATAGTGGATATAAACTAACGTGCATAGAAATCGGCCCACTTAAAAATTTGATCATTTTTGATGTCTCATATTTCCTAAACCTGTTGTCAGATTTAAGTCATTTTTTGAACATGTTATAGTCTGATTCTTTACCAATACCATTGTAATAATATTGTTGCTAAACAGGTAAATTTCCATTGTATACCGGGTGTACCAATCAAACTGTGTTTTTTCTCAAAGTTCGCATCACCCTGTGGAATATTCTAGCATTTATAAAATACTGAAATTAAAACCCAACTATAGCCTCAGGTTTTGTTAATATTTTGTTTTTTGATTCATTCGTTTATGTTAGATAATAAAAAAGTTAGGTACACTTCGCGTCATATAAAACTGGTACACTTTTTTTTCCCAATGTAAACCTGTGTTCAGACTGACAATTATTGTTCGTGAATCACTTCGTTGTTGCCATCACAAATAACGGAATTGCACTAAATCTAAATACAAAAAAATAACGTTTAAAATGTATATTTCGAATTGTAATACATATTTATATTTAAATTCCATACTTGTTCATTGTAAAAGTTATTCATTTTGTATTAATTTCAAATTAAATTTTTAATTTTTCCAGTGTGTTTTATTTATTCTACACAACTTAATGCAGTTTTGTCCTACAATTTACGAGAAACCAATCACACTCTCGATTTGACATTAAACATAATAATTTAAAGTTATGTCAAGATTTATATCTATCATTATTTTTGAATTGTGGGATCGGTACTCACCGGAGGGAACGCAGACGTTCGGATACAATTAGCGTCTCTTTGCAAAGACAATGACGTCGACTTTGCAAAATAACAAGACACTTACTCAACACACACACTACACATTACACCTGAGTTAGTGATAAGTTATACAATTACGTCGCTAAAGGTTCTAGTTCCAAACCAAGGCCAGAATCAGAGAGAAAAAATTTTTTTTGAATTGAAATATTTTCATAAATTATAATAAAACACGAATCAATGTATGGATACTTAATTGAGATGACGGAAAATTACCATTGTTTTAGTTTTTAGTATATTAAAAAATGCGGTCTGTCACTTAGCCCCGTTTTTACCTAGTTTGATATAATATTTTCGTTGAACTAGCAACGTTGCCCTAGAAATTAGAATGACACTTGTGACAAGATCAACTTACACAACTTGAAAAACACGATTTTCGGTTATAAGAGTTGTACCAGTTTTTTTTTTTGACGCGAAGTGTACTTTAACAACAAGACATGTTCTTCATCAATACACGGTGTTTCTAAATAAGTGCGACAAACTTTAAGGGGTAATTCGACATGAAAAAATAATGACAGTTGGCTGTATAAAAGTATATCCGCAAATGTTTCGTTTCCGAGATACGGGATGCTGATTTTTTTCTTACAAACTGACGATTTATTTATTGCTTTAAAACCAGTTGAGATTTGCAAATGAAATTTGGAAGGTTTTAAGAGATAGTTATTGCGGATTGTTTGACATAAAATTAAGAATTTCATATTCACCATTAGCGTGCATACGGGTAATATGATCGATCATATTACACGTATGCGCGCTAATGGTAAATATTAAATTCTTAATTGTGTGTCAAAAGATGTGCAATAACTACGTCTTAAAACTTACCAAATTTCATTGGCATAACTCAACTGGTTTTAAAGCAATAAAATAAATCGTCAGTTTGTAAGAAAAAATTCAACATCCCGTATCTCGAAAACGAAACATTTGCGGACATACGCTTACAAAGCCAACTGTCATTATTTTTTCATGTAGAATTACCCCTTAAAGTTTGTCGCACTTATTTAGAAACATCGTGTATTGATGAAGAACATGTCTAGTTGTTAAAGTACCTAACTTTTTTATTATAAGCGAATGAATCAAAAAACAGATTGTTAAGAAAACCTGAGGCTATAGTTGGGTTTTAATTCAGTATTTTATAAATACTAGAATATTCCACAGGGTGGTGCGAACTTTGAGAAAAAAACACAGTTTGATTGGTACACCCGATATACAATAAAAATTTACCTGTTTAGCAACAATATTATTAGAGTAGTATTGTTAAAGAATCAGCCTATAACATGTTTAAAAAATCACTTAAATCGACCAACAGGTTTAGGAAATATGAGACATCAAAAATGACCAAATTTTTAAGTAGGCCGATTTCTCTTCACGTAAGTTTAGTTCGGGAATTTTCAAAATCGATGTTGTAACTTGTTTAGAGGTGATATTGGTCTAGGGTTGAAAATAAATCAAAACTGTGAACTGAAGTGGAATGTTCATGGATTCTGTTTTGAATTCTTGGATATGTTTGACCTATTTCACCTGTTTTATCAGTGACACCTTTGATACAAAGAAAAATAGTTTTGGGCGATGATATGATTTCGCGGTAACCATTTCTCTAGAATTTTTTCCCACCTGAGAAAAAAGTTTTGGGCGATGAGATTGAGATTTAGATTTAACGAGAGATAGATGATAGACATCTGTGAATGCTCCTATTAATATGATTTCGAGGTATAGCCTAATAAAATAAAAAAAAGTCAAAATGTAAATTCGTACAGGTTAAAACAAATTTTATATCAAAGTTTAGGTGGGTACAAAAGATATTTTCAAGAAAGTATCCAAATCATACAAGGGGATCATTGTTTAAATAATTAAAAAGGGGTCATTTTTGCACAATATTTACTTTTTTAACTGCTGAGGTAATTCCCTTATTAATGAAGGTCTATGGGATTTTTTTCTGCAAAGTTGAAGGGAAAGTCTTTCACATAAGACTTACTTAATTAAATTTGACCCCCTATTTATTTAAATAATTATACATAAAATTTTAAAAACAAATTTGCAAAAAATTATTTTTAGCGTTTTAAATAAGCACTATAAAATACCTTATTTTACAGAATAAGTTGCGCTATGTTACCAGTATTAAGCAAAAAAAAATTGGTAGAAAAATATTTAATATTTTTTGAGATATTGAATTTGTTTATTAAATGTTACTATATTTTCAATTTCAAAAACGCGGTTGTTGCCAAAGAAATATTCACCTGCTTAAGATCTCATTATTTTTATTTTTATGTATATTTTCGATAAATGTATTGATAAATTCAAATTTCAATTAAACCCCCCCCCCCTAAAATGGCATTTGAAAATTATTCAAATTTGTTTATAATTTGTTTTTTTAATAACGTCGCGGGCATTAAGTATTTTGAAATGCCGTTTCGATAATTGGGTTCCTGGGAATTTTTTACTAATTAACAAAATTTTATGTCGTTTTTTCTTCTTCTTTTTTTTTTCTTGGAGTTTTATTACTACGGGCCCTCTAAGGGTTAAATTTTATTAAGAGTGTCGAATCTCTGAGTTGTAGATTCTAGACCTAAAAATATTAAGATTTAACTAAAATCTCTTAAATAAAATGTGGCTACTTACTGAGTTACAGGGTGTTTTATTTAAAAATTTAAAAATTATTGTTACCAAGTACTTTAAAACTATTTGACGTATCCTTATGATACTTGGCAGAAAGTGTGGTTATTATACACCCTACTAAATTGTGATTAACAAACGTTTCTAGCTAGTGCCACAGGCGTACGACAGGGGATAGTGAATGATTGACCCTTCCCAAATTGTACGCCACTGAGTGAATTACTATTTTAGCGAAATTTTTCGATTCTCCAATACTTTGTATGTAAATACCTTTATTGGTATCGATAAAGTCATCAGTTTGAGAGATATTGGAAGTTTAAAATGAATAAATGAATGAATCAAAATAACTATGCCGTTTCATTTTTAACGTCCAATATCTCGAAAACGAATGACTTAATCGTTACCAGTAAAGAGTATATTATTTACATAGAAAGTATTGGAGAATCGAAAAATTTCGCTAAAATAGTAATTCCCTCAGTGGCGTAGAATTTGGGAAGGGTCAACCATTAACTATTCCCTGTCGTATGCCTCTGGTAGTAGCTAGAAACTTTTATTTATCACAATTTAGTAGACTGTATAGTACTCACACTTTCTGCCAAGTATGATAAGGATACGTCAAATAGTTTGGAAGTACTTGGTAAAAATAATTTTTAAATTTTTAAACAAAACTCAGTAAGTAGCCACATTTTATTTAAGTGATTTTGGACCAATCTTAATATTTTTAGGTCTAGAATCTACAACTTAGAGATTCGACATTCTTAATGAAACTTAACCCTAGAAGGGACCGTAGTAATAGTAACTCCAAGGAAAAAAAAGAGGAAAAAATGACAAAACAATTTGTTAATTAGTGAAAAATTCCCAGGAACCCAATTATCGAAACGGCATTTCAAAATATTTAATCCCCGCGACGTTATTAAAAAAACAAATTATAAACAAATTTAAATAATTTTCAAATGCCATTTTAGGGGGAAGTTTAATTGAAATTTGAATTTATCAATACATTTATCGAAAATATACATAAACATAAAAATAATAAGATTTACTACAGGTGAATATTTCTTTGGCAACAACCGCGTTTTTGCAATTGAAAATGGAGTAACATTTAATAAACAAATTCAATATCTCAAAAAATATTAAATATTTTTGAACCATTTTTTTTTATTAATACTGATAACATAGCGCAACTTCTCCTGTAAAATAAGATATTTTATAGTGCTTATTATAAACGCTAAATATAATTTTTTGCAAATTTGTTTTTAAAATTTTATGTATAATTATTTAAATAAATAGGGGGTTAAATTTAATTTTGTAAGTCTTATGTGAAATATTACCCTTCAACTTTGCAGAAAACAATCCTATAGACCTTCATTAGTAATTGAAATGACCTCAGCAGTTAAAAAGTAATTTTTTTGCAAAAATGACCCGTTTTTAATTATTTAACCAATGATCCCCTTGTATGATTTGGATACTTTCTTGAAAATATCTTTTGTACCCACCTAAACTTTGATATAAAATTTGTTTCAACCTGTACGAATTAACATTTTGATTTACATGTAGTGTAATTTTATTTTACTAGACTAGTAACCATTTCTCTAGAATTTTCCCACCTAAGTATGGCGTACAAAAGTGCCATCTACTCTGATGGCCATGAACGAAACTGCTTACTACTTTACTCCTCTTGGTCCCTTCTAGTCCGTTGTCTTCTAGTTCTCTGGTAATATTTGTTTTCTAGGATGTCATTGGTCTACCTGTTTTCTTTTTCCAGTTGGTTGGTAATCCAGGGCTTGTTTGGTTATATCATCTTCATTTTTTCTTAATGTGTGTCCAATAAACTTCCATTTGCTTCTATTCATCGTTTTGACTATCGGCTCTTGATTAGTTTTTTTTCAAAAGTCCTTGTTACTTATCCGATTTGGCCAATATATTTTCAATATTCGTCTGAGGCATCTGTTTTCTAATAGTCTATAATCTATGATCTAATTTCCAAGTTTCTGCTGCATATAGCAAAATGCTCTTTACATTTGTATTAAATATCCTGATTTTTTTGGTTGTTAATTTATTGGACTCCCATGTTTTCTTCAGCATATAGAATGCATTCTAGGATTTAGTTATCCTTCCATTAATTTCTTTTACTGTTCCACCGCTAGCGTCAATTATGCTTCCCAGATAGTAAAACTTCTGTACATTTTCTACTTCTTCTCCTTCAATGAATATCCCCACTTCTCTTTCCGTATTTATCTTCATAAGTTTGGTTTTTCTTGTGTTAGTCTCTAATCCTATTTTCTTGCTTCTTTTGTTACCTTTTCTGTTTTTTTTTTCTGCATATGTTGCCTTTTTCGGACACCAGACATATATCATCCGCAGAGTCTAGATCTTCAGGCTGACCGAAAGCATTTCATCTAATTCATGTATTATTTTTCGTTGCTTTCTTCATGACCCAGTCGATTAAGATCAAAAATATGGTTGGAGATAAAATATACCCTTGTCTGACCCCACTGTCTATGTTGATTGGTTCTGTGAGTTTCCTATTGTGCATGATTTGCGCGGGATAATTTTCGTAGAACATTTTGATGATTCTTATATATTTTAATGGAATTCCATATCTCTTTAATATTTCCCACATTTTTTCTCTGTTAATCCGGTCAAAGACTTGTCTAAAGTCAATGAAATTTATATAGATCTTGCTCTGCCATTCTATTGTTTGTTCTACAATATTTCTTAATGTGTTGATATGATCTGTGCATGCTTTATTACTTCTGATGCCCGCTTTGTTTGGTCTTAACATTGTTTGTTCTACAATATTTCTTAATGTGTTGATATAATCTGTGCATGCTTTATTACTTCTGAAGCCCGCTTTGTTTGGTCTTAACAACTGGTCTATAGTTTCTTTTATCCTTTGTAGTATCATCCTTGTCATGACTTTACTCACTGTAGATAGTAGTTTTCGCATGAACGAAAACAAATTACTAGTTATCTTTTCTGTACTTTTCGCTACACTAAATATGCAAAAATTTACATCTTCCAGAAAAACTTTTTGTGGCTTGGATGTATTTTAGCCAGTACATGTTGTAGAGAACAGTATATGTTCTAGAGATGTTGGGCTTCGTGTTTCAGTTTGTATTTATCTACCCGGATGAGACTAAACGAGGTCGAAATGACGCCAAAGTATGTTGCTTACCAATTCAAGCACACAAAGACTGACAAATCATGCAATCTTTGTCATATTCAGTTTAACTTTTATTTATAAAAACCTTTGTATATGTTTTTTAGATTGCCATGGGTTTACCACTACATTATATTAAGGATATCAGATTAATGTACGGAGAATCGCCGTGGGGAATGAGTGAAATCGATTTTGATCAACCCAGACACAAACCACAACCCTGGGGACATGTCATCGCTGCCAGAATTACCTCAGAAAACCCCGATGAAGGTAAGAGCTAAGGAATATTCCCACTATTTCAACTGTTTAAATATCTTAAATAAGAATGACGTCTTAAGTATAAATATTTCAGGTTTCAAACCCAGCTCTGGTACCGTTCAAGAACTTAATTTCCGTTCGTCAAAGAACGTTTGGGGTTATTTCTCCGTAGCTGCTTCAGGAGGTCTGCACGAATTTGCCGACTCCCAGTTCGGTCATTGTTTCTCTTGGGGAGAAAACAGAGAACAAGCCAGAGAGAATTTGGTTATCGCCCTCAAAGAGCTGTCAATCAGAGGAGACTTCAGAACGACTGTTGAGTACTTGATTACACTTTTGGAAACCAAGAGCTTCCAGGAAAACACCATTGATACAGCATGGTTGGATATTCTGATATCTGAAAGAATGCAATCAGAAAAACCAGATATTATGTTAGGGGTCATTTGTGGTGCTCTTCTCATCGCTGATATTTCCATCACCAATGCATTCCAAGAGTTCCAGACCTCTTTAGAAAAAGGACAAATCTCAGGTTCCAATACTTTAACTAATGTGATGGATGTTGAACTGATTAATGATGGGTATGTCTATTTAAAATACAGTAATAATATTAAATATTAAATTTTAATCTATAGTGTCGGAATTTCAACATTTAGTGGAGTCACTGAAGGTTTTCACCTTAGATTTCGTTGAACCTTCATCGATTTTCATGAAAATTGGTGAGTAGTTAGAAGATACTACCAGGAATAAAGGTGATATTATGCCAACTTGCGGTTTTACCCTGGGGATGGATGCCACCCCTTCTCGGGGGGTGAAACTTTTTTTATTAAAAATAATACCAGAAATCGATAGAGGGGCAACTTCTAAACAAAATTTGTTTTATAAAGTTATTAACATAAATCAATACTTTTTGAGTTATTAAATATCAAAGATTTTATTTTTTCTTAAAAAAAATGCATGTTTTAAAGCTGTTTTTCACGAATTGCTCAAAAACTATAAGTTTTTGTAAAAAAGTTATTATTACCAAAATTAAAGATAATGAAAAATTTAATACACTCCCCACTTAAAGAACTAAACTAATGTTATTTCAAAGTGAGTTACGGGTAATTGAATGTATATTTTTTTCGACGAGTATTCAAATCCAAGTATTCAAGCTTACATAACGGGAAAACGATGCATTTTATAGAATATACTTGTTAAACACTTGTCAAAGTACTTCGGAATACCTATCAAATGAGCTCCAGTAGAAGTTAATAGCATCAAAATTAAGCAAGTTATGATGAAAATAAGAGAACCCTTTCGATTTTTTTAGGAAAAACTGAAAAATAAAGCATACGCCATTTCCACAAAAATTAAAATTGGTTGTAATCCTCACAAGAATTTCTTTAGGTTAACATAGTTAATGATTTCAACAATTTTGACCGGTTTAGAATGCATATTTTTGAAAAAAAGATGTAATTTAAAAAAATCAGAATTTTTAAAATTATCGTACTTTTCATGTTCTTTTGATAATAACTCAAAAAATATTCAATATACGTAAAAAATGATATATAACTAAATTTTAGTTTTTTTCTGTTCCAAATACTTTACCCATTTTACTATTTCTGTAGAGTAAAAAATAACCGAGATAGAAACGTTTAAAATTTCAATTTCGCTGCGAGAACCATGTAACCGGGGCTATTTAACCTTTTATTTTTAAAAAAAGTAAGAGGTTTAAAAGACTAAATTTGACGTTTTTTAATAGCTCTTGAAATCAACTTTTAATTAGTTTTTAGGTGAACCTGATATCTTAAAAATCAACGGAGTTATTTACAAAAAAACAATAACATTTTTTGGAAAAATTTTTAAAAGATAAATTTTAAAACATTTTTGGTGCATAAATGTTAATGCTATTAACTTGTTCGAGGGCTTATTTAATAGATATTTCTAAGAACTTTGACAAATGTTTAATAAGTTTATGTTATAAAATTCATAATTTTCCCGATATTTAAGCTTGAATACTTAGATTTGGGTACTCGACGAAAGAAATATACATTCAATTACCTATAACTCACTTTTAGTTAACATTGAAAGATTTTTCTAGTAAGGAGTTTATTTGATTTTCTATTAGCCTCAATTTTAATAATAATAACTTTTTTGTAAAAACCTATAGTTTTTGAGTTATTTATAAAAAATCGGTTAAAAACATGCATTTTCTCACGAAAAATTAAAATCTTTGATCTTTAATAACTCAAAAGGTTTTGATTTATTTTAATAACTTTATATAACAAATTTTGCTTATAACTTGTCCCTCTATCGAATTGTGGGGTTATGTTTAATAAAATAATTTTCACCCCCAGGGTAAAAGCGCAAGTTGGCACCATGTCACCTTTGTTCCTTGAGATATCATCTAACCACTCACCAATTTTCATGCAAATCGATGGAGGTTCAACGAAATCGGAGGTAATAGCTCATATCCACCTTCAGTGACTGCACTAATTGGGCAATTGAGCATAATTCGTAGTTTTCTTGTATTGCTATTGTATCTCTTCGTATATTTCATCATATATTTTTGGTTGCCCATTTTGCGATCAACGTCATAAATTTTCATCAGTTTACTTTAAATTCCTTTTAATTTTTAGCAATAAATACAAAGTACAAGCAACGAAAAGTGGGGCCAATACCTATTTTCTGCAAATGAACGGATCGTTTAAGGAAATCGAAATTCATCGTCTAAATGATGGTGGTAGGTACTTTTTTATATGTATTATTTATTTAGCTTATGGCAACATCACAGTTTTTGTGAATAAATAAAGAGGATAATACATAGTAAATAATAATTAATGTTTACAAAAAAAAAATTCGATTGACCGATATATTCACTCAGCTTATTGGTAGCCATTAAAAAATCTGACGAATTGTCATCGTAGGATCTGACCGGGCACTCCTCCACTAGATTGTTTGCTCTGCTTAGACCTTTTATATAAAATGGGCAAACTCGTACACTGGGTCCGATTTCTTTTGTCAGTTATTCCTTAGAAATTCAGAAAATGTGGAAAAGCCAAACGTCAACAACAGTGCGCATCCAAATCTCAAATTCAAAGTGAATTTGGTCGTGCTGTAGGCAATATTATGCTTCGCCGAGCCAATAAAGAGCAACTTCCATACAAACTTTGTACCATTTCCGGTTTTTTTTTTTTCATTTAGGACTCTATCCTGAAAATCCCTTAACACGTTAACTGCCAGGGCGGTCATCAGTGACCGACACTTAACCTACCAATAAGTCTGTAGCGGTCATCAGTGACCGCCGTAAGTGATTACAATTTTCAGTTTTAACTGATGCCAGATGCTGGTTAACTATTTTATTTCACCGTGCGTTGTGGCAATTTTGAACACAAAAATGACATTGGGTTATTTCTGATAATATTTATTTACCACAAAATAGAACAATTTAAAAGTTCAACTAAATATTTATGTAATGGGATACATATAAAATAATTCAGCAAAATAAAAATAGGTCTGAAAAAATAGTTATTGCAACCAAATTTTATTACTCAAAAACCACCAGCAAAATAAAAACAAAATTTACAAACTGGTTTGCACAGCTGAATGTCAATGTTTGCCCTGGTGCTTAACGTGTTAAGAAGTTCATTCTAAATATATAATGACCAAACTTATTACGAAACATGTAGAGTTTCCCAATATTATTTAAAAAGTTTTTTTGTCGCAGTGTATTGTTCTAGTACTACTTATAGTAACATTTGGTAGAATTTAGATTTATGATATTCATTTTTTTAGGAATTTTATTATCTGTGGATGGTGCTTCCTTCACAACTTACATGAAAGAAGAAGTAGACCGCTATCGTATAGTGATTGGTAACCAAACTTGCATTTTCGACAAAGAAAACGATCCTACTATCCTAAGATCTCCCTCAGCTGGTAAACTTATTGGTTTTGTAATAGAGGATGGAGGTCATGTCAACAAAGGGCAAGCGTATGCAGAAATCGAGGTAAGAAGAACGAGTTTACATTGGTTTAAGACACAATTGGCGTATTGCCTACATGCCCTAGGCCCTATTCGCTGTGTGCAAGTACTTGGAGGGGATACGAGAAACGATCGTGCGCTAGTAGCGGAGAAATCTTATAACTTTCCTAGCATATTTCTTAAATAATTCATATTGTCAATTGAAATTGTCACATTGACATATTTCATACCTACTGTCATTATGAAATCGGGCATTAACATTCTTCTTCTTCTTTAGATACCGTCTCCTCTAAGGAGGTTGGTAATCATCACAGCTATTTTCCCTTTTGAGATTGCAGCTCTGAATAAGTCGACGGAACAGCAATTCTACCACTTTCTCAGATTGTTGAGCCAGGAGATTTGTCTTCTTCCAATACTTCGTTTTCCCTGTATTTTTCCCTGCATTGTAGTTTTGTAGTAACACATATTTGTCCGCTCTCATAACGTGTCCGAGATACTGTAACTTTCTTATCTTAAGAGGATCGGTACGTATTTTCGGCTGCAATGCTATTCAAATGGGGATTCATTTTTTTCAAATCCTGAGAAAACTAATAAGTATTTTTGAAAAATTTAAACGCAGAATGAAAGATTACGTTATTAGCGAGGGCCGAAAGTCCCTGAGAACTTCTATAATGTTTATTTTAATAAGTTACAGGGGTGAAAAAACTAAGAGAACATTTAGTGTGATATTTAATTTCAAATATCTCATTCAAAATAAACTTTTTATTTATTCTAAGGGACTTTCGGCCCTCGGTAATAATTTAGTCTTTCATTCTGCGTTTAAATTTTTCAAAAATATTTATTGGTTTTTTCAGGATTTGAAAAAAATGAACACAATGCCGTGGTAATATTTTCCAAATCTGTCTTTGTCTTACAACGCACTCAACCGAATATAATATTGTCAGCATATATTGTCAGTCAGACACTGACAATCAGTGACAATTTTAAATATTTGACATTGCATCGGGAATATTTTGAGAAATTGATTAAATATTATTGATATATAGTGTATTTGATAAATAATTGATTTAAGACGTGAACTTAATAAAAAGTTATTTATTGTGTATTATTTGTGGAAGATCCAAGCAGAGAATACATCAGATATATCCTGTGATCCAAGTATTTTGTTGTTAGAGATGTTCAAAATTGTAAGCGTTCCAAAATAACAACATATTATTATTAAAAAATCACTTTAACACTTTTCCTCTTTTCTCGATTGATTATTAGTTTTTGTTGTACAAATAAATTATTACAATCACTGAAAACATAGTTAGTGAAAAAATTATCACATTTATTAACTGAATTAATCATTTGCAATTATAAAAATAACAGTCATCCAAGAACATTCAAAAGCCATCTCTTTAAATTAATTATGACATTTTCAAGTAGAATGACATTCTAGTAATGTTTACATATCCACACCAGTGTGAATTTTACTACACGTAATTTGCCGTGTAAAGGCAGAAAAAGTAAGGATACACGTAAAATATTTGCGAATTATGTACCCATAGCCTTAATCGTATTCATAATTTTCTTATCCTTTTTCACCTTTCTGAGGACCTCAAAATTTGTTATTCTATCTACCCAACTTATTTTTAATATTCTTCGATGGGTCCACATCTCGAATGCTTCAAGTCGATCGCTTATTTCTTTCTTTAAGGTCCAGGCCTCCACCCCGTACAGCAGCACCGAAAACACATGAACGTAGTATTCGGATTTTGAGTTGCAAACTAAGGTCTCTACTGCATAAAAATTGCTCCACAATATTGATATGGTATGCAATTATTAAAGTGAATTTAATTAATTGTGGGTATGTTAATTGTAATACTGCATTTTAATAATTAAATTTATTTAATACATACAATCGCCCTATTCTGTAACTTTTAACAAATCGAATAGAAATGACAAAGTCGAATCGTAATTACCCTAAATCGTAATGTTTGATATCTATCGCGTCATTTTCGTGTTTGGATTGGTATTCTGTAACTCACATCGTAAGTAAGTTAAATCGAAATCGGCAATTTCTATTTCACGCGGTCAAGCGGGGGTGGCAACCCCGCATTGTCAAGCGAAATTAGTGTTCTGTGATCCGTTTGTTACTGGTTCTAAATTTGAAATAAGACACCGTTGCCATATCTTCAATTTTTCATAGTATCACATTACATAAAGTTGCTTTTTTAAAAATAGTTTTGAAATGACAAAAAAGAAAAGTTTTTAAAAGTAAACAATAAAATGTTAGTGTAAATATTGGGCACAAAAACCTCAAAAGATGACAAATGGTTTTAAATCAAAGTCAATTAAAATTGTTATAAAAAAGAAGATAAACTGATAAATAAAAAAGATAAATGAAGCTAAGATGTATAATGTAAGATATTACTAATATATACAATCTTAAGATTTGATTCCAGCTAAAATAACTGATAAACAACTTTTCCCAAAAACGGCGTCTTTTATATAATTATTTTCTTTTCTATAAGCGTTAATTAATACAAATACAAGTAAACTGGTATAATATATTTATCAATCAACGCTATAAGTCTATCTTTATATTTTAAACGTTCTTGTACAATCTATTCTTGTACATTATGCCATTGATTGAAATTGTACAAGAAATTAACAAAAAATGTTTGGCAACACTGTGGCTGGCAAACATTCAGATCCAGCATTCAGAATCTGAATTTCGGATGCCAAATCAATTTTAAGGTTAGGTTTGATGCATACTCGTACATGTTTAAATTAAATGTACAATTCCCTAGGTAAATACCACCACAGACTAAAAATTAAGCAGATACAAAAGGTAAAAATACTATAAATAATGATAAATAATTAGTAATAAATGATTTTTAGTAGATATAAAATATAAACGTCAAAACAAAATACAATGCGCTTGCGTCAAACACAATTCCGATTATCGAAATCTAATTTCGACAGGGTAAATGGTGTCGAAGTCATTTCTATTCACTATTCCGATTGTAGAGATTCCGAGGGAGTTATGGAATACCGATTTTGACTATTTCTATTCGACTTGGCCACTTCTATTCAATTTTCCTGACTTCTATAATCGAAATGAGTTACAGAATAGGCATAAATCACATTAATCGGGCATTCAAAAAAGATGTGGTTTAGATCCTCGAGGCGACCACATTCACAAAAAGGATTATCTTTTATATTCATTTTATACAGATGTTGTTTTGTTAAACAATGGCCTGTGCGCATTCTAATGATGGTGGTAGTGTGTCTTCTATTTCTATATGGAAAATTTGAATACCAAGGTTTTGTGGGAAAGAAGTCTTGAATTGTTTTGTATTGCGAAGTCTTCTTCTGGACTAAAGATTTCCATTTTTCTTGGTACTCTTTTGTAATTTTTCCTCTGATGACTGATAGGGCATCCTGGAAATCCAGTTGTACTTCCATTGGTACATTCAGGTCTCTTCCTATTTTTGCCAGTATGTCAGCCTGGGTGTTACCAAATATATTAGAGTGTCCAGGTATCCAGGAAAGGAGAATTTTGGTGCCATTCTCATTGGCTGAAGATATAAGTTTCTTTGTTTTTAGGGCCCTTATATCTGCTGAAGCAGATATGTTACATGTTTTAACATTGGTTATTGCATTGAGCGAATCAGAAAATATTATAGCTTTCTTTAGATGTTTTGTAGTTGCGACTTCCACCGCTTGATGTATTGCTATACTCTCTGCTTTGCTTATGCTTAGAGCTCCAGGAAGTCTTGAGGAGAAATTATATTCAATACTCGGGATGCATATCCCAAAACCTACCCTTTCTTTGTTTTTTGAGGCATCAGTATATATAAAGGTATGGTCTTTCCCATATTGTTCAGTAGTCATAAGGAATTTTTCTTTAATCATCGGGTCATATTTTTTGATATTACAATTTAGAATTGGAAGTGGATTCATTAGTGTATCATAGTCTAATTTATAGCATGGAAAATTTGTGCTTTTGTATATTTTTTTAAAATATGGAAAAAAATATTCTAATGCCGAAACTAAGTATGGAACATTATGCCTTGTATAAAAATTAGGTTTGTTTATGAGTCTTTTACGTATTTCAATGAGGAGTAAGATTATGGGATGATTCTCAATAATGATGATTTTACTTAAAAATTTAGAGGCTAACAATAATCTTCTATGTTCTAGGTCCATTTGGGTAGACTCTGCCAAAATTACCAAATTTGGTGTAGACTTCATGCACCCCAAACATATCTTAAGTCCCTCAAAAAATACTTTATTGAGTTTGTTGTTGCATTTTTGTGATATTGGGTTGAATAGGAAGGAACCATAATCGAGGTGAGATCTGATCAAGGCATTAAAAACCATTACGAGTGTTCGTGGGTCAGCTTCCCACCAGACTCTACATATTGCACGTAGGATGTTAATATTTTTCTTTTCCTTGAGTATAATATTGTCAACATGTAAGTCCCATGATAGATGCTTATGAAAAATTATGCCTAGAAATTTCACTTCATTTTTTAGAGAAATGGTTGTGTTGTTGATTTTGATTTCTGTTAGATTATCTCTTCGCCTACCCTTTGTGAACCATACAGCTTCACATTTGTCTTTGGACAAGGACAAGTCATGTTCTGCAAGCCAGTATAATGTGTTTTTCAATTCTTTGTTTATTTTACTTACCATGCTTTGGATATCATATCCCTTAATATACAAAACCAAGTCGTCTGCATATCCACATATTTTAACTTCATTATTGATAATACAAAACAATTCTGCTATATAAATATTAAACAAAATGGTACTTAAGGGAGAACCTTGAGGTAGCCCCTTAGTTGCCATGAAAGGTCCCAAAAAGTCACCATCATTAGATCTTGAATATAAAAGTCTGTTCTGTAAAATTTTGAACACAATATTATTTATTGCAGATGGAATATTTCGAAGTTTTAGTTTGCTATAAAGTTTGTATATATATTGACATTATCATATGCTGCTTTAATATCAAGAAAGATGGCCAAAACCGATTG
This sequence comes from Diabrotica virgifera virgifera, assembly GCF_917563875.1. Taxonomy (NCBI): domain Eukaryota; kingdom Metazoa; phylum Arthropoda; class Insecta; order Coleoptera; family Chrysomelidae; genus Diabrotica; species Diabrotica virgifera. The sequence goes on along the minus strand of NC_065446.1, from coordinate 118,683,237 downwards.
GGAGAATTCAAGGGCTTCCACAATTGTGGAATGAAGGAGGGTCAAGTTGTCAGCAGTGCCTCTACCTTTTCTAAAACCTGTCTGATGGTTGGTGAATGAATAGTTATGTTCTAAGGACCAATCTAGGCGATTCTTGATTAATATTTCTAATGTTTTAAGCACACATGAGGATAAAACTATTGGTCTGAAACTACTGGCTAAGAGTGGATTTTTGTGTGGCTTTAAGATATTTATAACATTATGGTTTTTCCCATCTTCAGGCAGGTTGTCACCATTTAGACAATTATTGTAGATGTTCAACAGAAAATGTTTAGCTTGTAGTGGTAGATGTTTTATCATAAGGTAAGGAATGTCGTCCATACCTGGTGCCGAATTTTTTTTATTATTTACAGCATTGTTAAGTTCCCACATTGTAAAAGGGGAAACTTGCTCGTTTATATCGTCAAGCTCAAAATTTGGATCAATAAAAACTGCAGACATGTTCTGTAGAATTTCTGTTTTAATGTTATCTGCGGGGTTATGAAATGTCTGGCCGTAATTTTTGTTATTTGAGAATTTTTTAACTTTATTCCAAACATAGGTAGTGTTAGATTCCTTATTTAATGATTCACAGAAGTTTATGAATTTATTTCTTTTTTTAATTCTGAGGTTTCGTGTAGTTTGGGCGATTATACGTTCAGCGTTTATATAGTTCTCTAAGGAAACAGATTGTTTAAAGTTTTGAATTGCCTGTTTGCGGCTTTTAATCCAAAGTGAACATTCTTCATCCCACCACGGATTTGAAGGTTTACCCTGTGTTCTACAGTTTTTATAGGGAATTGAGTTATCTGCGACTTGATTAACTACCTTCAAAAACTCATTGTAATTAGAGTTTACCGGTAAATCAAGCATTCCTGTTATCATTCCAGTGTGGAATGTATACCAGTCTGCTCTTTTGATATTTCTCATTTTGTATGTTTGTGTATAGATGCTATCATTTTTGTTAAACTCATTGTTTATTATGACAAAGGTGGGGAAATGGTTGCTATTTCCACAATCTTGTATGACACCCCAAGTAGAACATAGAGCCATATTATTACTTGCTATGGCTAGATCTACAGCGCTAAGATTATTATTAGGAGGTTGAAACAATGTTGCTGACCCATCATTTAGGATAATTAGTTCTTTATCAAAAATAAAATCATAAATATTTTTTCCTCCCTTATTGGTAGGACATTTATCCCATAGGGGATGGTGAGAGTTCAGATCACCTAGTATAATTAAGTTGTCTGTAGGTATATTTTCTATTGTTGAGCTCAAGAAAGGAAGAGTTATGGCATTATTTGTATTGGAGTAAATGTTAATTGTGTATAAGTTACCAATTTTTGTTGTTATGTATTGGATTTGGTCTGAGTTGCACTTCTGAATTGTAGAAAAAATAATAGATTTCTTGATACAAGTAGCTACTTCACCATAACCGTCATCTCTGTCCTGTCTGACAACATTATAATACTTCAAAGAAAAATTAAAATCTTGTTTAAGCCAAGTTTCATTAATAGCAATTATGTCAGGGTCTTCTTTAAAAATTAAGTTCGTTATGTTTTCCCTGTTTGATTTGATACTTCTAATATTCCACTGAATAATTTTTAATTTCTTTTTTGAATTCATGATTATGTGATTTGATATACAGTAGGAAAAATGAAAGAATACCCATGAACGAACATATAAAACACGCTGTATTTTCCTGTCACCGTGTCATACAAAAAATTGGCCAGCGCAAGTACATGTAATAATTATTATTACATGTACTTGCGCTGGACAATTTTCTTTGTGACACGGTGACAGGAAAATACAGCGTGTTTTATATGTTCGTTCATGGGTATTCTTTCATTTTTCCGACTGTATGTTTAATTAATTAAAATCAGAATCAGATTTATCCTCTTGGTCCATATATGACTCTACGTTTAATCGGGAAAATAAATGGTTTTTAAGTAAATTTAAGTTTTCTGATGATGTATTACTAATAAAATTTAGGCATGAGTTTAAAAAGTCATTTGAAGAAAAGGTATCAATATTTTGAAAGTTTTGCGATGCACTGGATTGCCAGACTTGATTGGAGTTTTGTGATAAATTAGCTAAGGTTCTTGATTTGAAAGGTTCTGAACGAGAAAATGAGCTAGTGGGGGTAGAAGTTGGCTTTTCTGGTCTTAATTGCTGTGTATATGTACTCTTTTCATTTGGTTGCTTATCTTGACGTTTTTGCACGACTCTCCGTTTGTTGTCGGAGTTCAGAACCACCTGTTGAAAGGAACGTTTTACTGTAGATGATCTAAAATTGTTTGTTCTACGTTGCGATGGTTCTATGTTGTTAGAATTATTTGTACTGGTACTAGGAGTATTTTCTAATGGTCTGCTGTTATTTTTAAAATTTGAAAAATCTCTCGGGTTATAAATAAATTTATTGTTTGAGATGTATGATTTTGGAATGGCTTCACTTGCCTCAAAAAATGTCAAATTTTCATACGCCATGAGTTCTTTAATATTCTTTTTCTGGTATATTCTGGGCAGCTCTTGTCAATAGATTTGTGAGAGTCCTTGCAGTAAAAACATTTTGTCATGCATACGTCTTTATGTTTGTTTTCCCCGAAATTAAAACATCGTTCTTTCCCTTTACAGTTTGTTTTTGTGTGGCCAAATCTAAGGCAGTTATAGCATTGTGTCACTGGGGCAATATATGTGTCCACTAGTCTTGGTATGCCATAAAAAACACAGTTTTGGGCATAAGAACGCCTCGAAATGTAAATAGGGTCGTACCTGTGGGTTCATAAGAACTTACTCCATCTTTAATTACTCTTCTATTTAATCTTTTTATATGTAAAATTTCAATGTCATTTCCTGTATCGCAACACCGAAGAAGTTCTTTTTCATCAATATCTGTATCAATCCGTCTGACGATACCTTTGCAGGTTACGAAGTTAAAAGGTATCCCTGATTTAGAAGTTGAGTGTTCTTAAGTAGCATGTTAGCCGAGTGAAAATTGGCAAATTCAACTGAAACTCTATTGAGCCCTTTACTATCTATTTTTTTAACGTCATTAAGTTTGAGGTTGAATATATCTCGAGCTATTTTAATTGTATTGAATGTGCCAATTTTTATATTCGGTATATTTGTAGATTCAAGATATACTACAAAAGGTCCATGATCTTTTTCGGAGTATGTATTAACCTCTTTTCTTCCTGAGAATTATTGTCGGAAGTTTGATTTTGATTTTTTTCGGAAATATTAGTCATTGCAATTTTAGCCGGAGAAGAAGTATCAGGATAAGGGGGACTGAGCCCCCCTTCTCCTCACTCATTGTAAGAAATAACCAGTGAATGAAGTATTAATAACTAGAAAGCAAAAAGAAATAAAAAGAGCAAGCAAAATAGCATAAAAGAAAGCCGCTTGAAAAAAAAAATATATAAGCAAAAATGCTCAACTTACCTATATGCAAACACTTAAGCAACAACACCGGCGGTTGTTAGCTAGGTTTAGACCCTAAACTAGTGGCAAACTTTAACTGCTGCAAAACAGAAACTGTTCACACCTCGAAAGCATAATGTCTAGTTTAGAAATATTAAATTTTTGGAAAATATTTCTTAAATTTAAAATACGCGGTCTGACGTTTGGTATTTTATTTGACCGAGGAGCCTCAATCTTACTTTTTCTTCTTATTCTTTTTTTTTGGGCTATGGCCTTGAGACAATTATCCAGCAACCAGGACTAATATAATTGGCCAATATAATTAAAAGTGCTAGAAATGTCGCTGAGCTATGAAACCAGGTGTCGCTCTGCCGAACTTGCACGGTCCCAATAAACACAATATGTAACTCCTAGACAAGCTACCAGAAAAAGTTTCAGAAAGAGTTCGAAAGGTTAAAAAAAAATAATTTCAGAACCTTTTTAAATATTTACTTATAGACACTGTTTAGTGCTTTATTAGATATTCCCAATGAAGGAAACGATAAAATCGACAACATTGTGTATGAGAATGAGTTGCATTGCCACTGTAGAATGACGAATGACTGAATGAATCGGTGCGACAGTAGAATCGGCAGTAGCGGGAAAGCAGTGTTGCCATTTATCGTGCGTATATCTAATTGAAAACTAAACAGTATGTATAACACATATCATTTTCTCTATCAACTAAACATGTATTATAAGTTAATTGCCAATAGTTTGGATTAACCATTTGAAAATAAATATTCAAATAATTGCATCGTTGCAAAGGCGATTCAAATGACTCCCGTGACCACGGTTTGTATTTAAAAAATCGTAAAATACTGACGATCGTGGGAAAAAGCGGCATGCTTTGATGAATCGCCAGGTGTGATAGGTAAGACAGGTGATCTTCTTTTAATTTAACTCCTCAAAACGTAAAATTTCATCCATCAATCGCTAACTGTCAAACGTCATACGTCAATTGTTATACGTCATCAGTCAACTATCCAAAATAATCAATTTCTATAAATAAATTCTTAAAAAAAAAACGAATGTATAAAATCCGAAGATTATATGATTGTAAATCTTACGAGCCGTGGATCACCTACCTCCGGATCGGATAGGTACCATTAGAAGAAGTTCGGAGAATATTATAACCAAAACTTTAATATGCATAGAAACAATAATGGCTCATTCGGATGTAGGATTAAAATATTTCCTTCTTCAAGTGCCTTTTCTGTCGACGATCGACATAAATTTTGACAAATTCTTTTAAGTCCAAATCTTCACTTGAGCCCAACCCTGTCAAATCTCATACGTTTAGTCAAAAACACCGTCGTGGGCTTACGAACACTCGATACTCGTTACGAATCGATACGTAGCGCCTTACGGTAAAACATGGCGGATACGATTCGTATCGAGTGTTCGTAATCCCACAGCTGGTTCAATTGTCTACTGTTAGACTATATCGGTTAATCATTTTAAATTATTAATAATGCTGAAAGTAACGAAGTGGTAAATAGTGTATAGGAAGAAAATCGTAGTTTTTGTATGGATAATGACTTCATTTTACATTTTAGGTTATGAAAATGGTTATGACCTTAACAGCCAACGAATCAGGTATAGTGAGCTACGTCAAGCGTGCAGGAGCTGTCCTAGACGCAGGTTCCATTATTGCATCTCTAGAATTGGACGATCCTAGTCTCGTAACCAAAGCCGTCCTATACAAGGGGCCCTTCTCAGATTTGGATGTATCTCCTGTCGTTCCAGAAAAACTCAATCGTATTCATAGCAGTTTCAGGACTGCTTTGGAAAATACTCTTGGAGGTAAATAGAAATTTTTAATAAATCATCATTTCGTTGTAAAACGAAACAAGAGCCGTCTTATATTTCAGTTCGTTCAGAGAGCGCCATAAGCACCTTAACTGGTTTCGAAACTTGTTCTATTCTCATTAGAAAGTGCATATATGACTATCTCTGAACAGAAATTATTAAGAACGAAAGTTTTATTTTCAATATTAACAATATTAAAAATAAAACGTTCTTCTTCTTCTTCTTCTTCTTCTTCCTCTTTATAAGCAATTCTGCTTGTTCATTTACGGATTGATACCTCTATGGAAGGTTGTCACTCCATCTTTTGCGCGGTCGGCCGATACTTCTTCTTCCGATTGGTGATTTATCTCCTGTTATTTTGACCACACGTGTCTCCCCCATTCTGGTTATGTGGTTGTTCCATTCTTTTTTTCTATTTAGTGTCCATTCGTTTATACACTGTACGTTACATTGTCTTCTAATATCTTCGCTCCTCTTTCGATCTCTCAGTGTATTTCCTGTAATTCTTCTCAGTACTCTCATCTCTGCCGTTTCCAGTAGTCATTGTGTTGTGGCTGTATCGGGTCTTGTTTCTGATGCATATGTCATTATTGGTCTTACACTGGCTTTATAAATTCTTGACTTAATCTCAGTGTTAATATGTCGGTTTCGCCATATAGTGTTATTAAGGCATCCTGTCTTAAAGGTGCCCTTGATATTTGCTTTTTGTACTTGATTTCTCACTTTTTTGTCTAGGTCTCCGTAACTTGACAATGTAATTCCAAGGTATTTTACTTCCATTACTTGTTCAATACTGATACCATCAATTTCTATTTTGCATCTGATTGGTTCTGTACTGATTACTATTGTTTTGGTTTTCTGAGATGAAATTGTCATATTGAATTCTTTTGCTCTTATGTTAAATCTGTGGACTAATTTTTGCATACTATCTTCATCTTGGGCTATCAATATTGCGTCGTCTGCGTAGCAGAGTATTTTTACTTCTTTGTTTCCCATTCTATATCCTCTTCCTTTGTTGACGTTTTTGATGATTTCATCCATGATTAAATTGAAAAGCATAGGACTCAATGAGTCCCCCTGTCTTATTCCGCTGCCTATATCTATGGGTTCTGTAAGTTGTCTATCTATTCTGACTTCCATTTTGTTGTTTTGGTAGATGTTCTCAATAGTTTTTATGATATCTAGAATCTAGAGGGATTTCTCTATTATACAGAAGATGGATTACATCTTTGAGTTTTACTCTGTCAAATGCTTTCTTTAAATCAATCAGGCATAGAAATGCTGGTCTATTATACTCTAGTGATTTCTCAGTAATTTGCTTTATGACGAATATTGCATCTGTACACGATCTTCCAGTACGAAAACCCTGTTGTTCATCTGCTAAACTTATCCTCTGATTCATTACGTCTTGTAAGATTTTAGTTGTAAGTTTTTTTAAATACCCTAGTTGATACCTCTGTAGTTTTCTGGCTGCTTTTTATCTCCTTTTTTGAATAGTAGAATTAGTTCGCTCGTTCTCCATTCTTCCGATATTTTATTGTGTTTTATGATTTTGTTAATTAATGTTGTTAATTGTTCTGTCATTGCTGCTCCACAATATTTCAGTAATTCGTTTGGTATTCCATCCTGCAGCTTTTCTGTTATTCAGCTTTTCGAGTGTTTTTCGTACTTCCTGTGGACTTATATTAACATCTTCATTTGTAGTAATTTCTGGTGTTTCCGGTTCTAGCATCATTTGTTCTTCCTCTGCATAGAGCTTTTTTAGATAGTCAATCCATGTATCCTTTTCTATGTATTTTGGTTCTATTAGTTCCTTTACCTCCGTTCTTTGACCTCTTATAAAGCGACATATTTCCTTTTGGGAGACCATAAAAATCATGTTTCATTTCTTTCGAAAAACGTTCCCAGTGATCATTTTTTATTCGTCTTACTACTGAATGTGTTTCGTTTCTTATAGTCTTATAATTATCGTATGCCTCTTGTGTTTTAGTTGACATGTATTTTAGGTAAGATTTTTTCTTCTTTTTACATTTTTCCTTCACTTCTGTACGAAACCATGGAGTTCTTCGTCTTGGAAGCGATTTATTTTTATTAATGTTTCTTTCATCAAGAACTTCCTTGGCTAAGGCTAAGATATTAGACTTAATTTTTGCCCAGCTTTCTTCGACTCCGTCACTTTCTGTGATATACATGTTGCTGCTTTTTTCCGTTAGTCTTTTTTGGAATAGGTATCTTGTGGAGTCGTTCTGTAAGCTTTCGACTTTAATTTTGATGGTGTATTCTGCTGTTTTGGTATCACATATATGTTTTCATTCTGATTTTGCACAATACCAATTTATGATAGCTTCCTATTTCTGCTGATGTTAGTGCTCTTACATCCAAGATTAGAGACGGGTGTAACTCTCTATTCGACAGAATATAGTCTATCATAGATCTTTGTCCTCTAGTGTTTTCAAAAGTGTATTTGTATTGTTCTTTGTGAGGGAAAAATGTATTGTTAATTCGTATTTCATTTATGCTGCAGAGGTCCGTCAGAAGGTCTCCGTTTTCATTTCGGATATTTTCATTATATCGCTGTTTTATTCCCGGAACTGTGTCATTGCCAACACGGGCATTAATGTCACCCATAATGATTATATATTCATCATTTGGGATCTCGTTTATTACAGTCTGAAGGTGTTCATAGAAGTTTTCTCTTATGGTGGCATCCCTGTTGTTCTCAGGTGTATAGATCGCTATCATGTTCAGAGGTTTGACATCCAGTTTGACTTTTACACTAACTATTCTTTCGGAGATATATCGGCACTCTTGTACTTGGTGTACAAATTTTCTGTCAACTAGCAGTGCGACTCCTTCCTTGGTTTTTGTATCCTTTGCAACACCACTGTAAATCATCAGATAGTCATCCAGCATAATTTGATCCTTTCCTTTTTTCTTGGTCTCTTGTAGTGCACATATGTGTATATGTTTTTCTACAAGCTCTTTTGTCATTTCCTGCTCTCTTGTGTTTAGAGACTTTATATTCCAAGTACCGATGCGAAGTATATTTTTCTTTTTCCATAAATTCTTTGCCCTTTTTCTCGCGTTGGTCGTCGTAATGAAATCATTCCTGTTCCGAGGCATAATCCTGTTTCTTTAAATAAAACTTTATTAAAACTAATCTTCTGGTTACACCATTCGTAGCTTCTAAAATTTGCAAGCCAACGAATTGCCGGAGCTAAGAAGGCCGAGGGAGATCTATCAAGTTGCATCTCACTTCCCGCCTGTCCAGCACGGTAAAATTCCAACAAAGATTAGTTTCCAATACTTAGTTAGGAATAGAATTATAAAAATAATAAATAATAATTTCGTTGTGAACCGAAACAAGAGCTGTCTTATTTTAGTTAGTTCAGAAAGCGCCAAAAGCACTCATAACTAATTTCGACCCTTCTTAGGGTTTCTTCAGAGAGCGCATATTTGATTTTCTCTGAACCACTAAAATTCGGGCCGCTGGCCTCGGTTCACAAACGAAATAACATGATGGCATGGATGCCAGGCCGGCATCTGCTAAATACGAACGAAAGTTTTACTTTTATTATTAACAATATTAAAAATAAAACTTTATTAGAACTAGTCTTCTGGTTCCACCATTCGTGGCTTCTAAAATTTGCAAGCCAACGAATTGCCGGAGCTAAGAAGGTCGAGGAAGATCTATCAGGTTGCATCTCACTTTTCGCCTGTCCAGCACGATAAAATTCCAACAAAGATTAGTTCCCAATACCCAGTTAGGAGTAGAACTATAAAAATAATAAATAATTATTTCATTGTTAGCATGAGCGTTGTATTTAGCAGATGCCGCCACGACATCCATGTCATCATGTTATTTCGTTTGCGAACCGAGGCCAGCGGCCCCAATTTTAGTGGTTCAGAGAGAATCAAATATGCGCTTTCTGAAGAAACCCTAAGGGTAAGAACAGAACAAGTGGGTCGAGGTGGAGGTGTAGGTCGCGGTTGATGTCGACAGCACATAGCAAGCAGGTCACCTGCGCTGTCAGTCGAGCTAGAACCACTATCAAGTAAAGTAGTTTAATGAAATTTGAATGACAAAAAGACTGCTTTTGCGATGTTGTGTCAGTCAAGTGATGATAGTGATGAAATGTCAGCTGTAAATAATCAGATCCTCCATATTTCAAAAATTTACTGAATTTAATGACTTTAGAAATTCAAAAATAAACTGAATACAAAAAAAGGGATTATATAAAAAGTATCAACTCAGATAGCGCAGGTAATGACAACTTGGCTTCGAACGGACCAATCACAGGGAAGCATCCTTGTAGGCCGCGCAGTAGACATAATTGTAAAACAAACTCATTTTATTTTCAAAAGCATCGATGTAAACCTCCTGGATGGCATCGCGCTAAACCTCCACCGCGACTTACCTGCTCTGGTCTCTTCCATTCACTACAATGTGTTTGTTTTACATGGATATCGACATCGACCGCGACCTCCACCTCCACCGCGACCCACTTGTTCTGTTCTTACCCTAAGAAGGAGTGAAACTAGTTATAGTGCTTTTGGCGCTCTCTGAACTAACTAAAATAAAACGGCTCTTGTTTCGGTTCACAACGACATATAGCCCAGTAAATTAATGGGAAATACGGCGATACCGTGTAATTTTCAGGGGCAACTCCGAATTGCATGAAAATTTGGATTTCGGTTCTACTTACCCTCCACTTCAAAGTTGAATTTGTGCCGTTGGTTGCTTTTACTTGGGGGGTGACAGTCACCCCTTCTCGGGGGGTGAAAAACATACGTTCAAGATAAGCCCGGAAATGGATAAATTGACTGATTATAAGAAACTTTCGCACTATAGAGTTTTTTATGCAGGCAATACTTTTAGAGTTATTTGCGATTGAAAATGTTTATTTTTCGACAAAAATGTACATTTCAGACGGTTTTTCGCAAATAGCAAAAAAAGTAAATATTTTATTTAAAAAAAATATTTTTAGCAAAAATGTAGCTTAGAAAAAAACTAAAAGAGTTGTGTACTCATGAGGTCTATAGATTCAGCAGCAGCAAATTTGTAGCTCATGAAAAATACGTTGTTATTCGTCCAATTCCAAATCGAATCCATCGTGAAATTACCAAAAAATAAAGCACTTTTCGGGAAAAACATGTTTAAACTTTTTTAAGTTTTTAAAAGGTTTATTTTTAATTGTTTACTAAAGCTTCTAGCATTAAAAGCGAGTTACGCTCAAAATAAAGTTGGCCCCCTTTTTTTTGGTAAAAAGTCATGAAAATCTCCCTGTGTTTAGCTCCTCAAATGAAATTAATCGTTACCGCTTTACAAACAATTTACGTTACTTATCTATTTTTTATATTATCTGTCAGTTTCACCGGTTTGAAATGCTTATTTTTGAAAGGGTTATAGTTGAAAGGGCTTGTACGAGTCACCAAACACGAGTGTATGCAAACTTGAACAGCCATAGCTTAACAAATTTTTTGTCTTGCAGAAAAACAAAATGAAACTATCTATTCATTACACCAAAATATAATTTTTTTACCCTTTAAGATTTTTCGTATCACTAATAATTTTTAAGTTATTTTAAAAAAAAAAATTTCCAAAATTTTTAGAATTTTTTTTTAAGTAAAACCAATTTTTTCGGAAATAAACACTTTTTTTCTGAAAAATGGCTTTGGCAAAGCCAATTAGTCAGACTTGTTTGTGATTGATTGCAGATTCATAGTCATAAATTTCTTATTTCATAACATAAGTACATACTACAATTTTATTTTTAGATACATAGGTACATTGTGTTGCTTTTTATTTTGTTTTTCTTATAATTATTTTACTGTGTTTTTTAATATATTTTAATTTGTGCTAAACACTTTTTTACTTTCTTTTTTATTTTTCTTTTCTTTTTTATTTTTGTTTCATTTTTTTATTTATTTTTTTTTGTTATGATTATTTTACTATGTGTTTTTTATATATTATTTTTTCTTCTTTTTAATTTTTTCAAGCCACATTAACAAATTATGCCTAGTTAGTAGGTACTGATGTGATCTTGATTATTGATATGAGATAATATTCTTATATGTCATTTAATTTAATCAATGTATTAATCATAATCTAATTAATTTACCAGATCAGATATCAATATGTTTTCAATCTCAGGGCGAATTATAAAATTAATTACTTACTCTCGTGGCTTCCAAGTATTTCTCAATGGTTCCTAATCGGGATAGGAAAGAAAAGAGTAAAATAATACACACATATGGGTTACAATTATAATCAAAATATTGTTTATTTTATTTAAATGGCAATCACTGCTTAATATTTGCTATATCTTATTATTCTTAAAAATAACATTTACACATGGGAATCTTATTTCCTTTTGGTTTCCAATTGAAAGTTTTTATTAACATTTAACTATTAGGATTTATTAGCAACAATTCTATTTAAGTTTGATGAAGCTTTTCTGATATTATTGATTTTGTTCTTCAATTTTAAATGTGGTATTTAATACGAAAAACCCATACATTCATGTCCAAACAAATGAGACTGACCTTTTTCTGGTGAACTGAGAATGTCTTCACATAAGACCCATTTCCTGCTATCCTTGGCTGCGATCAAAACCTCGTCCTGGCTTCCAGTAATGTTCTCCTTTGAAAACTAGCTCGTATAGCTCCCGTTCCTGCTTCTGTCGTGATGCCGTGTTTCTACCTTTTTCGAAACTTCAATCAGCTACCGGGACACTCTTGGCTCAAGGAGGTTCTTTACTCTCGACCTGGCCTACCTCTCGTTCCGCGATAGATACTCCACACTCACGGAACTACACCGGCTTTCTCACTCTCCGTACACTACCGTCTACTACTGGACTTCACTTCTCGACAGCTCAAAACATTCTGCTCTCTATTTGTCATTTATTCCCCTACTTTCTAAATATCCCTTCCAGATTCACAAATCAACCTTCCACCACCAACTCTCATTCGCAGTATTCCTCAAAACCAATTTTTAATCTTTCTAAATATGCTTAATGGATTTCAAAAAAAAATAGTTAATTCCCATTCTAAAATTACTTTCTACTATTTACAAAATTTAATGACCTATTATCTACTTCAACTGAGTCTTATTTAGCATAGACTAATGATCGAACCTTCCGCGAACAACGATAATGACCTATTATTGATTTCACTTGAGTTTTATTTAGCATAGGCTAATGATCGAACCTTCCGCGAACAACGATAATGGTACGCGCCATTCACTTTGTTTATTCTAAGCGCATTGTCCCGAGTTTCGTTTAATCACTTCTTAAAATTAAATATAACAATTTGTTGTATACAGGTTGTTCTAAATTTATATGCCCGTGGTTGAGAAAATTGAAAATATTTTATATTAAATTGAATTCTGTTTATAATTATCAAAATTTAATTTTCATATCAAATAGAAATATAACAAATCCCCGCCTTGTATTCGATAAAATTTATCTGCATTTTTAAATAAATTTTCTCGAGGCAAAACCAACTCTCTGTATATTTCCTTACTTTAATCTACGTCTTATATCCTAACTTACTATCTACTTCATGTATCTGTCTTTTATTCGTGATATTTGTATACATCGTGAATATTATAAATTCCTCGGATCTTTTCCGAGTTCCTGTGCCTCAACTCATAACTATTTATCCCATTTTCATTATTCACAATGTACGGGCCTTCGAAAACAGGCATCAATTTTGCGCAAATGCCCCCAGGAAGATTTGATACTCGTAATGCCCTCACGAGTACTTTTTCACCCTTTTGGAAAGTCACTGGTCTTCTTTTTCTATTTTGTTCCTGTCTTTGGATATATTTTTCGTTGCTTCGCCGTAATCTTCTCTGTACGGTTTCAATCACCTGTTGATATTCTTTTGGATCTTGGTCTTCCCATGGCCTTATCGGCAGTACACCCTTCATGATGTATTCTGGGGTCTCTTTTGTTACTGTGCTCGGAATTGTATTTAGATACCTTTCTATTTCCACCATTTTCCTGTCCCAGTGGCGATGTTGACCATCTGTTGCAATGCGAAGAAATTTCGTCACTTCCTGTATGAATCGTTCCGAAGGATTACTCTGTGGATGCCTGATGCTGACAAAATTTGTCTCTATTCCTCGTTCTCGAAGTTGTCCCTTGAAACTATCATTTCGGAAATACGTTGCATTGTCCAGTAGAATCTTTTTTGGTGTTCCTACTATGGCTATAAAATTGTCGATTTTTCTTAATATTTCTTCCCCCTTTGTGGTGCGGCAACTATATAATTTTACGTATTTTGAAAACACATCCACCATTACCAGAATATGTTTGTTCCTTTTAGTGGTCATAATTAGATCGCTTAACATATCTATTGCTACAATGTCTAGTTTGTTTCGGGCTTCAATATTTTTGGCAACATTTTCGTTTTTGAAATTCCGACTCTTATATTTTTGACATACATCGCACTTCTGGGTAATTTCCTTTGCAATGCGGTAATCCTGTCGGCTGATGTAATTTTCCCTAAAAACGAGCCAAACTTTTCTGCTACCGATATGCCCATTGTCCTCATGTAATTTCTTTATTATCTTTTCGGCCAATGTCTGTGTCACTAAATATAGTTCCTTTCCGTCTATTCTCTTAAAATATATGTTATTTTCTACTTCCGCTCTTCTTTTTTCTCTTTCCTCTAGGTCTTCCTGGTTTGTCCTTATCTCATTTAACGAATATATCCCTTCTTCTTGTATTAATCTATTTAGTCCCACCTGTAGAGTAATTGTTTCCTTTTTTCCGGTGTCCTCATCCCGTGTTAGAGCGTCGGCTATTATGTTGTCTTTCCCTTTTATACAGGGTGTCCCGAAAAGAATGGTCATAAATTATACCACACATTCTGGGGTCAAAAATAGTTCGGTTGAACCTAACTTACCTTAGTACAAATGTGCTCATAAAAAAAGTTACAGTCCTCCGAAGTTACAAAATGAAAATCGATTTTTTTCAATATATCGAAAACTCTCAGAGATTTTTTATTGAAAACGGGCATGTATCATTCTTATGGCAGGACCACCTTAAAACAAAATTATAGTGAAATTTGTCCACCCCATAAAAAATTTATGGGGATTTTGTTCCCTTAAACCCCCCCAAACTTTTGTGTACGTTCCAATTAATTCATTATTGTGGTACCATTAGTTGAACACAACGTTTTTAAAAATTTTTTGCCTCTTAGTATTTTTTCAATAAGCCAGTTTTTATCGAGATGCGGCTTCTTTTTTACTATATTTACATAAAAAATTTATGGGGGTTTTGTTCCTTTAAACCCCCCAAATGTTTGTGTACGTTCCAATTAAGCTATTATTGTGGTATTATTAGTTAAACACAGTGTTTTTAAAACTTTTTTGCCTCTTAGTCTTTTTTTGATAAGTCAACTTTTATCGAGATATGGCTTCTTTTTCAAAATATACCAAAAAATTTAAGTTATAAATAAATTTTCAGATTATTAACAGGTGTCTATAATCATTCTTAACCATATACAAATATGTGGTGGATACGACAAATATTCAAAATATCTCGATAAACACTGGCTTATCAAAAAAGTACTAACAGACAAGAAAGTTTTAAAAATATTGTGTTTAACTAATGGTGCCACAATAATAATTTAATTGGAACGTACATAAAAGTTTGGGGGGGTTTAAGGGAACAAAACCCCCATAAAATTTTTATGGGGTGCACAAATTTCACTATATTTTTTTTTTAATATGTTGCTGCGATAAAAATTCCTCATGTGCATTTTCAATAAAAAACCTCTAGGAGTTTTCGATATATGAAAAAAAATCGATTTTCATTTTGTAACTTCAAAGGGCTGTAACTTTTTTTGTGTGCACTATTGTATATAGGTAAGTGAGGTTCAATCAACCTATTTTTGACCCCCGAATTTGTGGTATAATTTATGACCAATCTTTTCGGGACACCCTGTATATCGGAACTCAAAATCATACTCCTGTAATAATAGAATGCCTCTATGTATTCTATTATTTACTGATCTATTCTTCATGATATGTACTAAAGCTGCATGGTCTGTTTCGATTGTGAATTTTGCTCCCAATAAGTAAAACCTCAATTTGTTTACGCAATATAGTACACTGGCAAACTCCAATTCTGTAACACTATATTTTCTCTCATGTGTTTTAGTCACTCGAGATATAAAACATATCGGCACTTCTTGGTCGTTTTGTATTTGAGACAGAACTCCTGCAAATTTTTGTATGGACGCATCAGTTCGGAGTATAAAAGGTAAATTGTAAATGGGGTGGTATATTTTCGTTCCTTTTGCGAATTCTCGTTTTAATGTTTCGAAAGCTTCCTCCTGTTCTTTTTTCCAATTCCATTTTATTCCTTTTTTAAGCAATTTTATCAGAGGGATTTCCTTTTGGCTCAAATCGGGAATCAGCTTTTTAAAATAATTTATCGTGCCAAGAAAACCTCTCAATGTTTTCAAATTCGTTGGTCTTGGGTATTCATCTATGAGCTTGACTCTGTCTTCGGCTAATCTTACTGTTTTGGTGTCCAATTGAAAACCCAAATAAATGACTTCTTTTTGAAAAAATTGACATTTTTCAATGTTTAATTTCAATCCCGCTGTGTCCAATTCTTTCAGAATTATTTCTATGTGTTCCAGATGACTCTGAGTATCTTGTGAAAAAATTAATAAATCATCGATATAATGAACTATGAAATCTTCATGGCGATTCAAAATGGTATGTAGAGCTCGGACGAGTGCAGCACAAGCACTCTGCAATCCAAATGGCACTACCTTAAACCGGTAGACAATACCATCAATAGAAAAAGCGGTGTAGTTTCTACACTTTTCAGCTAACGGTATCAACCAAAAACTGTGTTTTAAGTCAATTTTCGAAAATATGTGTGACCCGGTGATTCTTCCAAAAATGGCCTCGATGTTTAGAGGTGATTCATATTGTGATACAGTGTGCTGGTTGATATTCCTGGCATCTAAACATAATCTCAATTCTCCATTGCTTTTCTTTACTATCACAATCGGGTTAACATACGGTGAATCACATCTTTCGATGATTTGATCTTCCAACATTTTATTTATTTCTTCTTTCACCTCTTGTCGATACTTGTATGGAATCGGGTAAGTCTTTGATCGAAAATTTCCCAAGTTTTTCACCTCAAATGAATGTTCGTACTTTTTAGCCACTCTGTTTTCCTCATTGATCAAATTTTCGTAGTTTCTTAACATCAACCGCAATTCTTTTTCTTTCCCTTCTCCACATATTAATTTTCTGTCTTCTTTCTCAGATTCTTCATACATGTTTACCGTGCATTCTGCATCCTCGTTTGCATATACCTCCTCTTCAAATACCACTGTTTCAATCATATTCTTTTCACTTTCATTTTTTTGCTTTATTTCTTCTTCTCCTGAGCTCGTCTCTTCTTTTGAGGAATCCCAGGTTTCCTTTGTTTCTGATACTCTCAAATTTTCTTCTTCTGGGCTCAACTCTTCTTTTGAGGATCCACAGGTTTCATTTTCTTTTATCTTTTTCTGACCTTTTCTCCTTTTTTTTCTTTGTCCTTGCTTCGCTGCCAAATTCATTTCCACTGTTTGTTCTTTACCTGATTCGTCCGTATTTTGTTTCTCATGTTCCTTGTCCTGTTCTTTTTCTCTTTCTTCTGTTAGTTTCATCGTATTATTTTTAAAATCTATCACTACATGTTTTTCTGCCAATTCGTCAACTCCTACTATCATGTCATGTGACATGTTTGGCATTATTACACATTGTAGTGCATACATATTCTTACCCAGTCGTACCATTACTCGTATGCCTTCATTTATAGTTGCCAATGTCCGTTTGTTTGCGCCCACTAAATTTACCCTAGGTATTTTGTAAATTAAATTTGTTAAGTTAACTTCTTCTATTAGTTTTCTGTTGACCAATGTTATTTCAGATCCAGTGTTTATCATAATTTTAATTGGTTTCTCATTGATAAATCCATCCACAAATTTTAAATTAACTCCATTTTTCTTTTCGTTGTTTCCTGCCAATTTAATAAACTCCTTGGGGTGACAAAAGATTCCTGTTTGATTTTTGGTTTTTAGTGAGCGCCGTCGTGAAAAGACGCCGGTTGCTCATCGTTGTTTATATTTTCGTCATAATGTCTCTCTCCGTCATATTCATCTGTCTGGGTATTATTTACTTCTCTTCTATTTTCTCTTGGTCTGTCGGATCTGTTTCGGTTTTCTCGATATCCCTGTTCATTTTGTCTACCATTATTTCTGTTTTCTTGATTTGAGCGTGTGGTGTTTCTATTCTGGTATTTTCGGTTTTCTCGATATCCCTGTTCATTTTGTTTACCATTATTTCTGTTTTCTTGATTTGAGCGTGTGGTGTTTCTATTCTGGTATTCTCGATTTCTGTCCTCATTCCATTGCCTATTTCTTTGTTCATAATTTCCTCTTCCGTTGTCTCTATTTTCGTTTTCCCTTCTGGGATTAAAATCTCGTCTTGTATAGTCCCTCCTATTTTGATTTCTATCTCTGTAATCTTGTGTTTCTCGGGGCCTGTAATCTTCTCGCGACCTTCTTGATTTTCTTTCTCTTAGACGTGATTCTCTTATTTGTAGGAATTGGCATAAACTATCTATGTCTTTGTAATTTTGCAATGTGATATGGTCTTCCAGCGTTTCCTCGAAATGTCTTGCAATCAGTTCGACTAATTGTTCCGATGAGTAATTATATTGTAAATGTTTTGCATTATTATAAATTTGCAAAGCATATGTCCTTTCTGATACACCCATCCTATCATTGTATTTCCCATTTTGCAATTCTTTGTTAATTTCCAATTGTTGGACCTTTCCCCAGAAATAATTCAAAAATTTTTGTTCAAATTGTTGCCAATTGCCGAATTCTTCTTCTTTACTATCGAACCATAGGCTTGCTTCATATTTGAGATGGTTTCTGATAGTTTCTTTTGCTGTTTCGAAATTTCCGATGTGTTGTATTTTCTTTTTCAGGCTATTTATGAACGGCACTGGGTGTAATCTTCTTACATCCCCGCCAAACCTTATCTTCACGTCATCTGTGCTATGTATAACCATTTCTCTTCTTTCTCCTACATTTTGTTGCGTCCGATTTTCGGTGACTTGTTTTTCTATTTCTGTGATTCTTTTTTCCACTTCTTCTCTGTCTACTTGAATAGCATTTTCCAACTTATTTTCCAAATTTTCTAGTTCCTTTATTTTATCTTGAATTTTCATTTCATACTTTTCTATGCGTTCCTCCATTTTCTTGTTGTTCTTTTCTATGGCTTGTTTTGTTTCCTTCTGATTTTCTTGCATTATTCTTTTTGTTTCATCCATTTTTTGATCCAATTTTTGTTGTGTTTCATCCATTTTTTGTTGTGTTTCATCCATTTTTAGTTGTGTTTCATCCATTTTTTGTTGTGTTTCATCCATTTTTTGATCCACTTTATCCATTTTCTTTGATGCTTCATCCATTGCTTGTTTTGTTTCTCTTTGATTGTCATCCAGTTTTTGTTGTGTTTCATCCATTTTCTGTTCCATTCTTTGTGACTGGAGTTGCATCATTTGTAATAATTTATCTATTCCTGATAATACTTGCTGTTCTGATGCCATGATTGTCGTGTCTAAAATATCTTCTTGGTCTGAATTATTCTCTTGATTTGAATGTTCTTTTTGTTTTTTGTTGTCTTTGCTTTGGCTTCTTGTCACAGACATTTGTTTTCAAGAAGTACTGTCCCCGCCAAATATGAAATTTTACTAGTATGTTACCAAGACGACTTTTTCTCACCCAAATATTATAAATTGTCAATAAATATATCAAATGTAAATATCGTAAAAATAAAATATTAAATCAGTTATGTAAATTTGTACCTAAAGAGATCTAAAATTTTATGTTATCAAATGTAAGTATCTCACTTTTTACCACAGGCATATAAATTTTCAAATACCGGCTTTACTCTTTCTATCCTTCAAATTTGCCACTAGAAATATTTTTCCATGCTTTCCACGTTGGACGACAGTTGATGTGATCTTGATTATTGATATGAGATAATATTCTTATATGTCATTTAATTTAATCAATGTATTAATCATAATCTAATTAATTTACCAGATCACATATCAATATGTTTTCAATCTCAGGGCGAATTATAAAATTAATTACTTACTCTCGTGGCTTCCAAGTATTTCTCAATGGTTCCTAATCGGGATAGGAAAGAAAAGAGTAAAATAATACACACATATGGGTTACAATTATAATCAAAATATTGTTTATTTTATTTAAATGGCAATCACTGCTTAATATTTGCTATATCTTATTATTCTTAAAAATAACATTTACACATGGGAATCTTATTTCCTTTTGGTTTCCAATTGAAAGTTTTTATTAACATTTAACTATTAGGATTTATTAGCAACAATTCTATTTAAGTTTGATGAAGCTTTTCTGATATTATTGATTTTGTTCTTCAATTTTAAATGTGGTATTTAATACGAAAAACCCATACATTCATGTCCAAACAAATGAGACTGACCTTTTTCTGGTGAACTGAGAATGTCTTCACATAAGACCCATTTCCTGCTATCCTTGGCTGCGATCAAAACCTCGTCCTGGCTTCCAGTAATGTTCTCCTTTGAAAACTAGCTCGTATAGCTCTCGTTCCTGCTTCTGTCGTGATGCCGTGTTTCTACCTTTTTCGAAACTTCAATCAGCTACCGGGACACTCTTGGCTCAAGGAGGTTCTTTACTCTCGACCTGGCCTACCTCTCGTTCCACGATAGATACTCCACACTCACGGAACTACACCGGCTTTCTCACTCTCCGTACACTACCGTCTACTACTGGACTTCACTTCTCGACAGCTCAAAACATTCTGCTCTCTATTTGTCATTCATTCCCCTACTTTCTAAATATCCCTTCCAGATTCACAAATCAACCTTCCACCACCAACTCTCATTCGCAGTATTCCTCAAAACCAATTTTTAATCTTTCTAAATATGCTTAATGGATTTCAAAAAAAAATAGTTAATTCCCATTCTAAAATTACTTTCTACTATTTACAAAATTTAATGACCTATTATCTACTTCAACTGAGTCTTATTTAGCATAGACTAATGATCGAACCTTCCGCGAACAACGATAATGACCTATTATCGATTTCACTTGAGTTTTATTTAGCATAGGCTAATGATCGAACCTTCCGCGAACAACGATAATGGTACGCGCCATTCACTTTGTTTATTCTAAGCGCATTGTCCCGAGTTTCGTTTAATCACTTCTTAAAATTAAATATAACAATTTGTTGTATACAGGTTGTTCTAAATTTATATGCCCGTGGTTGAGAAAATTGAAAATATTTTATATTAAATTGAATTCTGTTTATAATTATCAAAATTTAATTTTCATATCAAATAGAAATATAACAGTACATATTACATTTACAACTTGTATTTACATAATTTAACATGTTTATAAATGAGATGGATAATTTCCATATCATTTGTAAATAAAAGTATTAAGATTTATTGGGAAAAAACTTTTTAAATCTTTTAATTCCTTATAAAGGTCGTTTATATTATTTATTTGTAAATGACATTCTAATATGATATGTGCTAGATCTCCGATTTTGCCACAAGTACAATTAGGAGTATCTGACGAGCGGATTCTATGCATGTAAGATGGCGTAAGAGCATGATTGGCTCTCAGCCACTTCAAACCGGTCAAACTTACAAATAATATGAACAATATACATAGATTTAAAGTAAATGGTAAAGCGGTAACGATTAATCTTATTTAGGGTGCTAAATACAATGAGATTTTTACGATTTTTTTACCAAAAGAAGGGGCCAACTTTTTTTCAGCGTAACTTGTTTATTTTTGATGCTAGAAACTTTTGTAACAAATAAAAATAAAGCTATTTTAAAACACTTAAAAAAATGTCAATAAGTTTTTCCCGAAAATTGCTTAATGTTTCGGTGATTTCGCGTTGAAATATCCGATTTGGAGTTAGACGAATAAGAACGTATTTTTCATGAGCTACAACTTTGCTTTTACTCGGTTTATGGACTTTACTGATACACCAGTTTTTTAGTATTTTTATAAGCTACCGTCTGAAAACGTAGTTTTTGTCGAAAAATAAACATTAAACTCGAACTCGAAAAGTATTGACTTGCATAAAAAACTCTACTACGAAAGTTGCTTATAATCAGTTAATTTATTCATTTCCGGGCCTATCTCAAACATATATTTTTTCATCCCCCAAGTAAAAGCAACCAACGGCACAAATTCATCTTTGAAGTGCAGGGTAAGTAGAACCTAAATCCAAATTTTCATGTAATTCGGAGTTGCCCCTGAAAATTACACTCCAAAACGGTTATTTATTGGGCTAATAATTATTTATTAGAAATTATTAAATTCGTTGAAATTAACTTGAAAATTAAGACCCGAGATTGGGTGATTAGTTAATGTATGATCGTCTAGTTTACCATTTTTCTTTCATTTTTTAGGTTATTGCTTACCTGATCCATACAACGCTCCACGCTTGAGAGAAGTTATTGAGAAGTTTATGTCATCATTGAGGGATCCTAGCCTTCCTCTGTTGGAACTTCAAGAAGTGATGGCATCTATTTCCGGTCGTATTCCCGCAGCCGTCGAAAAGAAAATTAGAAGACTGATGGCTTTGTATGAAAGAAATATCACGTCCGTTTTGGCCCAATTCCCTAGTCAACAAGTAAGTGTATATTTACAAATGAGCATATATCTGGACTATTGAAATCATAATAAATTTTGTTAATTAATTTTTTTGTATTTTGAAAACAATTTCTGAATCGTCAAAACATTAGAATAAAAAATTTTGAAGTAAAATTGTGGCTTATACCCAATAAAAATGGTAAACTGCCATTTAAACCAATTACTCCAAATTCGATTTACTTTTTCAAATGCTAAAAAAGACGACAGGTCAATAAAAACAATAAGATTGACAACAATTTTGAACCTCTTCCGTTGAGTTACTTCCACTATTAAATTTCGGGCACCTAATATCACTATGCCCTTTAAAACATGTTTCTCCCACTTCCTACGGTTTAAAATAGCTATGTTAAATTTTTCTGATAAATTTTAACTTTAAAATGTTGGGGCTTTAAAATGCAATGTTTTATGTATTGTTTACATTCTTGCGAAGTCCGTTGTACATCATGTATTAGTTGTCCAATATGACATTGTCACCACGGCATTGTCGTATTTTTCGTATAATAGGGAACATAGAGAACAATAAAATTAAAAAAATGTACTTCAATTCGGTTAATATGTTCTGTGATATATTAAATGATAATAACTTACAACAAAAGAGTAAACTTCCTTTTTATTGTGCTTCTCGTGGTACTTATTATTGTTTATTTTTTTTTAGATTGCTAGTGTTATTGACACTCATGCAGCAAGTATGACTAAGAGAACCGAAAGAGATGCCTTCTTCTTAGCCACCGAAGGAATCATACAACTTGTTCAAAGGTGAGTATTCAATAATAATTTTTTTTCAATAGTATATAGTTACAGAAAAAAAAACACAAAGAGCTCTTGATAACAGCGTAATCACTATGCTGCATGACGTGAAATTTATGACTTCACATTGTCAATGTAATATTTTTTAGGGCCGGCTTCATCAACGACAAATAGTAGTTTATTCTATGAATAAAATTATTCGACCAATAAACTGACATTTCCCCATTATCGTCAAATAAGATTTATTTTATTTATCAAATAAATATTTACTCTCCGCATAAATTAGTAAGTTAATCTCACTGCAAATATTTATAAGAAGGTAAATTCGTCAGTTTAACTTTAAATTATCAAAATGATATTGAAACAAAATAAAAATATAAACGTCTCATAAATTTTATTCGACGAATAACTATTCATTGATTTATTTGTTGTTGGTGAAACCGGGCCTTAGTAAATTATAAGAGCTCATTTAAAAATATCGGTGTGATGATAATAATAATATCGTATGGCATTATTGCCGGGGAGATCCTTTCGGACAGGTTCCAGAGCCATTTACATCTTTAACCCTGTTTCAAGTAACTAGTGTCGATGTTACACTAGCCCAGGGGGACCGACGGCTTAACGTACTCCCCGAGGCACGGTGAACAGCTCATTTTTAGGAATGAAAAATGCATTGTCTGTGCTGGGGCTCGAACCCAGGCGCTCTGGCTTATGAGACCAGTTGTCATACCGTTGCGCTACGGCTGTTCACGGTGTGATATCGGTGTGATAATAAAATATCAGGGAGAAATTGATGTATCAATAATTGATTATTAGGACTCTGAAATTTTGCTACTTTGAAGTAAGCGTCGTATATTAATATTATGTCACTCGAATTTGAATTTAACATCGAAATTATGCCTTCACACTTATATCCACATACAAGTTAGAAATACAAGATAGAATATAGTAGTATACAAGATAGGAATATAATATGCTTGTTTGACGATTTCTTCTTCTTCTTGTCCCATCTTCTAACAAAGGTGCCGTCTTCTTTAAACGCTTCTCTGTCCTTTACAACGTGAATTATCTGTTCAACGCTAAGGTTAGTCGAATCTCTGATATTCCCCAGCCAAGATTTCTTCTTTCTTTCGTAGCCCTTTTTTCCTCTACTCTTCCTTCCATGGTGACATGTAGCAGAGTATTATTTATCATTTCAAAGTATGTGATCCAGATACGATGTTGACGATTTAGTACTCTAATATTTTCAACTATCTGTCAATACGTGATCTTTTATTTTACCTTTTAACTAAAACATAAAGTGAAATTAGATATTCAGTAATTGGATTTGTAACAATTTTCTTCGAAAAATTATAAATAAGAAAATAAGAGAAATTTAGATAGTTCAAAAAACCACTTCTTCATTTTGTTGTAACATTTTTTAGGTATCGAAATGGCATTCGTGGCCGCATGAAGCATGCCGTCCAAGAACTGCTCAAACAATATTACGAAGTCGAAAGTCAATTCCAACACAGTTCCTACGACAAATGCGTTTCACTCTTACGCGACAAACACAAAGACGATATGTCCGCCGTAACAGCAACGATCTTCTCGCACAGTCAAGTCTCGAAAAAGAATCTCCTCGTCACGATGCTCATCGATCATCTATGGAGCAACGAACCCGGATTAACGGACGAATTAGCCAGCTGTCTTACAGAACTGACGTCTCTAAATAGAAGCGAACATTCCAGAGTGGCACTGAGGGCTAGACAAGTGCTAATCGCTGCTCATCAACCTGCCTATGAGTTGAGACACAACCAAATGGAGAGCATTTTCTTATCGGCTGTAGATATGTATGGACAGGTAATTCACATTTTTGATCTCATGACACTAACTGATAAAACAATAGCTTTTAGACAAAATTCGATTGTACTCATCAACAGATTCACATTATATTTGTGGCCGTTTTTTTCAAAATTTCTTCCTTCAAATACTCCAATAATGCTGTGTAATATTCGATGTTAATGTTCTTTCTTCTCAAGATAGTCCTTGGGCTCCCTTTCTGTCTGTCTTATTGTCCTATATACAGAGTGGCCCAAAAGTCTGGAAACGGCCAATTATCTCGTAAATTGCTAGACATAATTGTACAAAATTTGAGGTACACCTATTTTGGAATACGGAGATTCCATATTTGATATTTGCAATGTTGCCAGATTTGCCGTTTCGTTAACAGAATATGTTTTTCCGATGAAGCAACCTTTTCACTGTGCGGAAGTGTAAATGGGTACAATTTAAGGTACTGGAGTGACGTAAATCCACACTGGATGCATGAAAACCATACTCGGAGGCCACACAAATTAAATGTATGGTCAGGTATAGTAGGTACTCAGTTAATTGGGCCATTTTTTATCGAAGGAAATTTAACGTCAGATCGTTACGAAATGTTACTTATTGTAAATGTAATTGTAATGTAAAATGTTACAATTTACGAGATAATTGGCCGTTTCCAGACTTTTGGGCCACTCTGTATACATATGACACTCCCTAGTCCCTATTAGCCATTGGGACGTACCGTTTTGGGGACGAGATCCAGTTTGTAGTTTACGCCCTCTTACTAACTGACTACAACTGAAATTAAAATATTAAAAAAGAAAAACTAATATCAAGAGTTATTTAGTTTCCCGTTGTACACGTGTGATTTTGTTTTCGACTCCATCTTTGGAGTCTTCATAAATCGGACTTTGAGACTCCTGTGTCTCCATATCACTTTACTAAACTAAATTTCAATAAGCGATGCAGGGCGCATATACAATGATATAGTAGTTGTATTTTAATTGGTAAAGATGTTCAAAATTTATCTACCTACTCATTCCATAGTAACAGTATATTATTAAAATCATTATCAATTTTTATCTTTTCTCAATTATTAGTTTTTATTGCATAGTATATAAATTGTTGAAATCGCTGAATACATAGCTGGTGAAAAAATTATCTATTTGTGTCGTAAGTGACAGTTTTGTCAAATTGTCGTGAAGGGTGATACAAATCGAGAGCTCGAGTGTAATTCGGTAAGATTATTTCACGAATGAAACTGTATTTTTAAATCATTTTAACTAATATTTTATTGATATCTTTGCCTGAATATTTGCTAAACCTGCTCGTGGTGTTTTTTTTTGACAAGTCGTAAAACGTTAATTGTGATTAATGTCACTGAATTTTTATTAAATTTTAAATTTGCGTAACAACGAAGGACATGTGTCGCGCTACTTGACGATGAGAAATTATCAGTAGTAATTGCACAAGAGCACTAAAATTATCGAATTTTTCCCGAGTTACACTTTGACAGTTTAAAGTATGTCAAACTGTTACGAGGGCCAACAATTCGATAATAATTTTAGAGATCGAGTGCAATTTGCTGCGATTATTTCATGAATAAAACTGTTCAAACCAAAATTTTATTGTAATTTATTTATGTAAGTACAAATTAGTACAATTAAACACACAGTTGTTATAAATATTTGACGGTTGAAAGTCATCACTTTTATAATAATTTTTAAAACATTAATTGTCATTAATGTCACTGAATGTATTTTTTCATGGCAACGAAGGACATCTGACGTAATATACTTGACGACGGGAAATTATCAAAAATTATCAGTTTAATTTTTATTTCTGTAGCTTTCTATTGGTCAGGATCTCCTATGAATGAAATAATCAGTAGTAATTGCACAAAAGCTCTGAAATTATCGAATTTTTCCCGAGTGACACTTTGACAGTTTTAATTTCACGACCTGAAGGGGAGTGAAATTATGTCAAACTGTCACGAGGGCAACAATTCAATAATAATTTTAGAGATCGAGTGCAATTTGCTGCGATTATTTTATGAATAAAACCGTTCAAAACCAAAATTTTATTGTAATTTATTTATGTAAGTACAAATTAGTACAATTAAACACACAGTTGTTATAAATATTTGACGGTTGAAAGTCATCACTTTTATAATTTTTAAAACATTAATTGTCATTAATGTCACTGAATGTATTTTTTCGTAGCAACGAAGGGCATCTGACGTAATATACTTGACGACGGGATAGTATCAAAAATTATCACTTTAATTTTTATTTCTGTAGCCTTCTATTGGTCAGAATCTCCTATGAATGAAATAATCAAAAAAATTATCAGTAGATAGTAATTACACGAGAGTTCTAAAATTATCGATTTGTATCCCGATTGACGCTATGACAGTTTTAATTTCACTTCCCTTCGGGTCGTGAAATTATGCCAAAGTGTCACGAGGGCAAAACAAATCGGTAATTTTTAAGAGTTCGAATGTAATTAGGTAAGGTGATTAAAACTGTTTTTTAGATCATTTTAACTAATATTTTATTGATATCTTCGCCTGAATATAGGCTAAATCTGTTTATAGTCTTCTATTTGACAAGTTGTAAAAAATTAATTGTCATTAATGTCACTGAATGTTCATTTTTGCATAGCAACGAAGAGCATCTGACGTAATACTTAACGACGAGGAAGTATCAGTAGTAATTGCACAAGAGCTCTAAAATTCTATATTAATTTTAGAGATCGAGTGCAATTTGTTGCGATTATTTCATGAATAAAACTGTTCAACACCAAAATTTTATTGTAATTTATTTATGTAAGTACAAATTAGTACATTTAAACACAAAGTTTTTATAAATATTTGACGATTGAAAGTATATTGGTCAGAATCTCTATGAATGAAATAATCGCTGAAATGTTTATTTTTGTAGCATTCTATTGATCAAAATCTCTATGAATGAAATAATCTATTAATTAAATTAATGAACAATTTTATGCGATTATGCAAGTAACGATTGTCCAAGAATATTCAAAAACTTAAGGAAATAGCCATCTCTATTTTGCTGGTGACGACGTGGTTATTAAATTTCAGTATAGTACACATAGCCCGATCAGGGAACACAAAATTTTACGAAAACCTCCAAAAAATTAAAGGAAGGATGAAAATTTGGGAATAGGTAGTTGAAATTGTCTATTACGATATAAGAAAAAGTTTACAATTCTACATCCCCTCCCTTTTACAAAAATTGGGAAATACGGGGTGAAAAATATTTTCTCGGGGGTGAAAAAATATACGTTTAAAATAAGTCCGAAATTGTATAAAGTGACTAATTCTAAGTAACTTTTGTTCTATAGAGTCTTTTCACTAAGTTAATACTTTTCGAGTTATTTGCGAGTGAATATGTTCATTTTTACAAATAAAAAACATGTTTTTGGACGGTTTTTCACAGATAACTTATAAAGTAAGTATTTTCGCGAAAATATAGCCTATAAAAAACTGAAAAAAAAAAATGGTGTATACATGAGGTCTGCAGACCCAGTAGAAGCAGAGGTGTAGCTAATGAAAAGGGCGTTCTTTTCGTAAAATTCCAAACCGAATATTTCAATTTGAAATAACCTAAAACGGAGCTCTTTTTGGGGAAAATTCATTACAACTTTTTTAAAGTGTATAAAAAAAAGTTTATTTTTGTTTTTTAAAAAAACTTCTAACATTAAATGTAAGTGCTGGTCTAATATTGCTGGTCTTTTTTATGTTTTGCTAAAAAAAATCGCTAAAATCATCCCCTAGCTTCCTAAATGAAATTAATCGTTATTGCTTCACAAGTTACTTTACTTATGTATTGTTTATTATTATCTATAAGTTTCATTGGTTCCAAGTGCTTATTTTTGAAAAAAAAAATGTGTTTAAAATAAAACATTTTTTGTTAATTTTGAAAAAAAAATGGAATTTTTATGGAATTAACTTAAAAATTATTAGTAACACCAAAAATCTCAAAGAGTAGGTAATAAAATGTTCGTTTTGCTTTTCTGAATATGTATTTTTGATTTTTTGCCTTATCTCGTGATTAGTAACTCGTTCAAGCCATTTTAACTACAGCTTTTTCGAAAATGAGCACTTTGAACCAATGAAACTTACAGATCATATAAATAATACATAAGCAAAGTAACTTGTCAAGTGGTAATGATAAAACTTATTTGTGATGCTAATTAGGGGGTGATTTTCGCGATTTTTTTTATGAAAAAATAAAAGGGACCAACAATATTTTGAGCGTAACTCACTTACTTTTAATGTTAGAAGTTTTTTTTTTAAACAAAAATAAACCTTTTTTTAAACACTTTAAAAAAGTTAAAATGAATTTTCCCAGAAAAGTGCTCCGTTTTTGGGTTATTTTACATTGAAATATTCGATTTGGAATTTGACGAAGAAGAACCTACTTTTCATTAGCTACAACTCTGCTTCTACTGGGTCTACAGACCTCGTGCATACACCATTTTTATTTCAATTTTTTATAAGCTATATTTTTGCTAAGAATATTTTTTCAATAAAATACTTACTTTTTGAGTTATCTCCGAAAAACCGTCCAAGAACATGTTTTTTTTTGTTAAAAATTAACATATTCACTCGCAAATAACTCGAAAAGTATTGACTTATCGAAAAAACTCTATAGAACAAAAGTTGTTTAGAATTAGTCATTTTATCCAATTCCGGTCTTATTTTGAATGCATATTTTTCACCTTCGAGATGGGGTGTTCCCCTCCATTTTTGTAAAATGGAGGATTGTAAACTTTTTCTTATATAATAATAGACAATTTCAACTACAGTTTAGTCCGGGAATCTTTACCCGTGCGTCATCATTTAAAGCATACGAAATATGTCGATGATAAGTCGGAAATTGAAATTTGTTAAGACTTGTTTTTGCTCGACTTATTTCGTATGCTTTAAATGATGACGCACGGGTAAAGATTCCCGGACTCAACTGTACCTATTCCCAAATTTTCATCCTTCCTTTATTTTTTTTGGTCAGATTGTTCTTTGATCGGGCTAACAGACATGATACAATTCACTATTTACTGCTCTACTGCCACTTCTCCATATTTTGAAATGGTCCTTTTATACCATTAATAGTGACATGGTTCGTCGAGATGGTATATGGGTGGGATGTGGGGCGAAAATTGTTGACGGCGTTACCTGGATTGCTGGGTGATTGGAGGGAGATATATGTTGATGGTAACTCGTTGCCATCATCTCTTCTATTGTGCCAATCAGGGTGTTTTTGATCTCGATGGGTCTCGGATAATCCTTATTTTATATAAACAGATGGTGCTAATATAGTTCTAGAGTTTTCAAAACCAATTTTGTGATCTGTAGTCCATTACCCTCTCCATACACAAGTTCATTAATCTCGTATATAAACATTAGAAAGTACGTTGATTGAAATTGCTTTAGCCATATTCTCTTATTTTACTAACATTTTTACTTAAATTTTAGGAATTCCACCCTGAAAACCTTCAAAAATTGATCGTATCCGAAACTTCAATCTTCGACATTCTCCACGATTTCTTTTACCATACCAACAGAGCCGTCTGTAATGCTGCCCTCGAGGTATATGTCAGAAGAGCTTTTACAAGTTATGACATTAGCTGTCTGCAGCATTTGGAACTTAGTGGTGAAGTACCAGTAGTTCATTTCACATTTACCTTACCCCCTTCACATCCCAATAGGTTAATTAAATTGAGCGCCGCTATGGAATCTTCAGAAGGTATGTCAAAATCGTTTATTATTAATAACATAGATGCTTAAGTGAAAGACAATGTATGTTTTCTTTCGATTCAGAGGTGGTCAACCATCCCCATACGACCGTTTCTGTCTCTCCAGACATCTTCAGTGGTACTACATGAACACCTCTGAATCGAAACGAAACCAAACTGTGTATTTAAGCTGAATTATAAAAATATCATTATAATTCGCTTATAGGACGCTGTAGCGACATCTGTTAAAAAGATGAAAAGTCTCAGATGCAAAATTCATTATTAAAATAATAAATAATAATTTAAATCTGAAACTTCTCGTGGAAACCACTTTCGTAACATCTTTAATCTCTTACTTTTACAATTTATAAGGCAAGAGACGAGGAGTTCGGTCCTGGCAAGTATACTAGTTGGTGCGTACTTGTCAGCTCCAAACAAAAACAGTTATTTAGATAGTATCTAATGAGTAAAAATTTTTATTTTCGCATATATAAGTGTATGAGTGCGTTCAACTATTGTACGTAAGTACTCTTTAAAATTATATAAAACCAAGTCATTCCACTGGAATTTATTATTTATCAGAAGTCGGTTTGATACAAAAAAACCCTAAACACGTCTATTCGTTATCTATAACGACATGATAAAATCACCTGTTGTAAGACAGGTCCGTATTTCACGTTTTACTTAGTTTTGAATAATAAAGAAAATATGTCAAATCCGACTGCCGGGACTTCTGACTACAGGAGCGCTCAAATGGAAAACACTACTAAAACTTATTCTACTGCTTTGATTGAACAACAATTCCCAACGAAAGAGCAAGCCATTATATTCCCATCCATTGAAAACCTTAAACTTCAAGATTACCTGATTTCACTAGGAACGTTGATCGAGCCCAAAAATATCCTATTTTCATCAAGGCTTTCTAACAACAGAGTGTGCATGTACCTTGCAAACAAAAATGTTGTTGAACATTTCATGAATAATTATGGAGGGTCTATAGAAATCAACAACCAAAAAGTTTAAGCACGCAAACTAATCACTCCAGCAGAAAGACTAATTCTGTCAAACGCCTGTCCCACCATTCCACGTACTGTATTAACTCAAGAAATTGAAAAATTGGGCCTTCAAACCATGTCTCCTATGTCATTTCTCAAGATAAGCGCTGGTTTGCCGGAATTTAACCACGTTTATAGTTTTAGACGACAAATTTTTATCACACCACCGCTTGCCCCTATACCTGAATCCATATTAATTAATTATGATAACACCAACTACAGGATTTTTTTGACACAAGATTCCTTGATCTGTTTTTCATGTAAAAGGCCAGGCCATACCGCAGCAAATTGCAAAACAATCCAAGAATCAGTTTCTGAAAATTATAACCAAAACCCCCACTCCCAATCATCTTCGCAACCCACACCTTCCCAAATACTTTCAACCAACCCCTCAAAAACTCCAACCTCACAACCAATTATCAATATAGATACAACCCAGTCTACGCACAATAGCTCAAAACGCAGTTTGGATGACATTGTTACACCTCCTCTAGCGCAAGATGCTAATTCAGAAAACCCAAGTCTTGAGCCGTTTGTTAAACCTAATGATGCTCCAGCTAAAAAACCAAAGAAAAGTAAGGGAAAGACTCCAACTCACGTACTCATGGAACCGACCAAGGCATTCATCTCAGAGCTTCATTTGTTCTTGATTTTAATCAAATATCCGATCTATTTGAAAATGTTTATGGTGCACAGGACCCAGTCAGCATCATAAAAAACTACACTAGCGAATTTGAAGCTTCAGTGGAAATGCTAACAGCAATATACCCGTATTTCAAACAAAGATCCATTAAAGTTAGATGTACAAAAATAAGAAAGAAACTACTGCAACATTTAGAGATGACTTACTCGGATACTGAGGCATCAGAGACTGAAAGTGAGTTTTCTCAAGAATAGAATCGTGAACTTCTGTAACAATCCCAAATTTCAGTTTTATTTATTATAAATGGGCTTCTCATCAATTTTGCAATGGAACATTAAGGTGATACAGTAGCGATCAACAGGTAGCCAAAACGCGTTCCAAGATTGCGGCTGTAATTTTGAATATTTTTTTGAGATATTTGACACACGTTTTCGTAATATAATAAAGAATGGCGGTACAGCGCCCAATTTGAAAAATATAATAATATGTGGAAATTACTCTGTAATTAAATACAATATTAAAAAAACGAGCCTGTACCGCCATTAAGAAGAACAAAAAAATACACTTTCTTCAAATAAACATTTTTATCCGATGCCTAGATTTTCTGTCATTTTGGAACTACTAATGAAATAAAAAATTTTAGTAGTTCCAAAATGACACAAAATCTAGGCATCGGATAAAAAAGTTTATTTGAAGAAAGTGTATTTTTTTGTTCTTCTTAATGGCGGTACAGGTTCGTTTTTTTAATATCGTATTTAATTACAGAGTAATTTCCACATACTAATATATTTTTCAAAATGGGCTCTGTACCGCCATTCTTTATTATATTACGAATAAGTGTGCCAAATATCTCGAAAAAATATTCAAAATTACAACCGCAATCTTGGAACGCGTTTTCGCTACCTGTTGATCGCTACTGTTTCTTCTTAACGGTTTCTACAATAACCTTCCGATGCTCCAAATAATTCTGTCCAGACACAATCCAGATATAATTTGTCTTCAGGAAAAGAACCCTCAGTGCCTAACACCGCATTTTTTTCGATAAACATTCAACAAACCCACAGTTAATCAAATCCGCCTTCAATGATATACTTCACAACTACAAGGAGTATACACAATACACCGATGCATCTAAATCAAATGAAGGCACTGGTGCTGCAGTCATAACCCCAACATC
Source organism: Diabrotica virgifera virgifera (assembly GCF_917563875.1). NCBI lineage: Eukaryota > Metazoa > Arthropoda > Insecta > Coleoptera > Chrysomelidae > Diabrotica > Diabrotica virgifera. Next base: position 118,649,981 of record NC_065446.1, on the reverse strand, counting down.
AACAAATAAATACAAACTCCCTTCAGAGTACTTCATTTACTCTGCTGAATTATACGCTCTATACCAGGCCACCCTTGCTGTCAACGCATCCAGTAATACCAAATATATCATACTCACAGACTCTGTACAGTCTGTGAGTATGATATGACAACAAAGTTCTGTACAGTCAATCCAATATGTCTACCCATCTAATCCTTTGGTCATCAAAATAAAACAAGAAGTTCATACCGCTCAACTGAATGGAACAATTATCATATTCCTCTGGATACCATCCCATATTGGAATCCAAGGAAATGAAGAGGCAGACAACGCTGCAAAAGAAGCTGCAACTAGTGATAGTGCGGAGTGTACGGAAACATTTACGAGTGCGGATGTGAAAGCGGCGGTCAAACGTAAAGTGCGCTATATGTGGAAAGAAGTGGAAAGTGTCATCGGCCAAGCTACATAACATTTCATACAATGTTTAAACATACAAATTTAATGAAAATTATTGTTGGCTACTATTGTTTCGCTAATAGCCAATTTTGGCTGATGCGATTTTGTTAATAAAAAAAAGTTTGGTTTCGTTTCGATTCAGAGGTGTTCATGTAGCCCCACTGAAGACGTCATAAGAGACATAAACGGCCGTATGGGATGGTGCATCACCTCTAAACCGAATTGAAACCTAAACTGTCTTTCACTTTTATCTTTTCTCAGATTTTGAGTACTTGGAACCATCTTTCCTAGACGAGTAAGGCGGAACGTGACTGCATATTGTAGAGCCCTTTTCGCTTTCTTTATTCGTCGTCTCGTGCCTTATACATTGTAAAAGTCAGAGATTAAGGATGTTACCAGAAAGTGGTTTCCACGAAAAGTTTCAGATTTAAATTAATATTTATTATTTTAATAATGAATTTTGCATCTGGGACTTTTCATATTTTCTTTAATATATGCTTAATTTTAACATACATTATTTTCAGAACCGGTTGAACCAGACCCCAACGAAGTAAAGATTGTCGACACTTTTCATAGAACCGGTTGCATGGCTGCTTTCGACAACTTGCAACATTTTGAGCAAAGTGCTGATGAAATTTTGGATTTGATTGAAGATTTTGCAAGCCCTGCTGCAATTTCAGCTAAAGACTTAAATGCGGTGGAAAGCGGCTCAGAATCTAGGGGAAATAGCACTTCCATTAACGTCAGTTTGTCTTTGGAAGTTAGAAGGTAATAGAAATGAAAACCTAAAGTATTTTATTTATTCATCACTGATTTTTCCAAATTGCTTTGTCTCATTCTGTTAAAGAATTCCTATTAAATACCTACTGCATACAAGGAGAGATTGATATAAAACTAGCCTTTGATTACTTGATACTGAATTGCTCTCGGTTTTGACATTTGCCAATCATGACAGGACGTCTGTTAAAATTTTAAGCCAAAAGAAACTATTAGTTCGGTTTTGACAGCCGTCAGAAGCAAACAACTTTTATGTTTTCGGAAAAACGGAGAAGTTGAGTATCGTTCGGTGATTAAATTCCTCCACAAAGAGGACAAAACGAATGTGCAAACCCTGGACGAAATATATGGTGAAGCTGCCACCTTCGTTAGCAATAGTAAAATTTTGGAAAGCTGAATTTGTTCGTGGTCGTACGAGTGTTTTTAATGATGAGTGTCTCGGGAGGCCAAATGAGTCACCACGCCGGAAAAGATCAATAAAGTTTGATTATGACAGGTTATGACATGACATGATTATGACAGATCGTCGAATCAAGCTCCGCGAGTTAGTAGAGGCCCAAAACATTTCCTACGAACGCATACACAACATTTATTTATCATCATTTGGACATGAAAAATCTATCCACGCGATGGGTGCCGCGTTTGCTGACAATCGACCAAATGCGAAAACGTGTGGCCACTTCGGAGACGCTTTTGTCGATGATACGACTCGATCTGAAGGATTTTTTTCGCTGATATATCACGTTTAATAAAACCTGAGTGAATTGTTACACACCGGAAACTAAGGAACAGTCGAATCAATGGCGCAAACGCGGCGAAGGCCCGCCGAAGAAGGTAAAAAGTGCATATTCGGCCGTCAAAGTGATGGCGACTGTTTTCTGGGATGCGGAAGGTATCATCCACATCGACTACTTGGAGAAAGGAAAAAACAATCAATGGCGAGTACTACACAGCATTATTGGATCGATTCGATGCCGAATTGTGTCGAAAACGTCCCGGTTTGGCACGCAAAAAAGTGCTCTTTCACCAAGACAACGCACCGGCTCACCGAGCGGCCTTCGCCATGCCAAAATTACACGAATTGGGCGAACACCCACCGTATTCCCCAGATCTTGTCGCCAGCGACTTTTTCCTGTTTCCAAACCTAAAAATAGCTCGGAAGACGCCGTTCCGCAACAAACGATGAAGTCGTCGCTGAAACTTCGGCCTATTTTCAAGAGCTCGAGCAAAAGTACTATTCGGATGGGATAAAAAAATTGGAACATCGTCTTACTACGCATCGAGCTAAAAGGGAACTATGTTAAGAAATAAATCGATTTAATCCCAAAAACAGTTTTTTTTCTATCAAAGGCTAGTTTTATATCAATCCACTCGGGTAATGTCGATTTAAATAAAACTGGATAGGACGATGAAAATGGAAAGATAGAAAATATAGTATTTCTCCCTAAATAAATAAGAGTTGCTAGAAAGTTACAACAATCTGCTAAATCATCAACCGTTGTTACTTAGAGTTAAGTTAAGAGTTTTGTGCTTATTAATCTAATTTTTAATGTGTTGTTTTAGGCCTAGTACGGATGAACATGTCATCGAAGAACCAAACCATATTCTGATGGTTTGCATCAAAGACGATGGGGATAAAGACGATTCGACTATGAGTAAAATGTTTGCTGCATTCTGTGCAAGACATAAGGACGAACTGCTCGCTCGACACATTCGAAGGATTACCTTTTCGCCCCTTAAACACAAGCAGTCACCCAAATTCTTCACCTACAGGTATGTACGTAAACTAAATAGTATGCTTCATGCTAACACTTACATTTTTTTCATTTTTTACATTCCGTCTATATTTAAACACCTAGTCCATAACAATTTTCTTCATCTATATAATATACTCTTATTATTAAACGCTTTTATTTAGTTCATTAGATTGCGTCAAATCTTTGGATGTTAATTTGACTACCTTTTCTACCATGCAAATGAATGAAAATTTGCAGACATATGCATTCGCGGTGACAATACACGAATAGACAACAAAAAATTTTTGTTTATGTTTATTAATTGTTTAAATAAAAAAAACGATTTTAATGGAAAAAGGCCTAAATTCTCTTGTTTTTTACAATGTAGAAACTTGAAACTTTTACGGATGGTAGCTAATGATATAACCTATACATAATTTCACTTTTTACGTTAATTGTTTACGTTATGCGCCATAAATAAACAATAAAGTTTTAAATTTTGAACACTCCTATATTTGTTTATACAGTACGATGCAAGTGAAAGGAATAAATTCGTTATTTCGTAAAAAGGCGACTTGAACCCTGGAATGCTACCTGGGGTACACTTGTACCCCAACCTTGTTTGTAAGTTACACCAATTTGCAGGAGTAGGTGTAGAAAATATGAAAATAAACTTGTGAATAATAATATAATAAAATATTTTTGTATACAAAATAAATTCTTAGCATGTTATCTTAAGATTGTTTTTGTCATAAGTTCTTAAAACATACATATATAAATATTTTAGGTCGATTTTATTTGGGGTACCACTGTACCTCGATGTAGCAGATTGAGTTTAGAAAATAAGTGTAGCAATCCAGGGTTAAGGAAAAATCCCAAAAGAGGTCGATTTTATTTTTAAATTACGATATTTTGGCATATATGTCATACTAGTGACGTCATCCTTCTGGGCGCGATGAAGTAATCGATGATTTTTTTAAATGAGAATAGGGGACATGCGATAGCTCATTTGAAAGGTCATTCAATTCTTTATTCAGTAATATAAAAATTAATATAATTATTTGTACAGGGTGTCCAAAAACAATTTTTTAATTAAATTATTTGACAAAAAAGAAGAATGTATGTAATTTATTTAACTCAGAATACATTTTACAGTTGCCCGTAAACAGAAAAAAATGTGTATTTCAGAAATAAACATTGCTTTTCGATTAAATTAAATATTCAAGCCAGCTTCCGCCAGCCACCTACCTCTTGGAAATTTTAACATTTAATTTACGCGAAAAGCAATGATTATTTGTGATATAAACATTTTTGTCTGGTTTCTGACAGCAGTAAAATGTATTTTAATTTAAATTTAATAAGTTACACACATTCTTCTTTTTTTAAACGCTTTTATTTATTTCAATAGATTGCGTCAAATCTTTGGATGTTAATTTGACTACCTTTTCTTCCATGCAAATGAATGAAAATTTGCAGACATATGCATTCGCGGGAACAATACACGAATAGACAACAAAAAATGTTTGTTAATGTTTATTAATTGTTTAAATAAAAAAAAAACGATTTTAATGGAAAAAGGCCTAAATTCACTTGTTTTTTACAATGCAGAAACTTGAAGCTTTTACGGATTGTAGCTAATGATATAACCTATACATAATTTCACTTTTTACGTTAATTGTTTACGTTATGCGTCATAAATAAACAATAAAGTTTTAAATTTTGAACACTCATATATTTGTTTATACAGTACGATGCAAATGAAAAGAATAAATTCGTTATTTCGTAAAAAGGCGACTTTAAATTACGATATTTTGGCATATATGTCATACTAGTGACGTCATCCATCTGGGCGCGATGACGTAATCGATGATTTTTTAAATGAGAATAGGGGACATGCGATAGCCCATTTGAACGGTCATTCAATTCTTTATTCAGTAGATTGAATGTAATTTATTATTAAGCACTTTTCTTTAGTTCAATCGTTTGTGTCAAATATTTAGACGTTAATTTGACTGCCTTTTCTTCAATGAAAATGAATGAAAATTTGCAGACATATGCATTCGCAGGAACAATACACGAATAGTCAATAAAAAAATTTTATGTTTATTAATTGTTTAAATAAAAAGACACGATTTGAATGGAAAATGCTTAAATTCCCTAGTTTTTTACAATGAAGAAACTTGAAAGTTTTAGAGATTGTAGCTAGTTATATGAACTATACATAATTTCACTTTTTACGTTAATTGTTTACATTATGCTTCATAAATAAACAATAGAGATTAAATTTTTTGGCCGATTCCGACTAATTTTCATGTTTGTTAATCATGTTATATTTTATACATATATTTTAATAAACATGATATATTTTAATGTTTGAAAACTGTTAGACTAAAAAGTAAAAAATAAAAAAATATAAAAAAAAATTTTTTAGGAAACGCTTTTCTTTAGTTACGAGTGACTAAAATTAAAAATATTATAAAAAAATCAACTAAAAAGCAAGAAATAAAAAAAATTCAAACACATTCGTTAAAGAAAAGCGTAGGGCGCATCTTCATCGAATAAACGGTTTTCGCCCCACGCTTTTCTTTAAGAGGATCGGAACGTATTTGCAAATGAATGAAAATTTGCAGACATATGCATTCGCGGTGACAATACACGAATAGACAACAAAAAATTTTTGTTTATGTTTATTAATTGTTTAAATAAAAAAAACGATTTTAATGGAAAAAGGCCTAAATTCTCTTGTTTTTTACAATGTAGAAACTTGAAGCTTTTACGGATTGTAGCTAATGATATAACCTATACATAATTTCACTTTTTACGTTAATTGTTTACGTTATGCGTCATAAATAAACAATAAAGTTTTAAATTTTGAACACTCATATATTTGTTTATACAGTACGATGCAAATGAAAAGAATAAATTCGTTATTTCGTAAAAAGGCGACTTTAAATTACGATATTTTGGCATATATGTCATACTAGTGACGTCATCCATCTGGGCGCGATGACGTAATCGATGATTTTTTAAATGAGAATAGGGGACATGCGATAGCCCATTTGAACGGTCATTCAATTCTTTATTCAGTAGATTGAATGTAATTTATTATTAAGCACTTTTCTTTAGTTCAATCGTTTGTGTCAAATATTTAGACGTTAATTTGACTGCCTTTTCTTCAATGAAAATGAATGAAAATTTGCAGACATATGCATTCGCAGGAACAATACACGAATAGTCAATAAAAAAATTTTATGTTTATTAATTGTTTAAATAAAAAGACACGATTTGAATGGAAAATGCTTAAATTCCCTAGTTTTTTACAATGAAGAAACTTGAAAGTTTTAGAGATTGTAGCTAGTTATATGAACTATACATAATTTCACTTTTTACGTTAATTGTTTACATTATGCTTCATAAATAAACAATAGAGATTAAATTTTTTGGCCGATTCCGACTAATTTTCATGTTTGTTAATCATGTTATATTTTATACATATATTTTAATAAACATGATATATTTTAATGTTTGAAAACTGTTAGACTAAAAAGTAAAAAATAAAAAAATATAAAAAAAAATTTTTTAGGAAACGCTTTTCTTTAGTTACGAGTGACTAAAATTAAAAATATTATAAAAAAATCAACTAAAAAGCAAGAAATAAAAAAAATTCAAACACATTCGTTAAAGAAAAGCGTAGGGCGCATCTTCATCGAATAAACGGTTTTCGCCCCACGCTTTTCTTTAAGAGGATCGGAACGTATTTTCGGCTGCAATGCTATTCAAATGGGGATTCATTTTTTTCAAATCCTGAGAAAACTAATAAGTATTTTGGAAAAATTTAAACGCAGAATGAAAGATTACGTTATTAGCGAACTAGAGTCTGTAGCACCAAACAAAAAGAAATTTCGCAAGGCTATGATTGGCCACAAAATCCCGGCTTGCGATTGGTTAGAAAGCTGACTGTGATGATAAGATTTAAGATAATATAACCTAGAATTTAAATTTTATTTGACAGTTGTTTTAATGTCTGTACAATATTCAACAAAATAAACAAAATATAGAACAATAATAATAATAATTATAATGATTTATGATTTCCTAAAGAAATATATGCTTTAGAAAGATGTAACATATTTAAATAGAAAATGAGATGTAAAATCTTGAGAACCCAAGAGCTGCATATGTCTGAAAGCAAAATAAATGAAACTGAGGGCATAGATAGATAACATTTTACTGGTAAGTAATGAAATATTTTAGAGGTATAAAGGATTTATAGTCACATTAAAAAATAATTGCTTGAAATACAGAAATTGCTACAGAAATGTTAATTTTCTAATCAGATATACTATTTTTAGAAAGACAATGAATAAAATATCACTGAATATGAGAAGATAGTTCATCAAAAGTTGGGGATGTTTAAGAAGAATTTTGCTGAATCGAACAATCATAATCGCTGCCGTCAGTCATACAAAGTAAAAAGTAAACTGCGAAAGTTTAGTCCTATCAAAATTTAACTATGGTGATGTTGTGTATGGGCCATTCCACGAATATACGTCTGTTCTAGACCATCGTGACAACAAATATTTTAGTGTGCAACATAAGAAGTACGAAAGTAAATGGCTCTAAAAATTATTACAATAAACAAGAATGTAATTTGCAATTTAGTTTCGTACTTCTTATGTTGCACACTAACATATTCGTTGTCACGATGGTCTAGAACAGACGTATATTCGTGGAATGGACATTGTATTCGATCAGATGACAGAGGAAGAATTCGGGGGGTTCAAAAGACACCAGCCTATTTGTCACAAATTTAAAACATGTAAAATGGTTGAGCATGGAAAAGAGAAGATTTCTACATGCTGCTTGTCTGTTCCACAAAATTATCAAAAACTCACTACCAACATATCTTTTTAAAAAAGTTATACAGTGATGAGCGCCCTAATAACCGGCAAAATAACGCAAAAGTGGGAAACATTAAGTTGTGAGATAAACAGAAATGAAACTAGTGGAGGTGGGAGATTTAGCGATAAAAACTTATAAGTTTACATTTTACTTATTGTTTCCCACCTTCAGACGTATCAGATGAGTATTTCAACTAAAACTGTCACAGTGGCAGTTGCCAAACTCGTCCGATACATCTAAAGGTGGAAAACAATAAATATAATATAAATGTATAGGTTTGTATCGCTAAATTTTCCACCTACACTAGTTTTATTTCTTTTTATCTCACAACTTAATTTATTACACTCATCACTGTTTATAGAACTGACATAAGAGGCACAGAGCAACAGTGGCCTAACACCAAAAAAACGAAGTTTTGAGATAAACGCAATCTTTTCATTCATATTTACATTGTGCTTATGGGATGATGCTACAAATTATGTAACGATATTTAGCCAAATATACAGGTAGGTTGTGTAGACCCTTGTTAATCTGAAGATTTAATGTTGCTACTTTTATTGATGTATTAATCTAAAAATGATCAATTTGTGCTTTTTTTCTCTTGCTTAAGATGAAAAGTCTAGGTGCTGATTTCTTGAAATCGGTACCAACTGATCTTCAGCATTTTTTTCTTAGTATTTTGTGCATAGAGGTATATCGTCATCGTCAGAGCCAAACCTCATATGTACATTATTGACAAAATCCACTATTTTTTTATTTATAATTAAAACATAATACAGTCGAACCTCGATTATCCGTCTCTCCATTAACCGTCACCTCTGTTAACTGTCAGGGTACATACAGAAGTTGTATCGACTACATAAGCAAAACTTTTAATGTAAAAAAACAAAAAAAAATTAATTTGATTTGTGATGAGGACACAAACGGCTATCCATTGCTGACAGATAAAGAAATCGTTGAAATGGCAACAAAGGCGGACCAAACAGATTCAGAAGCTGACGCAGACTTGGAATTTGACTGTAGCTATGTTGATGAACTTATTGTAACTGACAAAGATTTGCATAAATAATCTAGAGAAGCTGCATCGAATATGCAATAATTCATCGAGTGGTATTCTCAACAAGAAGCCAATAAAGTAGATTGCATGATCTTATGCCGATTAAGAAATTCAGCCGTCGCAAAATGTGAAGCAACAGTAAAACAAACAAAAATTTCAGAATATCTTAAATCGATTTGATTGTACGAACACAAATCCGTCTTATATTGTCAAACAAACCATACAAATGAAATTTGAGAGTTGTACTGTGAATTTTTAATTTTTTTTAATATTCTGTTAACCGTCTTTTCGATTATCCGTCATACCATTGGTCCGGTGCCCTGACGGATAATCGAGGTTCTACTGTACTGATATAATCTTCTTAATATTATTTCTAAATTTAAAGAGTATAGTACTTTTTAACACATTTCAGCAAAATGATGTTAATTCTGATAAAGATAAAAAATATATGAGTTTTTTTCATTTCCTGAAAAATCTCACAACATGCACATATGTACAAGATTTGGCACTGAGGCCGACGATATATGAATATATTTTATCATGTTATATTTTGTGTATTGTTTGAATTTGAACAAAAAAATGCAGACCTTTATTGTTATTATTAGATGCAGATATTTCCTCTTGTATAATATAGTAAGACAAAACATTAAATATAACAAGTGTTACCAAAATAGTTCAATTTCAAATTTTTATTTTATTATTGAATCCTATGCAGGAACAATGTTGTAAATGCCAAATCAGATTTTGTCGACAACTTGAGAAAAATATGCAAGTAGTAATGATTTGAAAAAAGGAACTTTATGAGGATAACATGATAGACTATAGGATGCATCAAGTAAAGTCTTTTAATATTCCCAATGCTCGGCAGTACATTATTTTGCACATATAGAACTTTGTTCCTGGAAAACCAACATACAAATATTGTGGTTACGCAAACATTGTTCCAGTATGGGATTCAATTATTTTCATAGAAGACACAATTTTTTCAAGACATGACTACTATCTGATGTATCTCTTTTAATTTGAAAAATGCCAAATGTAATATTTAGTCAAATTCTTAGTGTTCTGCACACACATACACACACTTTGTCTAGATCTAGAGTGACCTGTAGCTATTTTTCCACTCTATTTATGAGTTAAAGATTAAGGACAGGTTGTTCTTCCAACATGTTTATTCTTTTCTTGAACCAAACGAATTGAAGTTTGTCATGGTTGACAGCTATCTTCCACTACATAAACTTTATTAAATTAAAAGCTTCATGTAGATTTGTCGCAGTACATACTTCATTTTGTATATTTGGCAGCTATTAATGTATTTCATACATACAGAATTACAATAATTGTGGCAGTACTAGCTGTTCTCATGTTTTGAATAAATATTATAATTTCCAACTAATAACATATTAAAATAATATAATATGACCAGGGGTTTTCTGTAGCTTGTAGATTATAATAATATGTGTAAGTATTAAAGCACTATTTTCCATAGTTAAAAATATTATTTTATGTATAAGTTTTATGAAATAAAAGCACATACTTATCTAAAAGAAATTTATTTTATTTTACAAAATTTACAAAAAGTACATCTCAAGTATATTTTGAAATATTACATAGAATGAGTAGAGAATGAAAGAGCATATCTATTGGAGAATACACAGGAATACTGAGAACAAATAGAGAAGCAGGGATCTATATAAAGATGATCAACTCTAGGAACTCATTCACTAAACCCCTAACAAAACAGAAAACAACCTGATATACTTGAAAATTAAGTCAGACTGGTGATCAAACTCAAATTTAACAAACCACCAGGTCCAACAATTAAAATACTTTGAAGATGCTATAAGACCAGATACCTACAGAAAACATGGAAACACTCATAAAGAAACGTAACTAGAAAGCAATAGAAAATTTTAAATATTTGTTTACGAAAACTAAAGATTGGTTCCTACAAAATAAATTTGTGTTACAATGAACAAAAGCAAATGTAATACTGTTTATAGAATAGAATATATTTATTAATTCATTCAGATGACAGTGTGATATACCTACTGCCATGATTAGCGAAAACACCATATCTGCATAGACATCACATTTGAGTAAAATCGATTTTTGTTTAAGTATTTGTATACATTTACACAAGATACGGCATAAGATGCAGTGTGTTTAATGTGTTTTGGTTTAACTTACGTCATTTTTAGTAAGCAAATAAGATATATATGCACATTTGGGTTAGAAAGAAGTAAAAATTTAATTTTTGCAGATACAGTGTTTTCTCTAAGCACAGTAGTATAGGACAAGCCATATATGTAGTTACATAGAACATAATCAACAAGTCATACAGGACAATTATATAAAACATAATCAACAAACTATAAATTAATAAAAAAAGATATTATGCAATACAGAGCGTCTCTGAACCCAGCGGTCCTCATTCCTTGTAGTCTTTTATTAAGTCAAAGTAATCATTTAGGTTGTAAACACATAATTTGATCAAGCATGATTTTAATTTATTTTTGAATATTATTTTCATTTCTCATATCAAGTGGCAAACAATTGTAAAATTTAGATCCTGTAAAATCAGGACTAGTATCAAAAAGAGTTGTGAAATGTTTACACACACGCTTATCAACCTCCCGTGCCTTGTCGTGTAATTATGATAGAGTTGAGAGTAAAATTTTGAAATTTAGTTTTAACATGAATAATGCACTTATAAATGTATAAAGCATGGAAAGTCAGTCTTTGTTCAATAAAATATTTACGACATGATTGTCTATTATCGATAGTAGATATTAAATATCAATCTAAGAATTCTCTTTTTAGTTACAAAAACTCTAGAAGAGTTTCCCTACAAGACAACATTATAGGCTATAATATGACTCATATATTATATGAGTAAACCAATGCATAGTACACACTTATCAATTGATTGGTATTAAATAGAGTTTTCAACTGAAGGATCGCATACTAACCCTTATTCATTTTTTTGCAGACTTTAGTAATGGGTGCGTTCGGACGACCACAGCGGCTGGACAGCTGAGCCAGCAGTAGCTGTCAGACGTCACCGCTGGAAGCCAGCCGCTGAGAGATTTACTAAGTTTTCCCTATCACGGCTGGATACATCCACTCAGCCAATTTCTGCTGACAGCCAGCCGCTATGGTCGTCCGAACGCACCCAATGTTTTCATCCCATGTCATATTACTTTCTAGAATGCTACCAAGAAATACTGTTGTATCACTAAAAGGTATTTCCTCAGAACTAACTGTGATCTTATAATCATGGGATGGCTTACTGCACGAGTAGCACTGCATACAAATAGTTTTCTTTGCATATACATATACCATTAAAGAGTTCATTTTACACCAGGTTGTAAATTCCTGTGCTACCAAGTTCATTTTGGATATGAGTTCCTACTTCAGTTGAACAGTAATTGTTGAATCATCTGCATAGAGACCTGTATGATCTGCAGTTAAAAAATTTATCAAATTCATCATTATCTTTGCCTTATCCCTATGCGGGTCGGCTTCCTTAATAATCTATGTTCAGATTATTTGTGCTTTTCAATTATCCATGCTAGGTTCAGACATCATTTCATTCTGTGTTAGTAATTACTGTTTGTGTGCTGTGGTTATAACACATCTTTCTAAAGCATATATTTCTTTAGGAAATCATTATAATTATTATTATTATTGTTCTATATTTTGGGATATTGCACAGACATTAAAACAACAAACAACTGTCAACTAAATAAAATTTAAATTTTAGGTTATATGTTGGATGGAGTATTCTTTGGTTATATTATGTTCACACTGAGCTTTCTAACCAATCGCAAGCCGGGATTTTGTAGCCAATCATAGCCTTGCGAAATTTCTTTTTGTTTGGTGCTACAGACTCTAGTTATTAGCGAGGGCCGAAAGTCCCTGAGAACTTCTACAATGTTTATTTTAATAAGTTACAGGGGTGAAAAAACTAAGAGAAAATTTAGTGTGATTTTTAAATTCCAATATCTCATTCAAAATAAACTTTTTATTTATTCTAAGGGACTTTCGGCCCTCGGTAATAATTTAGTCTTTCATTCTGCGTTTAAATTTTTCAAAAATATTTATTGGTTTTTTCAGGATTTGAAAAAAATGAACACAATGCCGTGGTAATATTTTCCAAATCTGTCTTTGTCTTACAACGCACTCAACCGAATATAATATTGTCAGCATATATTGTCAGTCAGACACTGACAATCAGTGACAATTTTAAATATTTGACATTGCATCGGGAATATTTTGAGAAATTGATTAAATATTATTGATATATAGTGTATTTGATAAATAATAATTGATTTAAGACGTGAACTTAATAAAAAGTTATTTATTGTGTATTATTTGTGAAAGATCCAAGCAGAGAATACATCAGATATATCCTGTGATCCAAGTATTTTGTTGTTAGAGATGTTCAAAATTGTAAGCGTTCCAAAATAACAACATATTATTAAAAAATCACTTTAACACTTTTCCTCTTTTCTCGATTGATTATTAGTTTTTGTTGTACAAATAAATTATTACAATCACTGAAAACATAGTTAGTGAAAAAATTATCACATTTATTAACTGAATTAATAATTTGCAATTATAAAAATAACAGTTATCCAAGAACATTCAAAAGCCATCTCTTTAAATTAATTATGACATTTTCAAGTAGAATGACATTCTAGTAATGTTTACATATCCACACCAGTGTGAATTTTACTACACGTAATTTGCCGTGTAAAGACAGAAAAAGTAGGGATACACGTAAAATATTTGCGAATTATGTACCCATAGCCTTAACGAATGTGTTTGAATTTTTTTTATTTCTTGCTTTTTAGTTGATTTTTTTATAATATTTTTAATTTTAGTCACTCGTAACTAAAGAAAAGCGTTTCCTAAAAAAATTTTTTTTATATTTTTTTATTGATATTTAACATTAATCTACAATATATTTACCTTCTAGAGCTAGAGAAGGTTTCGTGGAAGACAGAATTTATCGCCATTTGGAACCAGCCTGTGCCTTCCAGTTAGAGATGAACAGAATGAGATCCTACAGCTTAGAGGCTTTACCAACTTCCAACCAAAAGATGCATTTGTATCTTGGCAAAGCAAGAGTAAGTGACGTTGACAATTATTATTACTACTACTCTCCTACACAAAAACTATCGTTTCATGACGTGACAAAATATCAGCAGTGGACAACGTTTTTTTTAGTGTATCGGATGAAATACATATGAAATAAATAATATTAAAAGTTAAAGTTTTCAATCCTAATAGCAACATTAATAATATTGAAAAATATTAAAAATATTACTAAAATATTTTTAAATTGAAAACTTATTGGTCCATTTCCCTAGTGACACCTCCAAGGCTTCTACAATATGGAAGCCAGATGGATGCTGCAGTGGAGACAAAAGGGAAGGAATTCTACACTATGCAATTCACAACTCCCGTCTGCAGCTTGGTAAAGTTCCAACGGATAATGGACCTAGTTACTCTATAGGTGTAATACTAATATAAAATAAAAATAAAAATGTATACCATTTTTATTCAGTTGCAATGCGAAGGCTAAACAATCTTATTTTTCACTTAGAATACGGAGCGCAGTCCAGCACTCTGAATCGACGATTTTCGACTCTTATTGGAGTCTCATAGGAGAGACGTAGGCCTGCTGCTCCATACTCGAAGTGATCAACCATGAAAGCTTACCCCCACATTGCAACTGCCGTGTATGGATTAGGTGACTAGCGTCATCTGGCAATTGAAAGTTAAAGTTTTCGATCCTAATAGCAACATTAATAATATTGAAAAATATTAAAAATATTACTAAAAGATTTTTAAATTGAAAACTTATTGGTCCATTTCCCTGGTGACGCCTCCAAGGCTTCTACAATATGCAAGCTAGATGGATGCTGCAGTGAAGACAAAAGGGAAGGAATTCTACACTATGCAATTCACAACCCCCATTTAAGCTTTTAAGGGGGTAAGCTTTCATGGTTGATCACTTCGATTATGGAGCAGCAGGCCTACGTCTCTCCGATGACACTCAAATAAGAGTCGAAAATCGTCGATTCAGAGTGCTGGACTGCGCTCCGTATTCTGAGTGAAAATAATATTGTTTTGCCTTCGCATTGCAACTGAATAAAAATGGTATACATTTTTATTTGTATTAAATAATATTAATATCGAACCGTTAGCTGTTAAATCAGTAGTCATTAATGTTATAAAATAATAATATTGTATGCCTTTTTCGCTGTCTTCCCTTAGTTACCACGTATTGGTGTGTTTTGACCATATCGAGAATTATTAAATGGCATTCCAGAGAAATCTGACAGCTGAAATTGTATTGAGCAAACTGTGAGATATTATGGAATTAAATAGGTATTTTATTGCAATTTCGGCTAAAACACAGAGTTTGTGTTTTTGCTTACATTTGTTGTAAATATTTTAAATTGTTTACTTTGAAGATAACAACATGGTTATTAAAATTGCGAGCACATGGAAAAGATTAACAATAACGTTCTAGAAAATGCTTTTTTTTTCAAAATGTTGATCAAAATGGAAGTGTTTACTTTGGACAAAAACGAAATTAAGTATTTTTAACAATAAAAGTTTGTTTTCATATTAGTGCATTGGAATGTATTTTGAGTTCATTGGTGAACGTAAAAACAGAAAAACTATTAGGAACATGGTGATATTTGCAAAAATAAGCCATGTGTTTATTCTTTTCTTTTACTCAATTAGAAACGTACAGTTTTAATACTATAGGTAGTGTTCAAATGTATTAACAACCAGTTTTTAAAAGAAAATTGGCCAAAGAATAATAAAAATATATATAGTTTTTCTATATATACTATATTTACTATATATAAAAATATACATAGATAAGGAAAAATATTGGCAAAGCTCGCAACATGGTATAAAGAATACACAAAATATATGAGATGATGTAATGCAATCGCAGACACGTGTTTCTGACTCGTTAGTCGTCATCAGTACGATATAGCCGAGGATCACTACAGGAGCAAGTGCCCAATTGTGGCAAAAATGCTAGAAGACCCCGTTGGATTCAGGGCTATAACCAACACAGCCACACTAAGGAGCTACAGCTACCTGAGAAAAAAAAATATATAGTAAATATACAGGGTGTCCCAGACTAATTTACCCACGCTATATTTCTTAAACGAATAGAGATTTTCGAATGGGACCAAAAGTGGTATATTCTACTTGTAATACACTTTAATATGGCGTAGAAAAAAATCATCCCCTAAATATTCATCCCTTAGTTACAACCCCTAATTTTAATTTTTTTAATAGCACCCTGTATATTTTTTTATAGTTTTGGATGTGGTCTTCTATCGTCTATTCAACACATTTTTTGAAAATAAAATCGGTTGGTAAATAACCAAGAAAATAGCAGTTTAGTTTTGTTAATTATGTGTCCCAGACTAATTTTTCCAGGCTATATTTCTTAAACAAATACAGATTTTCGAATGGGACAAAAACTGATCTATTACATTTGTAATACACTTTCATATGGTGTAGAAAAAATTCATTCCCTAAATATTCATCCCTAACTTACAGGGTGCTATTAAAAAAATAAAATTAGGGTTGTAACTAAGGGATGAATATTTAGCTGATAATTTTTTTTTCTACGCCATATTAAAGTGTATTACAAATGTAATAGATCAGTTTTACCCCATTCGAAAATCTCTATTCGTTTAAGAAATATAGCCTGGATAAATTAGTCTGGGACACATAATTAACAAAACTAAACTGATATTTTCTGGGTTATTTACAAACCGATTTTATTTTCAAAAAATGTGTTGAATAGACGATAGAAGACCACCTCCAAAACTATAAAAAAATATACAGGGTGCTATTAAAAAAATTAAAGTTAGGGGTTGTAACTAAGGGATGAATATTTAGTGGATGATTTTTTTCTACGCCATATTAAAGTGTATTACAAGTAGAATATACCACTTTTTGTCCCATTCGAAAATCTCTATTCGTTTAAGAGATATAGCGTTGGTAAATTAGTCTGGGACACCCTGTATATACAGTATGTCCCTGTAAGTTGTATCCATATGGAAAACTTTTTTAATATTAATTTTACGAAAAAAAGTTATTCTTCATAAAAAGCTCTGCATGGTCCAAAACCTAAGATTCAACCATCAGATATCAAATTTTATGAATATTATACGAGGTATGTCAAAAAGTTTGAATTTCACTCAAGAGTAAAGTAGCTTTATTTTTCACAATATTGAAAATTGCTATTATGAAAAGTTGTTTGGAATTAAAAACTATATTCTAATATGCAATTACATCCTTCTAACTGAATTTTTTTTTTTTTTTAAATTATGGATAAATAACATTATTTTCAGTAATTTTAATTCTAATAACTCTTTTATTATTAATTTTACGAAAAAAGTGATTCGTAATAAAAAGTTTTGCATGGTCTAAAATACTCTAAAACCTAAAATACAACCATCTTATGTCAATTTTATACGAGGTGTGTAAAAAAAATTAATTTAGATCAAAATTAAAGTACCTTTATAGTTCAAAATATTTGAATAAGAAGGATGTAATTACATACTGAAACATGGTTTTTAATTCTTAATAACTTTTCATAATAACAATTTTCGATATTGTGCAAAATAAAGGTATTTTACTCTTGAGCCAGATTCATATTTTTTGACATACCTTGTATAAAATTGATAAAATTTGACATAAGATGATTGTATTTTAGGTTTTAGACCATGCATAACTTTTTATTAAGAATCTCTTTTTTTCGTAAAATTAATAATAAAAGAGTTATCAGAATTGAAATAACTGAAAAAAATGTTAGTTATCCATAATTTTTCACAAAAAAAATTTTCAATTAGAAGGATGTAATTGCATATTAGAATATAGTTTTTAATTCCAAACAACTTTTTATAATAGCAATTTTCAATATTGTGAAAAATAAAGCTACTTTACTCTTGAGTGAAATTCAAACTTTTTGACATACCTCGTATAATATTCATAAAATTTTATATCTGATGGTTGAATCTTAGGTTTTGGACCATGCAGAGCTTTTTATGAAGAATGACTTTTTTTCGTAAAATTAATAATAAAAAAGTTTTCCATATGGATACAACTTACAGGGACATACTGTATATAGTCGATGTGTAATATCATTGATACATACTTTGCTATATGATAATTACTATCTTACTGTCAATGTACGTTATCTATGTATATACAGTGCGTCCATAAAGTAACGCAAAAAATTATTTCGTAAACCGGCCACTTTAAGGAAAAATCCCGAAACAGGTAGATTTTTATTTTTAAATTACGATTTTTTGGTATATATGTTATACTAGTGACGTCATCCATCTGGGCGTGATGACGTAGTCGATGATTTTTTTAAATGAGAATAGGGGTTATGTGATAGCTCATTTAAAAGGGTATTTAATTCTCTATTCACTAATACACACATTAACATTTTTATTTATACAAGGTGCCCAAAATGTTTTTTTAAATTTAATTAACTGACAGAAAAAAATGAATGCATGTAATGTATGTTTAATTCTAAATACATTTTACTGCTGTCAGAAAACATAAAAAAATTTATTTAAAAAACAAACATTGATTTTGACTTAAATGTAATGGCCAAACTGGAATAATGAATTTATGCGTTACTTTATGGACATATGTATGTCAAAAGTTATTTTATTGCAGTGTTTAATCTTTTTTCACTCTTGAGGAGATTGATGGACTCAACTTTAAACATCTTGAACATCATACCGACTATTACTAACCTATAAAGATAAATATAGAACGGCAATAAATAAATAAAAAAAGTCACAACCAAAAAGTTGTTAAGAAGATTTAATATTGCCTAAGGTTGAGAAATACAAAACTATCGAGTGAGTTACATAAAAAACAATTAATATTTTTAATATACCGCACCTTTGGGGAAACAGTGATACAAGTGCAAATTTTTCAGAAATTGAGTTGTCAACACCACGCTATTAGGTAATAATACTCGTCTTTGGAAAACCCAAAAGGCAGCATTGCAACTCTTCCTTTATTTAACTGAAATATTATATTTATTTTCTTATTAATATAAAACCAAATAAATAATGAATGCCAATATACAATACACACGACAAATACACTAATGTCACTGTCATTGAAAATTATAAACGTCAAAATTCATATTAAAAAAGGTATCAAAGACATGTCATGTTGTTTATCCTCGTTTAACTTATTGCGGTGTCTATGGACAATCGACTTAATTTGGCGATACTAGTTTCTGTGAGTAAACAATATACCTAGTATAAAAAGTAATTCGTGAATAATGTCATGCATGGGAAAAGTTAGAGTAGAAGAACTATAATCTCCAATTAACGATAACTAATTTTAAAGCTACAATCAACTTTGGGAGTTAATATTTAATCTATAACAAGCGTGTCATCTTAACGACAGTTTTTGTTTAATATATTCTTTTTTTAATGTGACAGAATGTGTTTGTGTTTAGTCTATTTATATTAAAGCTTATTAAAGATACTAATTTTTTAATTTTTAGGGAGCTGGTGGAAAAGAAATAACAGATTACCGATTCTTTATTCGATCTATTATCAGACATTCAGATCTTATTACCAAAGAAGCATCTTTTGAATATCTACAAAACGAAGGTGAACGAGTAATTTTAGAGGCTATGGATGAATTGGAAATCGCTTTCTCGCATCCACAATCGAAAAGAACTGATTGCAACCACATTTTCCTTAATTTTATTCCAACTGTTATTATGGATCCAGCCAAGGTAGGATTATTTGTCATTTGTTTTTAAATTTTTGGTGTATTCTTATAAACAATTTTTATAAAATAAACTAATTAAAACTGTTTTTATGAAAACATTTTTACTTTTACTTATACGTGACGTGTCTTACAACACTATGGTCTCTTACTGGATCAATTATTTTAATTATTGTTCTAATATCTCTGTTAGTATATATTTTTCTGGTAGAAAAATTGATCTCGGACAAAATCCTAGGTAAAGGAGTGGTCAAAAGTAAAAAATTTCAATTTTAAAAAATATCTCTGCAAAACAGAGCTATTAAGTGTTTGTTGTTTAGCCACAAAACGCCAAGTACGTTATAAACGAACTGCTGAAATTAAATGGGCATTGGATATTAAGACCACCTCCATATTTATCACTGTCAATACAATCCGATAGAGTTAATTTGCGGAATTGCAAATAGTACTATGATCGGAGAAAATGGACACGGAGATACAGCAGTCAAAAAACTATTGAACGATCTTGCTCTAAGTGTAGCAACATCTGAAATTTGGGCTAATTATGTAAAGCACATAGAAAAAATGATAATTGAACAAAGTTAACCACATACGACGAGGAGAAACAATAGTTGTAGATCTGGCAGACAATTCAGATGTCCAGTGAAGAGAACAGCTGATTTTCATTTTGTAACACAACACAACCACATTATATCCTGTTTTCAAGTTTTCAATTATAAATGCTTTTCCTAATTTTAAATCATACCTTTTATCTGAATAATGGTAAAGTATGTCTAGGTAATTTGTGTTTCAGTTTTTTTATGCTTTTCCATTTTTAAGCTTTCATTTGTTAAAATTGCGTGTAGATATGGATACTGGTAACATTTCTGTAAAGATCAACATGTAGTCGTAAGTTAGATATATAGTACTTTAACATCTGAAAAAATTACAGTGTTGTGAAACACAATTACAGTATCATGTATAAGAAAGTAAAAAGCTTAAAGAAGACAGTTTGAATTTATGTAATTTGTATAAAACATGATTTCAATTAATTTTATTAAAATTCTACTCTATATAAATTTGTATTTGAATTACAGATTGAAGAAGCTGTTACAAATCTCGTAATGCGCTACGGACCTCGTTTATGGAAACTTAGGGTATTGCAAGCTGAAATAAACTTAACAATTAGGCCGTCGCCTAACGCAAACACGTCCAAAATTCGATTGTGTATAGCAAACGACAGTGGTTATTATTTAGATATTAGTATGTATACCGAGGTACCTGATGCCGAAACGGGTATTATCAAGTTCCAAGCTTACGGAGATAAGCAAGGACCAATGCACGGCTTACCCATTTCGACCCCATACATTCCCAAAGACTATCTCCAACAGAAACGATTCCAAGCTCAGTCTATCGGAACCACATATGTTTACGATTTCCCCGATATGTTCAGACAAGTGGTGGATTTACAGTGGAAGCAATTCACGCAAGCAAGATTGAATGGTAAGTTATATTTTATATTAACATGTAAAGGTATTATATACAGCAACTAAAAAAATCGTGATATTTTACATTGTCAATGTAAAGTTTGGTTAGGCTTATTTCATTCATTCATTAAGCATTACAATGCCTAGGGATTATAGCTAACGCCATGGCGTTCAAAATCCTATTCTTACTCCTCTGTCTGTGTGTCTTTGCTGCCGTCGTGACTCTTTTCCATTTCTTCCTATTCTTGCACTTCATCCAGCCATCTTCTAGGTCTTCCTCTACACCTGGGCCATAATAGTGTCCAGTTAGTTATCCTTCTCAACATATCTGATTGTAGGCATCTCTGTATATGTCCTATGCATTAAGTTGTGAGATAAAAAGAAATGAAACTAGTCTAGTTGGGAAATTTAGCGATATTAACCAATAAATTTACATTATATTGATTGTTTCCCAACTTTACACGTATCAGAGGAGTATGTCAACTAAAAATTTCACTGTGGCAGTGGTAATTTCCAAATTCGTGCGATACGTCTAAAGGTGGGAAACAATCAATATAATGTAAATTTATAGGTTAATGTCGCTAAATTTCCCAACTCTTAACTTAATCTTAAAAAACTTAATACGTTCTCCATCTTTTGTGCTATTTTGCCGGTTATTAGCTCGCTCATCACTGTATACATAGTATACCTCTGTTCCAATCGTCTGGTAGTCTGTTTTGTGTCCATATTTGTTGTATTAGCTGGTTTCTTTCTTTACATAATTCTCTTCCTCCGTATTTTAATTCCACTGCTATTTCATCTTCTTTTCCTGCTTTTCAGTTTCATAGGTTCTTAATTTCTTATTGTACTTCTTCTTCTGTGAGAATTTCTACTTCGTCGTTATCTTGTACTATTGGTTTTATTCTGTTTTTTTTTTGCTTAGACAGGTGGTTTATGTGCATTTCTTGTTTATTCAGTTTAAGCGGTGTTGTGTGATCTATTGCGCGATGTACAGTAGATGTCTCAGCCTGCGCCTGAAAATAAGTCCTTGGATTAGAAACCCGTTTATCCAGTTGCTCACCTATGTCCATGAGTCCTCTGCCTCTTATATATCGTGGTAATGTTGTTCTCTCTACTGCTCTATGTGGATGTTTTTATGTCGTGTTGCCTTCTTCTTCTTCTTCTTCTTCTTCTTGATGTGCCTATCCGTGACGAATGTTGGCGATCATCATGGCAATCTTCACCTTATCTGCAGCAACGCGGAAAAGCTGCACAGATGTTGTGTTGAACCAGGTTCTGAGGTTTTTTAACCAGGATGTTCTTCTTCTTCCTGGACCTCGCTTTCCAAATATTTTTCCTTGCAGGATGGCTTGTAGGAGGGCATATCTGGATTCATTTCGCATAATGTGTCCAAAGTATTCCAACTTTCGAGATTTGATGGTGGTTAGTATTTCTCGGTTCTTCCCCATTCTTCTAAGAACCTCCTCATTTGTGACCCTATCAGTCCATGGGATTTTAAGAATTCTCCGATATAGCCACATCTCAAATGCTTCCAACTTTCGGCACATATCCTCGTTCAAGGTCCATGAGTTAACACCATAAAAAAGGACAGAGAAGACGTAACATCTCAGCATTCTTACTTTTATACCAAGAGAAAGATTGTGACTCTTAAAAAACGCCCCCATACGGTTGAAGATTGATCTAGCTTTTCCGATGCGCGCTCTTATTTCTTGGTTATTGGTCCATTCTTCATTTATTATGGTGCCGAGGTAGTTGTAGTGCCTCACTCTTTCTACAGGGGTTTGGTTGATATAGAGTTGACCTTCTGTTATCTTTTTCTTGCTGACGATCATAAGCTTTGTTTTCTTTACGTTTATATTAAGTCCATATTGCTGACTGTAATACGTGATTTTGTTGCCTTCTGTTGCCTTGTTAACTTATGTTACACGATTTTATCTGTTTCAGAAAACATCACAATTCCAGACAAGTTGATGGACATCGTGGAACTCATTCTGGACCCAGAAACTGAAAGTAGACTGATCGAACAAAAGAGAGTGCCGGGAGAAAATAACGTAGGCATGGTAGCGTGGAGACTCACTCTGTATACACCTGAATATCCAACCGGTAGAGACATTATCGTTATTTCCAATGACGTTACCTACTTGATTGGATCTTTTGGGCCGCGTGAAGATAAGGTGATTATTAAAAAATCCGGGTCTAGGAAAGTTGGTCGAGAACACTTCGTCGACGGAAAATTAGTCTACAACATTTGGTCGACAAACAGTTGGTCGAATGCACAATTCATAGAATGTACAATTCGTCGACGAACATTTGTTCGAATGGATTTTTCGTCGATAAACTGTTATTTATCTTTAGGATAAAGTGATTAATGGTGACAAACGTCGGATTATTGGTTTTTATTTTGTTAACTGGAATATTGTATTATATATATCTGATTTTATTTTTTTTTGGGGTTTTGTTAATTTTTTTTTCTAAATTATTTTTAAATTTAATGAAAAAATTGGCTGCGGTGGGAAAGTAGACAGCAAATATAAACCGGTATTTTAATTAGTGATGCTGTATCATTCTTTTTGGTGTCGGCGCACTTGCGAACGGAGCATTTCCGGACAAGTCAAATTTGGGGGCACTTGCGGACAAGACGAAATATGCAAGATGCTGAGGTAAATAAATTGTTAGGGAATCGAAGCATTTCCGTACAATGTTTTCGACTGCAATAATCAGTCAATATCAATAAAAAAGTAAAGAAATCGTGAGAATAAACTTCCCTTCACACTTTATCCAAAGGACTGGCCATCTATAAAATAATTTTTTTTTATATGGTACAAAGAAACTAACTTTATATATTGGCGTGTTTCCGCCATGTATTATTCCCTTTGGAGTTTGTCGACGAAAAATCCATTCGATCAAATGTTCGTCGACGAATTGTACATTCGATGAATAATTGTGCATTCGACCAACTGTTTGTCGACCAAATGTTTGTCGGCCAAATGTTGTCGACTAATTTTCCGTCGACCAAGTGATCTCGACCAACTTTCCGACACCGAAAAAATCCATGTTAACTAAAAATGTGTTAAAACAGGAACTAGGCTCTTTTGATATCTTTAAAAATTATATTTAGAGACATCATCTTTGATAAGTATTTCCTACGCTTCTTAGTATCGACTTGAATCAACTACGTGAAATGATCAAGAAGAATGGTTAAGTATTTCACTTTTTCTTTTTCTTCTTGGCCAATAACCTGTCATTGGAGTGAGAGTTTATTCACTATTTTCTTATATTTTTGCTGCATTTACATTAATGACTCCGAAATTATATCCATTTTTCAACATCATGCTAATTACGTACTTAAATATAAATGCATACATCAGGTACATATTATAATTATAGTGTTTATTATTTTTTTTTATTTTGATGGCTTTGGTAAAGCTTTTTTTTATCGAAAACTCGTACTTCACGATTACAATGCTTACAGTTATTAGTATTTATTCATCGATTGGTAATATGTGATTGAGTTGTGTACAGGGTTGGCCTATACCTGTTGGTTTTTTATTGTGAATTTTGTGTCTTCTTCTTAGTCTTAAATCTTCCATTTTTGAACGTAGGTCTGTCTTAACTTCTTCCATCGACCTCTATACTGAGCAGCATACTTCCAATAATTTGTCCTGGCTATTTTTTTAATATCATAAACCCATCTTTTCTGTAGCCTTGCTCTTGGTCGTCTACTTTTTTAAGGTCTTCAGTCTTCAATATTGTATTGAGGCGTTTTAACATTGGTCCTTTTATGGCTTGTGTGGCTTGCGACGGTTCATTTGAGTTTGGCAATTTTTGTCGTGATATCCTCGTTTTATTTTTAATCTTACCCAGTTGACCTGACAGTCATATTTATAACTAATATTGATCTTTCCATTACCCCTTCTGTTGTGGCTAGTTTTTTCATATTTGCCTTGGTTAGCGTCCATGTTTGACATCCATATGTCATGGTAGGAAGGATGCACTGGTTGAACAATTTGCTACTTAAGTATTGAGGTATTTAACGGTTCGTAAGTATAGTTCATCAAAAATAGCTGAAAGTCTGAAATTCTAACTGCCTGCGCGAACAATGAAGTGAGAACGCACTCGGAAGGAAAAAGATAGCCTGTACGCGCGGGTGAACTTTAAAATATAGGTACAATCGGAGACACAAATATAGAAACGTAAAGCTTGAATAGTTTTTAATAGGTCCCGTACACAATTATTATTACTGTCATTACTTTTCTTCAGTATATTTGTGGTATTTGTTCTACAAAGTGAGATGTAATAAAATAGATCCAACAAAAACCGCTTGTGTTGCTATAAATTATGGCATTATAAACCAAAAATTATATTTTTATATTGACCATTTATAGGTACTTTATATTACCATTACATTGACCAAAAGGTTTCGGAGAAAAAGGGCGTAAGCAGTAGGGTAATAAAGTAGTAATAAAATCGTCTAATGCAATACTAATAGAAATTAGATGTTCGGTTCAAGTGAAGCATAAATATGGTGTCTTTGTACAGTACCTTTTGTTAAAAGCGGCCTTTATCTTTGAATATTTACCCAAAGTATGAAAAAAGTGTAAACTATGAGAACAGGTCAATTTATCTGTAAACTAAATAATTAATCTGTAAACGAAATATTTCGAGTTGTCAGCCACTGCTGCATTTCTGCTTTTCTTGAAGACATAGTTTCACATTTCTCAGTTTGTACGTTGTGATACGGTGCATTATCAATCACTAAAACGCTGTTCGAGAGCAAATTTGGTATCAGCTTATCCTGAAGCCACTTTTTGTAATTGTCGTAGTTCATTGCATCATGATAATCTCCTTTTTTTATAGTAGGTTTGTAGCGCAGATAAGCGTTTTTAACAAAACCACTTTCACCTCCAGCATGCACTATCACAAGCATCTGTCCTTTAGATACTGGTTTTTGTAGGCCCTTGTTTGAACTATCAGACCAGCTCTTTTGGTAGGTACGAGATGAATAGACGTATGTTTCATTCATGTATATAATTGGGCGATTTGCGTTCCTGTAACGTTTCATATTACGTAAGAAATTCAGTCTAAGATGTTGAGTATTGGGCTTTTCCATTAATAATTTTCTATTAGTTCTGCTTTTTCGCCAACGAAATCCCATCTTTCTAATTACTGTTCGTAGGCTTTCTATGTAAGCTGAGTAGTTGTACTCCTCTGCAAATGTTCTGTGTATGCGTCTTACAGTTGGCACTTGTTTTTGTGTTATACAAAAATCCATTATATAACGTCGAAGACGACCTATATCAAAATTGTCCAAGCACGTTTTTGAAGCGCTTTTTATCCTCTTTTTGTTTTGAGTTACAAATGAGGAACATTCGCCGTCTTTAATTAATTGCATTTCCCGAGCAATTTTTTGAACGCTGCGTAAACTAACACCTGTTGCCAATACCACACGGTCCTGCACTTTTTTCAAATCTCTACACAGTTCATTGTCTTTGGCTTCCTTTCTCATAAAATGAATCACATTTGCTATCACTTCCCGTGTCTGATTATTTAAAACTTTTCCCTTCAGATTCGATTTAAACTCCATGTTTAATATAGGTACAACAACACAGATTTACAAATTTGGAAATTACTCTCCTTTGCGGTTCGTACTTACAAAAAATGTTTCGCAGACTGTACCGACTTGTTCACGTCACAAACGGTAGATATTAAGTGGACGCTCAGTGCGAGATCCGTCGGATGACGAATGCGCATCATGGGCGTGGTTATTTTCAGACTTTCAGCTATATTTGGTGAACTGTATCAATCCCAATTTTCCAGCTCATGCCAATCTTGCTCTTCCAGTGATTTCCACTTCAGTTCTCTTTGATAAGTTTCAGAATTTGGCCTAGGCAGATTACATATCAAATACAGAATACAAATACGATATACAAATACAAAAGGTTTATTTTGTCAAAAACAGAATATTACAATATACAACAGAAAATAAATAACATTTTTAGACAAAAAAGGATCTTATCACGATTATACAACCGATTACAAAAAGTCCACCACAAAGGTAGACCTTTGAGAAAAGACCCAAATGAGAAGTAATATTTACTATTAAATTTACGTATTAATAAGGTAACAGTAGGGGTACCCCGTCAAAATAGCCCCGTCAAAAAAGCTCCGACAAAATAGCTCCGACATAATATCCCGCACACAAAATAGCTCCGACAAAATAGCATTCAGACAAAATAGCCGCGGAATAATATTCCGCCGACAAAATAGCCCCGACAAAATAGCCCC
Organism: Diabrotica virgifera virgifera; assembly: GCF_917563875.1. NCBI lineage: Eukaryota > Metazoa > Arthropoda > Insecta > Coleoptera > Chrysomelidae > Diabrotica > Diabrotica virgifera. The sequence goes on along the minus strand of NC_065446.1, from coordinate 118,622,499 downwards.
GACAAAACAGCTCCCTTCAGAATTCATCATGAAATAATTCCTTAAAAATACATTTTTTCGGAAATGGTAATTATCCTCTGTTCAGATGTTTATCTTAACCACATGAAATAAACATGGTCTTTTCAGAGAACTCGAGTCCTGTCTTCCCTGCCTCTTGGAAGTTTGAACATTTAAGTTAAGCGAAAATCAATGTTTATTTATGATATAAATATTTTTTTCTGTTTTCGGGCAACAGTAAAATGCATTTTAAATTAAATAAATTAAATACATTCTTCCTTTTCGTCAAATAATTTAAATTTAAAAAAAAGTTTTTGGACACCTTGTATAAATAATTATGTAATTGAAAAAAGATAAGTTTTCACTCTAATGGCATATAGCATATCCCACCAGAATGAAAACAATGGGAACCTTCTCTGGTTACACCTCCGAGGCTTCTACAATTTGCAAGCCATACGGATGCTGAGACTAAGGAAGATGAGGGAATTCTACAATTTACAATTCACGTCCCATCTGCTCAGCGCGGTAAAGTTCCAACGAGACTGGTTCCCTTCATTCTGGTGGGATATGCTATATGCCATTAGAGTGAAAACTTATCTTTTGCTAGCAGTTGCCGCTAGGGCATCTATGCCATTTCGTTCGTTGCAATTCGGGACTGCACGCTGGGGTTTGTTTTGGTTGGATCAGGGAGAGCAGCATATGTGCCTCCTGGTGAGAGACTAATAAGTTTCGAAACCGGTAGAGGTACTTGCAGCACTCTCTGATTGGACTGGAATATGGTTCGGCTGTATTTTCGTTTTGCAACGAAATTGAAAATGGTTATTCATTTTTTATTTACATTTACTCTGTGTGGAGTATGAAGGGAACCAGTCTCGTTGGAACTTTACCGCGCTGAGCAGATGGGACGTGAATTGTAAATTGTAGAATTCCCTCATCTTCCTTAGTCTCAGCATCCGTATGGCTTGCAAATTGTAGAAGCCTCGGAGGTGTAACCAGAGAAGGTTCCCATTGTTTTCATTCTGGTGGGATATGCTATATGCCATTAGAGTGAAAACTTATCTTTTGCTAGCAGTTGCCGCTAGGGCATCTATGCCATTTCGTTCGTTGCAATTCGGGACTGCACGCTGGGGTTTGTTTTGGTTGTATCAGGGAGAGCAGCATATGTGCCTCCTGATGAGAGACTAATAAGTTTCGAAACCGGTAGAGGTGCTTGCAGCACTCTCTGATTGGACTGGAATATGGTTCGGCTGTATTTTCGTTTTGCAACGAAATTGAAAATGGTTATTCATTTTTTAATTATGTAATTGTTTATAAGAGGCTGTTTTGCCCGGGGCTGTTTTAGCCAGGGCTGTTTTGACCGGGGCTATTTTGTGTGCGATCTGTTTTGTCGGGGCTATTTTGTTGGCGGGCTATTTTGTCGAGGCTATTTTGTGTTCGGGCTATTTTGACGGGGCTTTTTTGACGGGGCTGTTTTCACCGGGCTATTTTGACGGGTCACGAACAGTAGGAGCTCATTTTGTAGTGACAATAGAAAAAATTAATAAACTAAACCAAAACTGAACTGTGTTAAAGGAGAAGGGCATTAACAAATCAAATAAGATAATATTTATATAGCTTACTAGACCCAACGAAAGAGTGCCAAGGACGAGAAGCCGAGTAGTGTGCAGATTCTCGAGATATATTCTTGGACTTGTTCTATCTCATCGCTATTTACACTTATACGTCTGTAGTCGTCTGTGTTTTTCATTGTTTTTGTTTTTGTCATATCCATTTTTAAGCCGACGTATTGGGAGCGGTCTGTGAGTTGTTACACCATAGTTTGTAGTTCTTTGAATGGTCTCGTTATAATCACGATGTCATCAGCGATTCTGAGGTGGTATAACTTGTTGCCATTAACGTTGATGTCATAATATGTTGACACCAGTATACGGGTGTTTTAATCACATGCACAATTTTATCTCTAAAATTATACCCCTTACAAACGAAATGAGTTCACCACTCCCGAGTTGTTGATTTTTGATCTATTTAACATTGCACTTTTATGTTTTAGGTATATGGATTGGCGAGTGAGATAGCAAGGAAATTAAAGATTCCAAGAATTTATCTTTCGGCTAACAGTGGTGCCAGAATCGGATTAGCAGAAGAAGTAAAGGCCATATTCAGGGTTGCATGGGAAGATAATAAGGAGCCGGATAGAGGCTTCAGATATTTATACCTGACTCCCGAAGATTATGCCAAAGTAAGCTCCACGAATTCGGTAAGGGCTGTTTTAATTGAAGATGAGGGAGAATCTCGATACAAAATTACGGATATTATAGGTAAGATATAATATAAACTCTTTTATTTACAATATTAGGCCCAACACCGAAAGGTGTCAATGGCTCTACTGATAAGTAAAGTTATTTATAATATAAAATAGTTTTTTACTCATATACAGGCTGTCCCGAAAAGATTGATCATAAATTATACCACACATTCTGGGGTCAAAAATAGTTCGATTGAACCTAACTTACCTTAGTACAAAAATGTGTTCATAAAAAAAGTTACAGCCGTTTGAAATTACAAAATGAAAATCGATTTTTTTCAATATATCGAAATCTATTAAAGATTTTTTATTGAAAATGGACACGTATCATTTTTATCGCAGGAACATCTTAAAACAAAATTATAGTGAAATTTGTCCGCCCCATAAAAATTTTATGGGGGTTTTGTTCCCTTAAATCCCCCCAAACTTATGTGTACGTTCCAAGTAATTCATTATTGTAGTACCGTCAGTTAAACACAACGTTTTTAAAACTTTTTTGCCTCCGTATTTTTTCGATAAGCCAGTTTTTATCGAGATGCGGTTTAAACCCCCCAAATGTTTGTGTACGTTCCAATTAAACTATTATTGTGGTACCATTAGTTAAACACAGTGTTTTTAAAACTTTTTTGCCTCTTAGTCTTTTTTTGATAAGTCACCTTTTATCGAGATGTTGCTTCTTTTTTAAAATATACCTGAAAATGTAAATTACAGATAAATTTTCAGATTATTAACAGGTCTCTATAATCGTACTTAACCATATACAAATATTTTTTTTTGTAAGCATTTATTAACAATCAGAATTACATATTCTATGAGTTAATTTGTTAACAAGTACAATAACTTATATCAACTATAGTATTGTACAATAAAATGGCGTTATGAGGTACATCACCCAGCGGTTTCACCTCAGTTTCAGCGAAGATCTATGGGCCATAATCTTCGTAATCTTCTGTTGTTTGGTGGCTGCAGTAGTGGTAATATTAATTGGTTGGGGTGGCCTTCCAATTTCTCGTGGTGTCTGTTGGCTCTTTCTTGAATTACTATGCTAACTAACGGGATGTTTAGGTCCAAGATTCATCCAAATCAAAACTGATGAGGAACTGCAAAGATCTCCTCAACAACCTGGCAAAAGACAGTAAAGTGTCATTATTCATTATTCTGGATGCCGGGTGATAAAAGGGTGCATGGACGAGTAGATCTGTTGGCAATGCAATGAACGAGCAGATCTGTTGGCAAAACAAGGTTCGAGAGAAACCTTAGACTCAGAACCTTTCTGTGGCGTCACTAAAGATGCTAGGAAAAACGAGGTTCAGCAGTGGCTAATAAGGAAACATCAAAAGAAATGGAGAAGCGCGTAAGGACAAATCCAGACAATCAAGAATATTGATAAGAAATTCTCGAACAATTTGATGAACCTCAATAAACGAGAGATGAAAACGGTCACTGAAATGGTGACTGAACATTGCCGTTTAAGAAATCACCTATACAAACTAGGTAAGGTGAATGAACCATGGCGCAGAAAGTGCGAAATGGAGAAAGAGACTGCCATACACATCCTACGTCATTGATTTGTGTTAAATGATGTGAAACAGGAATTTACAAAAGTACATATATACTTTTGAGGTATATATTTGAAATTGGAGTAACATTGTTCAAAGAAATGGAGGTTTATTAGCAGTTTATTATCTGTTCTGTAAGAAGCCTTAAAAATGGAAATGTATAGTTTGTTTAAGCAAAAGATTTATTTAAATTAGACTCCTAATAGTTTGAAAATCACACATATTATATTATCAATGTAAAACTATGTGGTAAAATTCAATTCAAATGAACACATGGTAAAACATGTATTTATCCATTGAGCCCGAAACAGTGAAAACCACTGTTTTGAAAAACATCCATCATTTTGAAAAACCACTGTAATAGTAATTTACGTAACAGGTTCCAAAAGTGATATTTTACGAGACGAGTAGGAAGTTTTTACGAGACTCGCCTACGGCTCGCCCTGGAATCCCTGGAGTCTCGTAAAATCACTTTTGGATCGTGTTACGTACAATATTTTTTCTGCAGCCGTTTTGTATGTTAAAAAATAATACATGGATAAACTTTACTTATGTAACTTTACTAACTGTTATAACAATTATTTAATTAATTAATTAATTATAACAATTATTTACATTGATATTGTTAGAAATATTAACAGAACTGGCAGTATTGAAATTAGTGTTAGACGTGTCAGTACTTTTACTATTTTTTGAGTTATTAATTTGAAAAACTGAGCGAAAACACACACAAATCTTAAATCACAAGCATTGTCATAATAAAATACAAAGTTGATGTTATTGTCAAAGCCGTTACCTAGCTACCCAAAATCGTCCCGAAAGTGAAAAAAGCGTCCCGAAAGTGAAAAAATTAGTCCCGAAAGTAGCTACTTTCGGTACGAGTTGTGTAAAATGGTACTTTCGATTTAATAAATCATACCGAAAGTTTTATTTTCGGGACGGCTGCAGAAAAAGTTTTTTCAAAATGATCTCATTTGTAAGTAATAGAGAGCTTTTGAATGTGTTATCACTGTAAAAGCGTACACATAGCTGCACTATAAGATATTATTGAGGGTAATATGAGTATTTATTTTTGCCATTACTTTTCTTAGCTATAGAGCGATACTTAATATGAACGTATAGTTATGTTACTATGTAAATATTGTTACTGTGTAAATATTGTTACTATGTAAATATGTTACTATGTATGTAAATGTTGTTGTTAATGTTTTCCATATATTTTTAGGCAAAGAGGATGGATTAGGTGTTGAAAACTTGAAATACGCCGGTATGATAGCCGGTGAAACATCTGCAGCTTATGAAGAAGTGGTTACTATCTCGATGGTAACTTGCAGAGCTATTGGTATTGGTTCCTACTTAGTTCGTCTAGGACAGAGAACTATTCAAATCGAAAATTCTCCTATTATTCTCACCGGATATGCTGCTTTGAATAAAGTAAAAAATTTTAAGATTACAATCTTAGATACGGATATTTTATTGAATTTTTTTAGTTGCTGGGACGAGAAGTGTATGCCTCAAATAATCAACTTGGAGGAATTCAAATAATGTACAACAACGGTGTCACTCACAAAACGGACCAAACCGATTTAGAGGGCATTTTCACAATATGTAGATGGCTTTCATATATTCCAAAGGTAAGCATAGAACATTCTGTAGAAAGTCGCTTATTTCATAAGATATAGAGGTACATATCCCTGTCAAACTCCATTCTTAACAGGAACTTCTTCTGATATTAGCTGACTGATTCCAAGATGCTATTGCCTATTCGAATTTCCCATCCAGATAGACTTATGTTATTCAAAATAAATTAATTTCTCATGTTTAACAGTGTCAAATGCTTTCTCATAGTAGATAATAGTATGTAAATGTGTATGTTTTATATTATTTTTGTTGGTCAATGATCTAATTGCTTTTTTTCGATTATCTAGGCCAAAGATCACTAATAAAATTATGATATGCCGAAATTAGTCCTGTGATCGGGGGCGTAGTTCCGTTTACGTGTTCATTTACGACAGAGCGGTTTTGAAATAGACACGGAAACGGCAAGACATATTTGGTTCCAAACAGGTGTTGATTTAAAAGAGCTACCTCCGAACTACACACGGGTTTGTACCGAAACGTGCGGCGTTGGGATGCGACATACTAGTGCGTACTACTACATCTATTCGTTTCATGTGTTGTTTATCAACTTGCATTTGTAAAAAAAGCGCTTTCCAATAAATGTATTTGTGTTTTCTACTACTTCAAAATTCAAAAAATTTTATCATTTATATATCAATTTTCATTCGTTGGAGTTGTGGAAACAAAACATAAAGTAGTACCAAAATACTATCAAGTAACTATTATGATATGTACTTAATTTAATTATAGACATTTTTTGCAATGCACAAAAATACTTATTGTTCTATTAAAAACGTATTTTAGTTTCAGCTGAACAATTTGTGATGCAGATAGGTGCTAATTTAACACATATTTGTGATTTTATGTACGTGGTTTTAATAGAACAGTAAAGTGCTATTGTGCATTACAAAAAAAATGTATAGTTATCATAATAGTTTTTTTAAGATAGGATATTTTAGTACTACTTTGAGTTTTAAAAAAATATAAAGAAAAAAGAAGGAAACTTTGATATTACGAAATTATGTTTTGTTTCCGCAGATCCAACGAATAAAAATGTTTTCGTTAAATATGTCATTTTGCGCAAAATTGGTAGATAGGAAATATTGGTAGTAGAGTTATATATAAATGATAAAATTTTTTGAATTTTGAAGTTGTATAAAACACAAATATATATATGTAAAAGTAATTTTAATAAACAACACTTGAAACGAATAGACATAGCATTGCCCGTGGGACTGCGCACTGGTATGTAGAATTTCAAAGCCGCATGTTTCGGTACAATACAAACCCGTACGTAGTTCGGGGATGGTTCTCTCAAATCAACACTTGTTTGAAACCAAATATGTCTTGCCGTTTCCCTGTCTATTTCAAAACGACGCTGTCGTAAAATGAACACGAAAACGGAAATACACCATCGGGGGCTTTCATTCGACATCTTATCATTTTTTAGGTTATAGTTTCTATTTAAATTATTTTTGAAATATACAGACTTTAGAGCATATTCTTTCTATCGTTAAAGTTTTTAATCGAACAAAAAGTAAATGTGTTGAATATAGCATTCAATATAAATTAACCCATAGTAGAAGTCTATAAACAATGTTTGTTTTTAGGACAAAATGTCTCCCGTACCAATAGTTAGTCCAGTGGATCCAATCGACAGGGAAGTTATTTTCACTCCAACAAAGACACCTTACGATCCAAGGTGGATGCTGGAAGGAAGACAGTCTCCCAGTAAGTACAAAGTATTTTTATCTACATAATTATTTTTATAGAATGTTATAGAATTCTTGTGACCTTGTGACCCCCGTCTGACCGGTACTCTCCTGAGATAATGCAGTCATTCGGATATATGCGGAAAATGTTCTTTTACTGTACATATACACTCATATACACTCACGAAACATAAAGGGCTGGTGAGCCTATGCGGCAATAAATAGTTCTAAATACATTTTATATTTTAGACGACGGTAACATTTGGGAGAGTGGATTCTTCGATAAAGGTTCCTGGGCGGAAATAATGCAGCCGTGGGCCCAGACCGTGGTTGCTGGTAGAGCTAGATTGGGAGGCATACCTGTGGGAGTTATTGCAGTAGAAACTAGGACTGTAGAACTGACGCTACCTGCTGATCCCGCCAATTTGGATTCTGAATCAAGGGTAAGCTATTCAATACTTTTTTCTGGATACCTATTATTCAACGTCATATAATTTTCATCCATCTGTTATTACCGTCCCATACTGCATCCATTTGGCTTATTACATCCTAGGCGAAACCTATATTTCGCCCTCTAGAGGATTCAAATTACACATAGGTGTCCTTCCGTATTTACTAAATATGTACGAGGTGCTTTTCGAGATTAAAATACTTTGTAGGGTTATTTTCTTAAATCAGCGTTATGCAGTACATTTGTTGGTCTTCTCCAAACCAATATCGCCCATTTGTGGATCTTGAATAAAATTTTGACTAACTTTAAGAAGAGAACTCTTCACTACTGGCAGATATGTTTATTCATAAGATAATAATTCACAAATTATATTGTAAGTTGGCACCACTGTCTTGCTGGATGTATCCCAAGTTGTGGCATCAAAGGGTTAATACATATACTACGCTATTATTCTACTTACCAAAACCGTACTTGCTATTCCTAGAATTATAAAGGGTGTCCAGAAACTCTCTCCACAAACGAAGACAGGATATTCCTCAGATGATTTTAAGATAATTTAACCCAATTCATCTAGCAGTTTTCGTTTTTCTAAATATAACCGTTCTGTAGCTATTTAAAAAAAAACTAATTACAAGACGCCATATTTAAAGAGTTCTGGTTCCTTTAGCAAGCATTTTCGGACTAGATGAATAATGTTAAATTATCTTCAAATTATCTGAGGAATCTCCGGCCGTTGTTTATTGGGAGAGTTTGTGGACACCCTGTATATATCCGACAGGTATTTCAGAATCCAGAAGGAAAATGCTTTGTTTTATGATACTTTGCTGCTGGTGTCCAACGAGGAAGTGTCCTTGGACCAATTCTATGTATTTTATACATCGGAGATTCCTCCGAACTAAATTAGGATACTCTTACTACATTCGACGATGATATCGCACATATTTCAGTTGGAAATAATTATGAAGGTCTCATTATAACCTCTAGAATTCCTTATATCAAATCAACAATCGGACCAAAGCAAGGAGAGGAAATAAAATAAACGTTAAAAAGAAAATCCTAGAGCTTAGAGTAAGATATAAAAAATGCATTGGTTGTTTGGATGTGACTTCACATTATCTATTCATAGCAATATGTTGCTCTAAAATCAAGCCCCAAGTGTTTGTAATTATGGCTACTGCTCATTTTAATCGCTCAAAATTGTCATATTTACGACTATACTAATATTACATTGATATATTACATGAAACACATTAATTATATTACATATGTATTAATATTTACATTGTTTCAGACCGTGTCTCAAGCTGGTCAAGTTTGGTTCCCAGACTCTGCTTACAAAACATCTCAAGCTATTAAAGACTTTTCTAGAGAAGATCTGCCATTAATAATCTTCGCCAATTGGAGAGGTTTCAGTGGAGGAATGAAAGGTATATTTAAGTTACAGTGAATTGATATTAAATACTGATTTTTTGGTACTTTTCAGATATGTACGAACAGATTGTCAAATTTGGTGCTTATATCGTGGACGGATTAAGGGAATACAAACAACCAATTATTATATATATTCCACCTAACGGTGAACTTCGAGGAGGAGCTTGGGCCGTCGTAGATCCAACTATTAATTCTAGGTATATGGAGATGTTTGCAGATAATGATAGCAGGTAAGTTGGATTTCAATGATTATTTCATTCATAGGAGATTCTGACCAATAGAAAGCTACAGAAATCTAAATTAAACTGATAATTTTTGATAATTTCCCGTCGTCAAGTATATTACGTCAGATGCCCTTCGTTGCTACGAAAAAATACATTCAGTTACATTAATGACAATTAATGTTTTAAAAATTATAAAAGTGATGATTTCCAAAGAAAATAGACAAACAACTTAGATGTAGCCTATGCCACCAAAGTGCGTTGGACTTATAGTATAAAGTGTGGAGTGACTATGTGTTTGAAACGTGATTGTTTTGTACAATTTCATGCTGGTTAGATTATAATACATGATATCCCAAAGTACGTATGTACCTTACACTGTAAGAAAATAAAACATTTTCATTTTTATACAATGTTTTATATTTTGACTCCCGATCAGCCCGTTGTACTCGTATGAGTACACCTACTTGTTGCTAAAAATTAAATTTTTTTATGTCAAATAACAATGAATTTTTACTATTTAACCCAGGTTCAACAAGTGCATTCAAAAAAATTTTGTATTATCAAAAAATAAATGTCGTGGGATCAAATGAGTTAAAAAGCAGGTATTATTAACTTTGAATTATAAATTATTAAAGTTATTGAATAAATACTCATTTTAAAATGAATCTATACTTATTTACCTCATTGGAAAGACCCAATTATTAATCACAAGAAAAATCCAGGTCCGGATTAACAAAAAAAAAACATAAAGTAATTGTGACCTTGAAACAACACCCTGTATATTGACATTTTCAAAATTTGTTTGCACATTTGAAAAGACCACAAAAATCCGAGTTTATCGGTTCACTTTGATTTTTTGTGCAAACATTGATTAACTTTAATTTTAAAATTAAATATATTCAAATTGTAAAGAACCCTGAAATTATTAAGCAGGTTTTAAAGCACTTTTAATAATAAATCATTCAAGTTAATGAATAAACTCTAATTTTAAAAATAATCAGATATTATTTACTGCGTTAGAAGGACTCACTTACTAATCACAAGAAAAATCCAGGTCCGTATTAACAACAAAATACAAAGTAATTGTGACGTTGAAAAAACACCCTGTATATTGAAATTTTTAAAATACGTTTGCACACCTGAAGAGAGCACGAAAAACAGAATGTCCCGCTTTAATTTTTTATGCAAACAATTAAATGGCATTACTTTTGAAATTATATCGAAATTTTTATTATGAGTTCCCAGAGTTCTTAAAAATTTCGACATAATTTCAAAATTAAATTCATTAAATTGTCTGGCCAAAAACTCTGGCTCTTTTCATAGCTATGTGCAAACGGATTTTGTAAATTTCAATATACAGGATGTTGTTTCAAGGTTACAATTATTACTTTATATTGTTTGGTTAATCCGGACCTGGATTTTTGTTGTGATTTGTAAGTGGGTCGTTCGAATTTCGTAAATAAATATTGATTATTTTTAAAATGGGTATTTATTTAATAACTTTAATAATTTATTGTTAAAAGTGCTTTAAAAATCTGCTTTTTAATTTCAGTGTTCTTAAAAGTATCAATCAATATATTTAATTTCAAAATTAAAGTCATTAAATTCCCTTCACAAAAAATGAAAGCAAACCGATAAACTCAAATTTTTGTGTTCTTTTCAAATGTGCAAACAAATTTTGAAAATTTCAATATACAGGGTGTTGTTTCAAGATCACAGTTACCTTATGTTTTTTTGTTAATCCGGACCTGGATTTTTCTGGTGATTAATAATTGGATCGTTCCAATGTGGTAAATAAGGACTGATTAATTTTAAAATCAGTATTTATTCAATAGCTTTAATAATTTATAATTAAATGTTAATAACACCTGCTTGTTAATGTCGGAGTTCTTAAAAAATTCAGTATAATTTCAAAATTAAAGTCATACAATTGTCTGGCCGAAAAATTGAAGCGAACGATTAGACTTAGTTAAAAGTGTTTTTGATCGTTTGAACTATTCATAGAAAATTTGTACTTTTACAAAATGGTTTTATTTTCAATAGTAAACCTTCTTTCCTTTCCTTCAAAAACTGTATCAAACTCCAATATCAACAAACTGGTATATATTATTACAACGACATACGATAAATGCCATTATAATATAAATAGTTTTCCTTTATTCCCGACGACGAGCTGGCCAAATACCCAAGTAGATGGAGGCCAATAAACTAAAGAAGGAGAAGAAGAATATACCTAAATATAACGCTGTGTTTAGGTACACGCTAACGTGTACGCAAATAAAAAAGTTAGAGTGTCAGAGTGTTGGAATTTGTTTAATCGTGTTGTGTTTACACTTTAATTTTAATATTGATTAGTAAAGAGATTTCTTATTTTTTATTTGTTTAGTGTTTGTTTTTCAATTAACTATGCAGTGTGGACAATTATTTAGTTGTTTTAATGAGTTTAACAACATTTTAAAACAGTATGAAAAAGTTAAGAGACTATAAATTAATATATATTTTTTTAGTTATAAGTGAAATAGTATTACCGTCCAAAATTAAAATAAAAGGAAGACGTAAAGCTTTCACAATAATAATTAACTTGTTCTGAAGCTATTTCCTTGTTGCATTTTTGTAATCAACTATTCTAAATGGGAACTAAGCCACAATTTAACTAAAAAATGATTTTATTAACGTTTCGACGTCTAAATCGGACGTCGTTGTCAAAATACAAAATATTATTAAATTAAACAAAAATGTTGTTGCTTAGTAAAAATTTTTTCTAATAATTTATTTAATCTGACTAATTTTTGTATTTTGACAATGACATCCAATTTGGACGTCGAAACGTTAATAAAATCATTTTTTAGTTAAATTGTGGCTTATTTCCCATTTAGAATAGTTGATTATAATAATTAACTTACGTATAAAAATTATTTTAACAATATTTTGTACGTGTCATGTCAACTAAATACATATATTTATTTTGCTAACCTAAATATATACTTTTATATATACATTGATTTATTATAATTAAGTTTGAAACATCCGAATAGTTCTGCTTCCCTTCCCTTAACAAATATTTTTCTATCAAACAAACACTAAACATATCAAAATAGCATGTACCAAAATATACAGTCCCTGCGCACGCTAAATAATGACGTCACTGGCTTGATGAAGTTTAATTCGCGTGTACCTAACTTTTTTATTTCCGTACACGTTAGCGTGTACCTAGACACAGCGAAATATAACCATAATAATAACTAATGTAAAACTATGTGACGTCACGGGTCGTTTGAACTATTTTATACCGCAGAAGACTTTAAATATGTATTTCTAAGTTATTACGAGTTTTTGAAGCGTGAAATTTTGGAAATCTCATTTTTAAACAAAACTGAACATTATTATGTAATAAAAAAAATGTGCAAGTTCCCTATTCAATACTACCTCTTCAAAAACTGTATCAAAACATCAATGTAAACAAAATGCTTTATACTTTCATACAAGACAGGATCTGTCTGTCTGATCACAATAGGGAACTTGCATAAAATTTTAAATTGGAAAAAATGTTATAAATCACAACAGAACATAATTTAAAACATGTATCAAAGATAAAAAAGTTTTGCTTGGCTTTCGTTTGGCCCCTAAAGATGATTAAACATTCAAATTATACCAGTCAGCCCAAAACGCGCCTTGACATCATCCGGTTATATGTTTACATTCTGCACCAACAAAGTAAACAAAATTGTATAAAATTTTAATTAAATTACACATTACAAACGTCAGTAGAAAATAAGTTATGTGACTCACAAGTGTTTTTGATCGTTTGAACTATTCATAGAAAACTTGTACTTTTACAAAATGGTTTTATTTTCCGTAGTAAACCTTCTTTCCTTTCCTTCAAAAACTGTATCAAACTCCAATCTCAACAAACTGGTATATATTATTACAATGACATACGATAAATGTCATTAGAATATAAATATGTTTCCCTTATTCCGCGACGATGAGCTGGCCAAATACCCAAGTAGGTGGAGGCCAATAAACTAAAGAAGGAGAAGAAGAATATACCTAAATATAACCATAATCATAACTATATAATAAAACTATGTGACGTCACAGCCGTTTGAACTATTTTATACCGCAGAAGACTTTAAATTTGTATTTTTAAGTTGTTACGAGTTTTTGAAGCGTGAAATTTTGGAAATCTCATTTTTAAACAAAACTGAACATTATTATGTAATAAAAAAATGTGCAAGTTCCCTATTATTCTCGTTCTTTTTCGATCGTTTGAAATTATTTAAATAAGCAGATTTTAAATTTGTATTGACAAGTTATTATGAGTTTTTGAGGGGTGAAATTTTGGAAAGCTTATTTTTAAACGAAATTGAACATTATTGAATTATAAAATGTGCAAAGTCCCTATTATACGCGCTCATCTTTGAAATGAATACAGTTTCCAAAAGTTATGGAGTATACTCTACATTTTACTGTTTTAGGGGTGGTATTTTGGAACCCGAAGGTATAGTCGAAATTAAATTCCGTAAAAAGGATCTCATCAAAGCTATCCACCGCGTAGATCCAACCATCAAAGAATTAGACGAGCAAGTCAACCAAATAATGAGGGAAATTCCTCGAGATCGTTCTGCTAGCATTACACAACCTCGTGAACGATCTGCCAGCATCACTGCCACCGTCGAAAGGCCGAAACCTCCAGAAGTAGTTGAGCTAGAAAAGAAAATCAAACAAAGAGAAAACTTCCTTTTACCCATGTACCATCAAGTGTCTGTACATTTCGCAGATCTACACGATACTCCTGAGAGGATGTTAGAGAAAGGGGCTATCAGTGTAAGTACACTTTTAATCAAAATCATTCGATGTATAAAATTAAATTTTGACTTTGATTCAGTTGTTCTATTCTGTAAGGTGTAGTAAAGTTGTAATATAAGACTCTAGAATCGCAGTGCCGTATGGATTTACTAAATGTCAAATCGCTTTTCAAAACTTTGGCGCGTATTGAAAAATTAAAAAAAAGCTATTATTAGATTCATATAGGTACTTGAATGATGCGTAAAACCAACAGCAATTGCCAAACTCAATAATTTACATTATTACATTTTGCAGAATAGATTTATTTTATTTTGGTTCTTTAATTCTAATCAAATTATTCTGTGTCCGCCACTGGTAACGTCACTTTAACGTAAAAGGCGTATTTAAACGGGATCAAAATTCAAAAAATTTTTCGTTCGATATTAAAGGGCCACAATTTAAACTATTCAATGACCACAACTGTACATAAATCTTGTACTGAGTTAAAGCAAAGTTTCTGTATAAAAATATATTTTAGGAAATTGTACCGTGGAGAAAATCTAGGAAAATAATCTATTGGCGACTGAGGAGACGTCTACTAGAAGAAAGAGTAATCAAAGCACTTATGGAAGTCCAACCTGAATTGGCAGTAGGACAAGGTGAAGCAATGCTCAGGAGGTGGTTTGTGGAAGACAAAGGTGCTGCTGAGGTAAGTTCACTCATTGGGTGGTATGCATAAAAACGGAGTATAATCTCCGAGTATATTCTCATGAGTATGAGCATAAAGAGCGTAAACTGTAAGTTTAAACTTACACTCCATTTCATCTGAATAAAAATATTGTGATGTAATGAGCTTTTACTCACAGTACATAAGAGTAGATACTCTCTATTTAATTTCTAAATCGTTAGAAATCATTGTTTTAGTTGTCCAAAACATCTTTCAATTAATACACGCTCCTTTGTAAATAATTTGTTATAAGCAAGCTCTGCAGGAGTATCTGGATTTCTAAAGGGCAACATTAACCACGGTACTACGCCATAACCTTCATCTCATAAAATTATTGCCTTTGACTTCCTAAACTCATTTAAAACAATGTTATAAATTTGTGAGTTGCTCCATATCCGTGAATCATGGACGGATCCTGGCCATCATGCGTCCATGCCTGTAAACCACTCATCTTCATTGCAAGTGGCTTGAACGTTGATACTGTGATATCCTTTGCGATTGATATATTCATCACCATGAAGAGGTGTTTTTTTATTTTTATGTGGGTGCTATCGATCTCACCCACTTCTCATGAAAATATGTACTTTGTTTCATCTTGCTTTAGCTTAGCTTCTATTAAATCCGCCGGACCATGAAGAAATTTTATCGAACATGCGCATTTTTCTATCATCTGGTCAACCACTTGTGTCACAACCTTACACACGGTAGTTTGATGAACACACATATATTCTCCCACTCCTGTTCGAAATCCTGGATCACCTACATGTCTTAAAAATATGTATTCATTTTATCAAAGTTACGTATAGCCCCATATCTTGTTTATTCCGATTCTTCACTAAAAAAATTATCCTAAAACCACTCAACATTTTCTTTATTAAATCGATATAATACTTTAAAGTCACGATCACAAGTACCCAAGTAGCACAATAAAAACATTTTAGTTTTATTTAAGGTTTATAAAGGTTTTATTGTGGTAACTAAGAAGATATGGTTTTAAAGTTACCTTGTAGATATACTGCCAGAACTTCAAAACTGTTAAGCATTTGTCACTAGTTTTAAAGTATCTAATAAGAGTATCAAATAAGACTAATTAACCTTAATAGATAATTTGTCTATTGTAGTTTTAAAATGGTTTATTCTCAGTTCACTTTAAAACTAATCAGTTTTATGAAGAACTTCCGGACTGTTTGGTTTTATTAGATTCTAGTTTGTTACTTTTTAGTTTTATTGCAGTTTTAAAGATTCTCCTAATATGAGTAATAAAACCTATTATTAAAACTACTTGACCTCAAGACTATTATGTCAGTAAAACATATGCCTTAAAACTATGTTTTTAGTTTTCTTTAAAGTTGCTTTCTTAAAAGCAATTAGTAGGCTATATTAAAACCAAACGCTCTTAACTGAATCAATGTGGTTATCGTAAAGACTAAACTATGCTTCTTGTTAGAAACAATAAAACTAAACTCATCCCCTCTTCTTTCATGTCCAAAATGGTCGGTCATTTGTTTTAGAGGAAACAATGGTGTAATGTGTTGTAAAAAGTGGAAGTACATTTAGTATGGAAGAAATAAGTCGCAAGTACTTACTTAAAATATAAACGAACTGGTCATTTTAAAAGAAAGATACAACACACACACAGCACTACGACGCCTTGATTTTAGGTTAGATTCACATTAAAACCGAGTGGCATTATTGACAGCAGCATTAAAACTAAACGGTTTTAATTCCAAGGCAACCTTGCTTTTATGTAGGATGTATGCTCCTGGAAAGGTATAAAATAAAACCATGTGATCTTAACAATTCTCTGTCGATAGACCAAATAGTTTTATTTGGATTTCGGCCATATTGCTTTCTGGAGATGCTGAAAGCCATGATAGGTTACAATATAAGGCTTACATAAAAATTATAAACAAGCGACTTAGAAACATAAATTCGACTTATTTTAACATTAAAACATTAAAATTGTAGATAACATTATTTTTCTTTCAAATTAATATTTTTCGGATTTAAATTTTTTTATTATTTTTATTTTTTAATCGCCAGTAGTCAAAAATGTTAGGGCGCGTGAGTTATTTAGACCTCTTTTTGTTAACATTATCAATAAAGTTGGGCGCGCAAGTGCTTTTCTACCTTGACAGTCCGAAATAACAAAGTAGGTACTTTTTATTATTTTATGGTTACAAATACGTATCTACCTATCATAACACATGTAAAAATTTGTTGGCCTATATGGAGTATATGGGTTTAAAGGATCATTTAATATGGTAAATTGTCTTTAAAAGTCTCCATTTAAAAAAACCTTTTTGGGTTTGCTATAAAACTGCCTGCACTTAAAAAAGTGTCTTTTAACATAGTTTTAAAAGCACCTTCACAGCAGCTTTAAAACCAGTTGCTTAAGAAAACAAAGTTTTAAAAAGGTTTTTATTTGTGGTTTTATTGACCTCTTTCAGAGTGGGCCCTTTTATGCTGAAAGCGGTTTTATTGCAACCTTAAGGTTTACTTAAAAACCAAATGGTTTTAATTTTAGTTTTATTCTACAGTTTTAAAGCATCCTTAAAAGACTTAATTAACCCGTTCGGTGCTACTTGAGGTTCTTCTTGTACTTCTTGGTTTATAATATTTTTTTGAACGCAACTTACATGAACTCTCCATAGCTTTGCCACCATCAAACTGAAGTCTGGTAATTATTAGACTCCAAATTTACTGAGTATATTCTCATCATAAAGAGCATAAAGACATTTTTTTTTCATATCAAAAATGAGTATCTGTATTCTCAAAACAAACTGTACATAAGAGTACCGACTCAAGCTGAGTATCTACTTCTGATTTTTATTCTTACCACGTGGAGTATGTACCTACTCCAACATTTGGAGTATAAACTACATTCTCATTTTTATTTATACGAGCCATTAAGGAAAGGGTACGTTTATAATTATCCTATTCGCAAATGCCACAATTAACGGGGAGAAAGTGAGGACCAATGAATAGATTGTCTGTATTTTTAGGGATACAAATGGGACAAGAATGAAGTAGTAGTTCAATGGATCGAAGAGCAGTTACAGAAACCCTCACACGAATCCATTATTAGCCACAATATACATGCTGTAAAGAAAGACGCAGTTCTCAATAATATTAAATCTACTTTAGAGGTAAGATTTCGAATTTTTTTATTTCTAGAAGTGTTTAATACAGTGAAAGGATAGTCTTTTTTCCCTGTCAACTAGTTTATTTTAACGTTAAAACCAAATTGCCCGGACACGTGTGGCTGCCACCTTCAGGTGACAATATTGACCATCAATTTTTTTTAAATAGCAAAGAAAGTCATATGAGATAGTAAACATTTCTGATTCTTATATCTAACCGTCCTCTGTTGCCATATGCATTTTTCCAGGTTGGATAGCGGTCAAGATAATTTGAACGTAATTTTTTGATTCGGGTTATTTGCTACCTAGAATTGGGCATATTTCTTCTAGCATATCGAAGATGATGTATTTTTATTTCTAATTATTTAAGGCCAAAATGTATTAGAGAGTCGAGGACGAGACTCGTCGCGAACAAGGCAGTCTCAGTCTCGTATTCGCACTTGGAGTCCCGGACTCATCGCAGTCTACGTAGAAGTTCACATAGTCCAGTTGGTTAGACGAATAACAGGTCTAACCTTGCATTACGAGCTGCCCCAAATTTTATTTTTTAATCTTTAGTAGTATCAGAGGGGAGGTCAATAGTAATGTAAATTTAAAATCTCGACTGAATTCCGCCGTTGCGTTAGCCGCCATCTTGATTTTAAACGAGAACCGTTTTTGCTCAATCTCTCCGCCATTTTCAACTTTTCGACAAAAAATATAAGAACTAAAAGTGTTGAAAATGTCATTTTCTATAATTTCTGTTATTATAATTTTTTCGTGCTGTCGATATTTTCCGAGTTATGGCGAAAAATAGTGACGGAGCATAATTATTGAATTATCTCGTTTATTGTTAGTTTTACGACAAAAATACAAAAATAGAGATACTTACTATCATTTTCTTGTTAAAATCAATATGTAAGGTAGTACGTATGAGGTAAAGGCGCGAGCGTAAGACCCGTATGGTTTTACAATTGTTTTTGTTTAATATCTACGCCATTTTCAATTTTTCGACAAAAATGGCTGAAACTAAAATTGTTGCAATTATAATTTCCTACAATTTATTTCGTGCGATTGATATTTTGCGAGTTAAGCGGGAAAATAGTAAAAAGGGGATGGGGGAGCATAATTATTGAATTAAATGTTGTTTCTGAGTTGCCCCAAATCTTATTTTTCCAAGCTTTAGGGGGAGTCAATAATAGTGTAAATTTAAAATCTCGACTGAATTCGGCCGTTGCGTTAGCAGCCATATTGATTTTAAAGGAGAACCGTTGTTGCTTAATATCTCAGCCATTTTCAACTTTTCGACAAAAATGGTAGGAACTAAAATTGTTGGAAATGACAATTGAATCTGACAATTTCTTTTGCACAATTTTTTTATAAGATCAATATTTTCCGAGTTAAGGGGGAAAATATTGGTAGTGGAGTAGAAACATAATTATTGAATTTTCTCCTTTATTATTAACTTTACGACATAACTGTACATTAACAAAAATAAAGAGAATTATATTTTATACAATTTTTGAATCTTTCAATGAAACACTAACCAAACTACATAAGACATAAAAATTACTTATATGCATTAAGTTCACTTAATTTTATTAACTAGCCGGTTTATTGGTTGAATGTGTCTGTCGATATTTTGATGTTAACAATTTTTTTTTAATTTTGGACCCTATTGTGGGAATTTCCCCATCCCCTCACCCCCTCGTATACCTGCCACTGGTTCTCTCGAAAAATTGTAGTATATCGCTATTGCAACAATTTCAGCCCTTACACTTTTTGTCGAAAAGTTGAAAATTGCGAAGATATTGAATAAAAAGAATTGCTATGAAACCAATCCGGTCTTACGCTCGCTCCTTTACCGCGTACATACTTCCGTTGTACTACCTTAAATATTTATTTTAGCAAAAACAATTAAAGATATCAAAATTGTGTAAAATGTAATTCTCTCTATTTTTGTATAGGTACATTTCGTCGTAAAACTAATAATAAACGAGATAATTCAATAATTATGCTCTAACTGTCACTATTTTCCGCCATAACTCGGAAAATATTGACCGCACGAAAAAATTGTAATAAAAGAAATTATAGAAATTCACATTTTCAACAATTTTAGTTGGTATAATTTTTGTGGAAAAGTAGAAAATGGCGGAGATATTGAGCAAAAACGGTTCTTGTTTAAAATCAAGATGGTGGCTAACGCAACGGCGGATTTCAGTCAAGATTTCAAATTTACACTACTATTGACCCCCCTAAAGATTAGAAAAATAAAATTTGGGGCAGCTCGTAATGCAAGGTGAAATGCTAACCCGATTGGGCTAACAGTTTTTCGATAACCACAGCGTGAAAAGAAAAATGGCCTATGAGGATTTGGAAGAATTTATTGTCTTTCTTGGCTGCTACATTAGAACAAGAAGAACGGACAATTAAAAAAATCCAAGGAAAATACTTTCTTTGCCTCCTTTATAGTAAAATTTTTCAACAAATCTCTTAACGAATTTTATTTATAGTGAGCACTTGTTTTTCAATTATAATAGATATAACTATCAGCCTAACATAAAATTCGTAAGAGATCTGTTGAAGAATCCAATCTTATAAAATTCTACTGGGACAAGTCACGCACGGTTTTGATATGTAAACATTGAATGACGTTTAGTAAACGTCATTTTATTATAACAGTTTTCTCAGGATTCGAAAAAATGTATGCATTTAAAAAGCATTGCAAGCAAAGGACACCGCACACATCTTATGGAAAATATAATGTCACTCAAATGAAATAAAATTTACATGAATAGATGCGTCCTGAAATTTCAATAATTTTATAGTATTGCGCCAACTCTGAATTTTGTTTAATTAGGGCGTTAATTGTAATTAAAGTTTATCGATATCACATTTTGAAGTCCATTAAACTGGCATTCATAAATAATATTAGTCTAGTGGCTATTTAATACAGTCTATTCAACACTAGCTTAAGCTGATTAGAGGCGGTACAACTAACCAAATTATACCTACTTTATTATCAATAATAATAGGAAAATATAAGAGTAAGCATCTGCCTTAATCCTTCAAAAAGATTTATGGAGTACGCAAATCACAAGATCTTCTTTCTCTCTTTGACACACGTACATTCCTATTTGATTTTAGACTTATTTTGATCAATTTACGCTCTTGTCATTGTTAATCAAAATACAGAGTTGGCGCAATGGTATCAAATTATTGAAATTTCAGGATGCATCTATTCATGTAAATTTTATTTCATTTGAGTGACATTATATTTTCCATAAGATGTGTGAGGTGTCCTTTTGCGCTTACCAACTTAAGAACGCGACAATAACCCTTGCGCCACTTGTTGAATAGTATATTCCAATATTTACTTTTGTTTACTTTTAACTAATGTTTAATTTTTTTTATAGGATTGTCCAGATGTCGCATTAGATGCGGTCGTAGCTATAATAGAAAAACTAAGTGACAACCAAAAAGCAGAAGTGATACGAACACTATCCCAATTAGGTTCGCTAGAAAATATAGATTAGATTGTACAAAATAGGACTGATATTTTCTTAGAATTTTATACTTCAGGGAATTTTTATTTAATAATACGGCAACAAGTAAGCAAAACCAAAACTATGTAGTTAGTTTCATTTTTCATTTGATATTATCAATAGATTTCAAGGTTTGCCAATAAGGTTACACCAAACAAAGAATAGACGGGAAAACTGAGTTTTTAACAATTGATTTAAAGTCGAGTTTAGCAAGTATAAAACTGAAGTTAGCTACGCCATCCTAAAGATTTTTAGATTGTTGGTTAGGTGTAGGTGGCGCTATAACAGCGAAGAGTAGACAAAACCCTAAACGTAAAACGAATGTCAATGTACATCATAGTTCACTTATAGGGCTTTTCATCGATTGTCATTTGTTTCGAGCTTCTGTCACAATGTGTTGTATAATCTTTGTATAATATTAATATAAACGGATTATACGACATATTATGATAGAAGCTCGAAACAACTGACTGTGAATGAAAAGCCCTGTTGCTGTCAGAGACATGTTAAGGATATACTTGGCTAGGGATATCCCACTCAATGCATTGAGGTGTAACGCCGACATAGGATTGAGTGGTCTAGCCATCTTTGTCTGTCACATGCGCGGGATTATTTGGTTAAAAGATATAGATAGGCCACCTATCGACTGTTTCCATGCTGTTTCCGAATTACGCTTTTTTGGTGAGTATGCCGAGTCTACGCTTAATATGTCAATGGTTGCTGTAGTTCCATTGCCGTAGTAAATACAGGGAGATATTAATCTGGTCGTAGATTGCAGAAGGAATATATTCATGTGACGTCATTGTTTCAGTTGGTTATCTTGAAAATCTTAACTGTCATCTGTCATTGCATCTATCTCAAGGCACATTATTTATCTTAATTTATTTTACCAATAAATATTTGTTTACCGATTATTATAATGTTTATCTTTGTTAAACTTAAGATATTCAGTGAATAAATACAGCAAAGCAGTTACGATAAATTCTGAAAATACTTTTATAAAAGAAAACAAATTAATAGAGAACTACTTCCAATATCAAAATATTTTATGCCCTTCAAAGAGTTTTAGAAAATCTCTACGTGGATTATCTTTTGTCTTTTTTGTCACTTTAATGACAGCTTTGTGTAGTTCCGTACACAAAAAAATTCAGTTTGAATATTTTTCGAGAGTCCTCTATGAGAAACGGCACGAAAATAACCACAATTTATACCGACTGTACTGTATTGAATTCGGAGTTAGATGATAAGGAGTCTCCGTGGGTCACAATCAGCAATATATTCCACTTTTTCAATCGACAGTTAAGCTGATAAATTATATGGCAATTATTAAGACTTCAGTTATATAAAGAATAATTCAACAGTCTTTTCTTTTATTATTGGAATATACTTTAGCAAGTTTCGTTCGAACAATATCTTAATTTATTTGCACTATCGGTTAACAAAATGAAAGAGTAGTTAGATCTTTTAAGTAACAAGCTTATAAGAATAGAGGTGCTAGTTTTGATATTAAAATGTATATTTTTATAAGAATCTCTTGTGGTTACCTGGCGGGCGATAGGTTTTTTTTAATTTGTCTTATTTTTGATAGTTGTTGTAAAGTGGGTAGCCACACGTGAGGAGATTTTTCCAAAGGTAATATATACATAAGTAAAGAGCAGAATTCTTAATAATATGTGCAGGTACCTTAAAATCTTTTGTCTGTATTTGATGCCAAATTCAATTTTTTTTAAAGAGTAACTGATATTACAGTTATATAGATTATCTAAAGATATATTTATTTTATGATTTTTAAAAAATTATAAAAATACGATATTTATGATATAATTTAAAAAATACTGCTGTTGGCCATATTACCAACATAGTGCCAGCAATATGGCCACTCTAAGTGGATTTTTATACCTAATATTAAAACTTAATACCTAATACACTAAAATAGTTTCAGAATTTTTAATATTTTATTAAATGTTTAAGAAAATACAGTGCAGAAACTTAAAAATATCTTTTTTTCCACAATCAGGCATCAATGCATCATGCACGTATCAACGTGTATCAACCAAGCTGTATACCAAATTGTAAATTTAAGTATACATTATTATAGACTGGGATTGTTAACAAGGGATTGAATACCTATTTTTTAAATAATGGTACATACAGAAGTTTTATCGTTTATCGACAACAGCGCTATTTTATGTCACGTAATACAGTAGCCGATGCTGCGGCATCGGCTAGTTATGGCAGGTCACATAGGAAGAATGGAAGATAACCGTTGGACGAAGCGAATTGTTGAATTGGGACCAAGAGAAAATAAGAGAAGTAGGTGCAGACCACAAACCAGACGTACTGATAACATCAAGCGAACGACTGTTCACAAATGGATGCAAAAAGAACGAACAGAAATGAACGAGATATATTTACGAGATAAGAGAGTAGTGGTTAAATTAGAAGATATTAAAATACCTCAAGAACTACCTAAATAATAGAACTTAAAAAATTCAAGGGACAATAAAGCCAAAACTCTTCTCCACGATATGCCAGGTATTCGAATTTGTATTCATTCCTGAATGGGGATTACATAATATTTTCATACTGTTCAAATACATACTCATAATATACTTCTAGTCTAGCTCTCGGACTATAAACTGTGTTAGAAAGACGCTTTGAATACTTTGCACTATTGCAAGATGTATGTTCGTTTCTCGAAGGTCCGGCCCTGTTTGTCCTCCAATCCAGCTCTTGGCACAAAATGCAAAATAATAGTAATATCTTTCTCAAAAGACCTCGAGTGTCACGGATCCAACATGCCGGAGAGCAGTAATAATATGTCGATGACAAGTGAAGAATCACTTCTCATAAAATTGTTTCTAAATCACGAACGGTCTTATGCTATTATTTTTTTTTGTTTTTTATTGATAAAAGTTCTTTATTGTCTTTTGGTCTTAATTATATTACTGTAACAACTTCGTTAAATTTATATTTGTTTGTTTGGATTGAACACATTGATTTTCGTAATATACATATTGGTGAAAAGTGGGTTTTAAATATTGAAATATTTAAAAATAGTGAATGATGATTTTGTTGTACATTTTGTTTCTTACTCACATTTTCCTGTATAAAACCATGTTCTGCTCGATTATGTAAATATTTGGATATGAAGCAATTATTTTTGTATAACAATTATTTTTGTACAATTTTAGACCTGTTATTTTTGGTTAGAATGCTGTAAGTAACTTCAAAGTAGTGTTTGTTTATTTATTTCCCTCAATTTTGTCAATTTTGTTGTTAATATTTGTTAATATTTTATTTGTTAATAAAGTATTTTAATATGTTTAGTTTTATGTACCCGTTCTTTTTTATACAAAGTATCAACAAAAACTGCAAACATCATCCACAGTTTCTAAATAAAAATGGCTGATGCGATGGGGTTAAAAAAAGACAAGAGCGAAAACGGAAGATAAACACAAGAGAGGACATATTTATAGGAACATGGAATGTAAGAACCCTATACAAAACTGGCAAATTGGAGCAAGTAAGCCAAAAGAAAAATACGGTGCGAAGACCAAGAAACTGGGATCCAATGTAAAAGTGGGACATAGAAAAGAGCAAACTACATACTCTTATCACTAAAACAACCTACCTAACGCATATGGAAAATGCATCTATGGGATTTAAAGAGACTGTAAATAAATCTGAAGTAAACGATGATGGAAACGTGATGACGAAACTAGCACTGAAAGAGGACAATGAATCAAACATAAGAAAAATATATGTTCTTCATGTACCATGTCCTTTCATATTGGCTACCATCATAGATATCTTAATTTTATCCACTGCCTCCTTGTAAGTATGCTAAACAGATATAGAAAATGAAAAATCAAGAACAAACAGTAAAACTAGGAACCTGGAATGCTCAAACATTGTCGAGACCAGCGAAAATGGAAAAGGTTGATAGTAAGAGAAATGCTAAGATACAGAATCGACATTCTAGAACTACAAGAAATAAGATGGAAGGGAGAAGGAAATATTAAAAAGAAAAAAAAAATACACAATATTCTACTCGGGAGTAAACAAGCAGCAAGGGAAAATGGTACAGCATTTATGGTCAAAATGATAAGGAATAAAGTTATAGAATAGGGCTATTCATCGCTTTCCTTTTTTTCGTACCCTTGACGTATGATTAATAATATATTTACGTGATACTAGGGCAGTCAATGAGGGTATTTGGCTCCGAATTCCATCCTACTACATCGATTTACTTGATATTTTCACAGTAAGTAGGGAATAGCTCAAGAAAGAAAGTCTACCCTATATACTATGGCGCTTTTATCTTGGTGCCGGTTCCCACCCCTTCAAGGGGGTGGACAATTTTTTGGTTAAAATAACCATGGAGGTGGCTAGAGAACCTAACTTTAAGCAAAACTGTTCTATAATGTTTTTTTGAAAACTCAATTTTTTTGAGTTATTCGTGGTTGAAAATTAGCCATTTTCATTGAAAAATGACACCTTTTCGGACGGTTTTTTTGCGAATTCCTTAAAAACTATGCATCTAATTAAAAAAGTATAAAAGTAACAACATTTTTGTAGCTTATGAAAAATCAAAGAGATTCGTTTCTTCATAGATCTTCTAGTTATAATGCAAAAAGAGATATGGTAGGTGAAAACTGTTTCTTTGGTGAATGCTCAAATCGGTGTATTCAACTTGAACTAACAGAGAAACGTTCGATTTTAGGTGTATAATGCTACCAATACCTTTTGTAGTGCTTGAAAATACCTTGAAAATGAGCAACATTAAATGTCGATTACATTCAAACTAAGAGAGATATGCTGCAGAAAAAAGATGACTAATGTATTTTAATAAAAAATGAGAAGTATATTTAACCCCTCATCCACCAAAATTTAAATGCCTCGTTTTTCTTGTACAATATCTTTTAATATAGTGTTAGTTCTATGCCCAAAAAGTTGGACGGGTTTAAAATGAATGGTTTTAAAAAAAATAAGATCAAATTATAGAGCGCATTTTTAAAATTGCTTAAAAATCTTCCTTTTTCTCCATGTAAGTCGAAAATAATAAGACATACGAAAAAAAGATATATACACCGTTATTAGGCGTCAACGACCTTCGGTAGGGATCTATGGAGGAGTATCACCAAGCCGCAAGCCCTTAGCCCTTGCCTTACCGCTCCTCCATAGGCCAGACGCCAGTTTATTCCACACCAAGTCGTAGATTCTATTGAATTTTATACTACGACATTAGCTTTTTATTAATTTCAAATGACCTGGCTGGGGCTCGAATCACGATCGCAAATCCACTAAACTTGTCGATCGACTGCGCCTCAGCCAACTTGGCCGTCCGATCGACGAAAAAAAGATATCGTACAAAAATGTAGCGTTTTTTAGATAAAAAATTTGTTTTGTTTTTGATTACTGTATCTCTTATAATTTTCGAGTTACTTGGAGAAAAAGGAAGATTTTTAAGAAAATTTAAAAATGCGCTCTATATTATTTGATCTTATTTTTTCAAAAACCAATCATTTTAAACCCGTCCAACTTTTTGAACATAGAAATAACACTATAATTAAAGGTATTGTAGAAAGAAAACGATGCATTTAAATTCTGGTGGATGAGGGGTTAAATTTATATATTTTTCATTTTTTCTTAAAATACATTAGTCATCAATTTTTTTTGCAGTATATCTCTCTTAGTTTGAATGTAATCGACATTTAATGTTGCTCATTTTTAAGGTCTTTTCAAGCACTACAAAAGGTATTGGTAGCATTATACACCTAAAATCGACCGTTCCTCTGTTATTTCAAGTTGAATACACCGATTTGAGCATGCACCAAAATAACAAACTGTTTTCACCTACCATATCTCTTTTTGTATTATAACTAGAAGATTTATGAAGAAACGAATCTCTTTGTTTTTTATAAGCTACAAAAATATTTTATATAGCTTTTTTAGTTAGGTGCATAGTTTTTAAGGTATTCGCAAAAATCGTTCGAAAAGGTGTTATGTCTCAATGAAAATGACCAATTTTCAACCACGAATATCTCAAAAAGTATTGAGTTTTCAAAAAAAATTATACAATAGTTTTTACTTAGAATTGGGTTCTCCACTTCCGTGGTTATTGTAACCAAAAAATTTTCCACTCCCGAGAAGGGGTAGGAACCGCCCCCAAGATAAAATCGCCATAGTATATAGGGTACACTTTGAATTAGGAGATAAGTAGAGGCTATTCCCAAAATGTCATTAAAATCCATGCAGTAGGATAGAATTTGGAGGTAATATCCAAATAGTTCTTGCTCTCATTGACTAGCATCTACGTCATTGGTATATACCCTGAAAAGGTCCCGAAAAGATTGGTCATAGTCATAAATCATACCAGAGATTTTGGGGTCAAAAATAGGTTGATTGAACCTAACTTACCTCAGTACAAATGTGCACATAAAAAAAGTTACAGCCCTTTGAAGTTACAAAATGAAAATCAATGTTTCCAATATATTATCGAAAACTATTATTGTTTGTTTTTTAACCAAGAGGAGTGATTAAAATTTACCGCGCCGTAATGCTTGTTTCTAATTGGTCCAACCGCAGGCAAGTTTACTCCACTGTTATTAAATTTTGACACTAATGAAATTTATGAAATTTTGGCACTTCCGTCATTTTATAGGTTAATTAAATATATCGGCGATTTTTTGTGTTTCTGCATTATTCCTTTAATTTTTGGATTTTTAGTCTACTTTTATATAAAAACAGTTGTTTTTAGAACTCTTTAGCGATGTGTTAGTATAATATAATATGTATGGATTATCATCGAAAGGTGATATGATCAACGAAAAAAGAAGATGAATTTGGTGACTTTTCTAGTAACTTTCTTGGGTGTGAATTTGTCTTTTTAGTTTACTCCTCTTGGTTAAAAAATCAACATAGAGATATTTTATTAAAAATGGACACGTGGCATTCTTATGGCAGGAACATCTTAAAAAAATTATAGTGCACCCCATAAGAATTTTATTGGGTTTTGTTCCCTTAAACCCCCCTAAACTTTTGTGTACGTTCCTATTAAATTATTATTGTAGTACTATTAGTTAAACACAATTAAAACTGGTCAAAACGGCAAACAGGTGTATGTTTTCAAAAAACTTTTGATAGTGTGTAAAAAATATTTTATTATCAGCTAAGTACTTTCGACACATAACGTGCCATCATCAGAGCTTCCTAAAAGGACGTATTTAAGATAAGATTTTTTTATATAAAAAATGAGTGAAAAACTTACGTCCTCTTATAAAACCTTCATATTACACAATTTAATCACAATTAAAACTATTTTGCCTCTTAGTACTTTCTCGAAAATCCAGTTTTTATTGAGATATTTTGAATGTTTGTCATATCTACCACATATTTGTATATGGTTAAGTACGATTATTAGTACAATCATTAAAGCTTAAAATGGATCCATACCTCGCAATTCTAATTGCCTCCATCGATCTTCTTGAAAATTTGGAATTAAGTTCATTTTACCCTCCTCTTCAAACCTGACTTGGTTGGAAAGTATGCTTTTTATTTTTAAGGGGTGAAAACTACCCCTTACTCCAATAAATTGAAAACTAATGAATTAAAGTTTTAATGATTGTTTTGAATCAACAATATTTTGATATTTTACAGCTCAGCAACCCTTAAAAACAACCCCTCATACAAAGAATATTCAAAAAATATGGTCAAGAAACATGCAATTTTTTTATTTTGGATCGTAATAGGAGAAGTTCTTTCCTTCAAGTACAAGAAATCTGACACTTAATTTTTTTAATAATGCAACCACCAAAAACTACCCTTAAGAATGAAACTGAGAAAAAAATTGAAAATTAATATATATATAATCTTTAGACCTTCTACCCTCTCGGGTGTAGGTATGAAAATTAATAAATGGAAGCAATTATAGACATCAATATGTTTAAACGTGTTAAATTTTTGTTGTTTTTTTACAATGTAACTAATAGTTCGATATTTTTATATGTAACTACCCTTAAAAACTACCCCTCACACAGTTATTAAAAAAATGGCTGAGATTGTGAAATCATTTTATTTTCGATTTTAAATAGAAAAAATACACTCGCGATCATAAAAAGCGGGTCACTCAATGAGTTATTCAAGTTTGATGTCTTGAATTTTCTAAACCTATTGTCCGATTTGAGTGATTTTTTTAGTATGTTATAGCCTTATTCTTCAGAAATATCGCTATAATAATATTGCTGTTAGTCCGGTAAATTGTCATTGTATACCGGGTGTAAAAATCATACTGTGTTTATTCCTAAAAGTTCGGAACACCCTGTGGAATGTTTTTGCGTAGATAAAATATTGAAATTAAAACTCAATTGTAGCCTTAGGCTCTCTTAACATTTGTTTTTTTTTTTTGATTTATTTGTTTATGTTGGACAATAAAAAAATTAAGCACGTTAATAAGTAGCCATGTTCTTCATCAATACAGGGTGTTTCTAAATAAGTGCGACAAACTTTAAGGGGTAATTCTGTATGAAAAATAATGACAGTTTTCTTTATAAACATATGTCCGCAAATGCTTCGTTTCCGAGATACGGGATGTTGAAATTTTCCTTACAAACTGACGATTTATTAATTTCTCTAAAACCAATAGAGATATGCAAATGAAATTTGGTAGGTTTTAAGAAGCAGTTATTGTGGATTTTTTGACATACAATTAATAATTCTATATTCACCATTGGCGTGCATACGGGTATAAACATTTTAGATACATCCCGTATGCACGCCAATGGTGAATATAAAATTCTTAATTGTATGTCAAAAAATGCGCCATAACTAACTCTTAACATCTACCAAATTTCATTTGCATGTCTCAACCCGTTTTAGAGCAATAAATAAATCGTCAGTTTGTAAGAAAAAATTCAACATCCCGTATCTCGAAACCGAAGAATTTGCGGTCATACGTTTATAAAGCAAACGGTCATTATTTTTTCATTCAGAATTGCCCCTTAAAGTTTGTACCGCTTATTCAGAAACACCCTGTATTGATGAAGAACATGGTTAGTTGTTAAGGTGCCTAACTTTTTTATTATCCAACATAAACAAATAAACCAAAAAAGAAAAGGTTAAGAAAGCCTAAGGCTACAATCGAGTTTTAATTTCAATATTTTATCTATGCTAAAACATTCCACGGGGTGTTTCAAACTTTGAGGAATAAACACAGTATGATTGTTACACCCGGTATACAATGAAAATTTACCTGTCTAGCAACAATATTAATATAGCGATATTTTTAAAGACTAAGGCTATAACGTACTAAAAAAATCACTCAAATCGAACAACAGGTTTAGAAAATTCGAGACATCCAACTTGAATAATTCATCGAGTGACCCGTTTTTTATGATCGCGAGTGTATATATATGATTTAAATATAAAAAACCTGATACATACAAGTTTTTAATTTGATTCAACCCCTAAAAACTACCCCTTATCATAAAAATTAGGGAAAAAATCTTTTTAAAAGCTTGAAGTAATGGAATTCGTCAGTGGCGACGCGTGACTTTTTCTAAAGTGTTACCAAAACCAGATGCAAAAAATCTTATTTAAAAAAATGAAGATATGGCTAAATGTATATACATATAGCTTCAATAATATCATTTTGTATATCACTTGAAACTCTCGAAAAAACAGTTGATGTTTCTAGATGTTGGCAAAATTTTTGATCTTTTTTGGCAATAATGTTAACAATTCCCTGTAATTGCCTCGAATGTCAGAGTCGTCGCCCTCAAAATGACCACGAAACGCTAATTCTTGTTCGGCCAAAAAACATACGGTACATATCTATTCTAAGTGAGCTAAGGATATACGAGTACCTATCTATTTTTTTAACAAACTCATTATGTTTAGCAATAATTGCTTTAAATGCTTGGTTAAGAGAACTTTTGATTTTTGTTTTGCCAAACTGAATCAAATTGGGTATACATCTTACATGTAGGTAACGGAGAAATTTCATGTCTCTTTTTTAAAACTCTAAAACTATTTAAATCGTGAACCTGGTCCACCCATTTTTCTGTAAAAACCAGAAGACATGGCCAACAATACAGTCTATTTTTCTTGCAACCACATAACCAAGGATTTTCACTGTACCAACTAAATTTAAAATATCAATTTTTAAATAAACAATTTTTTAAATTGTTTAAAATAGGTCTTTCATTTTCAATAATCTCATTTTATTTTTCAATCAGAATTACTTTTCAAGTAGTTGATCGATTACGCAGCGACACTCATCCATGGTGAACTGCACGCACACTTTTTATTATAGGTACTGTTAGCAAATTTAAATCTGGTAACAGCCCTACTGATATACACAGCGCGCTTACGCCCATCGCTCCTTCAAAATTTTCACACTAGCCGGTCCCGAGCCGCCCGAGCGACAGCGAAATAACCATTCATTGTCACTACAAATGAGACTGGTAACAGAATATAATAAAGTGCAACTGAGTCACATAAACTCGCCAATATTTTCGTGTGTCTGGCTATTTACTGAATTAGGTACTATTAACACATAATATAATAATATATTTCTATTGGTAAAAATAAAATAAAATAATAAATGGAATTATTCATCGTCATAAAATACATATTTATTTGCAAGATTTTTAACTGTTACCAATGCTAACAGTGGTTACATGGACGCTTCGCCAGTGGAATTCGTTAAGAAAATGAAAATGAATTTTTGCTTATGATATAATGATATAGATTTATAAAATTTGTATGCCATAAAAATTGAGCTAAATCCTTTTTAATTGCAAAATATCAAAAAAGCAAAATTATCGGTAAAAAAGCTAAATTTTTAGTCAGAACACTTTTTTTTATAAATTCAATAGTTTTTGAGATATAATAATATTGAAAAAATAACGTATATTTTGAAAAATCTAAAAAAAAAGAAATTGACTTAAAACAAGTTTTTTCAAAATGTAATTGTTTTAAATAATTTAAACTTTTGGAACGTGTTTTCGGAACACAAATAAAGTTAATTTTACATGGGCTACGATTAATATTAATTTTGCGCACACGGCATACATTTTACCGTCATTTTTTATTTTATAAATTCGAGGTATTTGACTAATTTTCGTCATAATTTGCTTAGTTTTCATGCTAGAGGCTTCGATCAAAGCTTATTTTGAAGGTCTAAAAATGTTTGTTCAAAATTTTTATTTGCATTTTCTATAAGGAATTAATC
Source organism: Diabrotica virgifera virgifera (assembly GCF_917563875.1). NCBI lineage: Eukaryota > Metazoa > Arthropoda > Insecta > Coleoptera > Chrysomelidae > Diabrotica > Diabrotica virgifera. The sequence goes on along the minus strand of NC_065446.1, from coordinate 118,589,782 downwards.
ATTTTTCCGTTATTTGAGCTCAAATCTTTGCATAAATTTACGAAAAACAAAAAATTCGTTTTCAATGACTCATTAGTTGCTTAATATTATCTAAAAAATTTAATTAAAACTGGCTAGTTTCTTTGTTTTCTTTATAATCTACAATTTCAATAAGAACGATTTTTTTCTGAAAATGCGTAATTTTCGAGTCATTCGCGAAGAACTATTGAAACACGTGTTTTTTTGGAATCTTCAATCGCGAATAACTCAGAAATTATTAAGTTAAGTAAAAAATTGTATTCTACATTTTCCTCATAAAATTCAATTCTCTATCGATTCCCGGTGTCATTTTGAAATTTTAAATTTCCACCCCCGAGAAAGGGTGGCATTCACCCCCGGGGTGGAAGCATTGGCACCAAGTCAGGTTTGTTATTTGCATCATTTTTGAGCTACTGTTAAAATTTCAAACAATTCCATGAAGTCCTTTAGAATTGCGAGGAGAATTGCTTGACTGAATGTACTATATAGAGAAATATGAAAATTTATTTATAATATAGGGGAGGGTTGGACAAAACGGGATAGCTAACGTTATATGTGACTCATAACTCTTTGACTATGCCATTTACATCTACTTCTTTTTAACTGTAACTTCTTCATTGATCACTTCCTACGTTTAAGTATAGTTACGCCTAAATAGTTTGAAGATAACATTGAAAAAGTCAATTTTTAAAAAAATGGCAAAGTATCCCGTTTTGTCCACCTGGTCGGGTAAGGCAAAACGGGATGGTTTTTGAATGTGAATAAAGACGATATTGAAGTTATATATTGACTTGAAAAATAAAACGTTATTCATATACTTAACATTAATATTAAATAAATTTATAGTTTAAAACCGACAAAAGTTGCATGAGTATGGCTCACATCATTCTCTACCCCGGCGCAAGCTTCGTGAGCCCAAATCTGATTTTTATTTGGAATACCGTTCCGAGCAATAAATGGAAACTTCGGCTTCGTCTTTATCATCTGAACTGCTACCCCTTTTGTTTCTTTCTCTTTTTCTTTTCTTGGTTTTGGAACATATTTCTTATTTTTTCCTCTGCCTTTCCAATTTTGTTTTTCTTCCAAATTTAGTTTTGGTTTCTTGATGGGCTTTTTACCTATATACCTCTCCAGCTCTTCTTTATAAGGTGTTGAGGTAAACACAGATGTCTTTCCTCCCCTTTTATCATTAGGGTTAATTTTTCTTTCTGCGTGAGGAAGGGCAACTAGTTCTTTGGAATTGACTTGAAATTTATTGACAGAGTACGAACAAGAGGGTATCGCATTAGCATAGAACTTTTTGCAAGAAAGAGGAGGAGGAGTAATATGACAATTTTCCTTATTTTTAAGCACCTAAGAAGATTTTTGTGGTGTAAAAGTATCTGAAGGCAATGCATTTGGATAATTCTCATTTTCTGCATCACCATAAACTTGGTTTTGTGATAATGGTGGTGTACGAGGTGGAGAGCGTTGATTATTTTCTAAAACGGGACCAATCATCCCATCGGTGTTTCTGTGGTTTCAGCTTGTTCAAACTTCCAGTCTTCAAAAAGTTCCGGCTTCAGATGTTGAATGCCAGTCTTTCTAAACCCATTCACAGCAGTTTGGACGCTAGCAGCTTTCATATATGCGTTTCCGAAAAGTTTTCCTATTTGGGAGACTGTGATTGGTCGACCTGGATGTTGCTGCATCCATTTTTGAACTTCTGACGTATAACAAGTACTGAGTGGTGACATGAAACTGACGTCTAGAGGCTGCAATCGATGCGTGGTATGCGGAAGGAAGCACAACATTGCAACACCAATATCTCTAGCTTTCTCTATGAGGTCAATATTTTTTGTGTTTGTGTGGGTCGTATGTCCGTCCAAAAGTAAAAGAACAGGATGTTCTTTGTAGGGTTTTGAAAACTCAATAAAATGACTAAACCAATTAGAAAAAATTTCTTTTTGCGTCCATTCTGACGAATGATAGAAAGCTTTACTGCCAGGTGGAAGGTAGGCGGCGTAAATACACCAGAAGCACACATGCAAATTTCCATAGTAATTTCAGCTGAAGATATCTACCCAACTTGCCTTTTTCCACGCAATGACAAACATTTCGATCTTTTATTTGGCACATTCATTATACCCGTTTCGTCAACGTTGTAAATCGTTCAGGTGTTATTTTATATTTTTCAAGCACGCCAGTAAGCAAGGAAAATAGCTATTTGTATAACAAGGGAGGAAAGTGCTACTTTTCCTCCCGAGAATGAAGTTTACTGCCCGACGTAGCGGAGGGCAGTAATCATTCAAGGGAGGAAAAGGCACTTTACTCCCATGTTATACATATGGTTTTTCCACCTTCCTCAAATAACAAGTCATTTTTTCATTTTTACTTAATTTATTTATGTAACTAACCAACAAAATTTATTAGAACTGAAACTAACAAGTAGGTACAATATAACTGTCAACTGTCAAATATAAGTCAAATTATTAATGTAAATATTGTTAAATCAGAGTGTTTTTAAATAAACGTTAAAATGTATAGATACTTACGTAATAGAAAATAGGTACAGGGCGTCAATAAGTTATATTTCATGAATGAAATACCATGACGTCACTTTTACTTTTCCTCCCTAGGGAGGAAAAATATTTTCCTCCCTAGGGAGGAAAAGTACAACTTTGCTCCCTACAATCAGGTTCGGAAAAGTATACTTTCGGTAGAGATAGGTGGAAAATAATTTTTCCACCTACCTCTACCGAAAGTATACTTTTCCGGACCTGATTGTAGGGAGCAAAGTTATACTTTTCCTCCCTAGGGAGGAAAATATTTTTCCTCCCTAGGGAGGAAAAGTAAAAGTGACGTCATTTATGAAATATAACTTATTGACGCCCTGTACAATACCTATTTTCTATTACGTAAGTATCTATACATTTTAACGTTTATTTATAAAACACCCAGTATTTTGCAAAATGGTAAAAAACAGTAAATTGTTATTTTGATTTAACAATGTTTACATTAATAATTTGACTTATATTTGACAGTTGACAGTTATATTGTACCTACTTGCTAGTTTTAGTTTTAATAAATTTTGTTGGTTAGTTACATAAATAAATTAAGTAAAAATGAAAAATGACTTGTTATTAATTTGAGGAAGGTGGAAAAACCATATGTATAACATGGGAGTAAAGTGCCTTTTCCTCCCTTGAATGATTACTGCCCTCCGCTACGCGTCGGGCAGTAAACTTCATTCTCGGGAGGAAAAGTAGCACTTTCCTCCCTTGTTATACAAATAGCTATTTCCACCTACCTCTACCGAAAGTATACTTTCCCGGACCTGATTGTAGGGAGCAAAGTTGTACTTTTCCTCCCTAGGGAGGAAAATATTTTTCCTCCCTAGGGAGGAAAAGTAAAAGTGACGTCATGGTATTTCATTCATGAAATGTAACTTATTGACGCCCTGTACAATATCTATTTTCTATTACGTAAGTTTCTATACATTTTAACGTTTATTTATAAAACACTCTGTATTTTGCAGAATGGTAAAAAACCGTAAATTTTTATTTTGATTTAACAATGTTTACATTATTATTTTGACTTATATTTGACAGTTGACAGTTATATTGTACGTACTTGTTAGTTTTAGTTCTAATAATTTTTGTTGGTTAGTTACATAAATAAATTAAGTAAAAATGAAAAAATTACTTGTTATTTGAGGAAGGTGGAAAAACCATATGTATAACATGGGAGTAAAGTGCCTTTTCCTCCCTTGAATGATTACTGCCCTCCGCTACGCGTCGGGCAGTAAACTTCATTCTCGGGAGGAAAAGTAGCACTTTCCTCCCTTGTTATACAAATAGCTATTTTACGACAGGCCTATTAAAACCCATGGCTCTAGCTAGAGATGTTGGCTCAGGGGTACGAAGTTTAACGGTTGGATGTCTTTTTAGAAAGCTGTATCACCAAGCTTTACCGACCATTTTTTTGTCTCTATTAAATGGATTATCTAATCCTAATCCATTGCGTTGAGCTAACTCAGAAGCCAAACTTCAAAAGTCATTCAAAGTAAAACCAAATAGTGATTCCATTAACAAAATGTGTTCCACCAACTCCTCCTCTTGTTCCTCTGTGAAAACCGGTCTGTGACGCCCTAGTCATTTCTTTGCTGAATTTTCTCGTTCAACAGTTCCATTTTTATTTTTTTTACTCGGTTTTTAATAGTTGTTCGATGTACCCCAAATTTTTTAGAAGCCTTAAGATATCCCATTCTTCCGTCAATAACCTCTTTCAATGCTTGGCGCATACTTTCCTCATTCCAAGACTGCCGATCACTTTTTCTTTTATATTTTTCCATCTTTTAATAACCCTAAAAAAATTACATTAAATATGCCTGTTAAAAAACCTATATGTTTTGGTTGGATAAAACGGGATAGTATCAAGTTTTACCCAACCACTCGATATCCCATTTTACCCAACTAAACACTGAATAATGTTTTGAAATTTTTCAACAAAAAAAAAAACAGTTATCATAATCACAAATATCTCAAAACACACTCATATTACATAGAGAAACATAAAAAATACTCACCCGTATTTATTTTGTTGATTTAAACTTAATAATTCTTAACTAACTACGGATGAAACTAATTAGCATAACCTTACTTTTTCAAACTAGCATTTGCCACAAGCCACAGATTAACCATTAATCAGAGTAACCCCCTACCCCCTGCTACATTCAAATAGACGGTATCCATAGTGATTAACATACCCGGTCATTAGATGGCGCCGCATATTTTTAAATTATCGTTGGTATCCCGTTTTACCAGACTATCCTGTTATAGCCATCTCTCCCCTACATTTTTAAGTATATTTTGAACCATATTAAACAAGAAGCCACATCTCGATAAAAGATGCCTTATCGAAAAAATACTAAGAGGCATAAAAGTTTTAAAAACACTGTGTTTAATTAATGTTACCGCAATAATAGTTTAATTGGAACGTACACAAACATTTAGGAGGTTTAAAGGAACGAACCCCCATAAAATTTTTATGTAAACATATTAAAAAAGAAGCCGCATTTCGATAAAAACTGGCTTATCGAAAAAATACTAAGAGGCAAAAAAGTTTACGTTTAACTAATGGTACCACAATAATAATTTAATTGGAACGTACATAAAAGTTTGGGGCGGTTTAAGGGAACAAAACCCCAAAAATTTTTATGGCGTGTACAAATTTCACTGTTGTTTTTTTTAAGATGTTCCTACCATAAGAAAGCCACATGTCCATTTTCAATAAAAAATTTTTAAGAGTTTTCGATATATGAAAAAAAAATCGATTTTCATTTTGTAACTTCAAAGAACTGTAACTTTCTCTGTGTGGACTATTGTATATAGATAGGTAAGTGAGGTTCAATCAACCTATTTTTGACCCCAAAATCTGTAGTATAATTTATGACCATTCTTTTCGGGACACCCTGTATAATTAGGATATATCAATGATGTCGTTATCGAAATTATCAGAGAAAAGAACCAAAATAACTATTTACAGAACATTAATTAGACCCATAGTAACTTATGGTTGTGAAACGTGGGTAATGACGAAAAGGGATGAAGCCCTCGGGACATTTGAGAGAAAAATACTAAAAAAAGTATATGGCCCGGTGCAAGAGGAAGACGGCACTTGGAGAATCAGGAGAAACGACGAGGTTAGTGAATTGAATAAAGGTTATGATACTGTCACGGTCCCAGGCCGGCCCTGTCAACACCAGAAGTTTCTGGCGACGAACTGTCTCGAGACCCTTTCCGTGGGCGAGACACTTGTTTACGATCGGTGTATCTAGAAGGCCATCGATATAAACCTTTTTTATTGCTCTGTAAATAATATTTACCTTTAGATGATTCTGGAAATCAGTAGACTAATTGTACATAACTATATAAATAGACATTTTTGGAATTAGAGTGTAGTTGTGAATTTGAATACGACGGTGTACTTGATATGTATCGGGCGCGATATTTTTGAACTTGTAATTATGTAAATAAATTATTAGATTTAGTGTAATACATAAATTAGATATCGTAGTTTGTAAAATAAAAGATATAAATTCAGTGTCTTTCATTTGTTTAGAAGTAAGTTATTAACAAATAAATAAAGTCAATTAAAATTAAACTTAGTGCCTAAAAACATAAATAATAAAAGAGTAAAGTCAACCGCGTAAAGTCAGTTTTGTAACAATATTGTAAGATCTGTGAAAAGTCAAAGACTGTCATGGCTCGGACATGTGCAGAGACAAAACGATGAAAAGACAACAAAGAAAATATTACAATGGAACGTGAAAAAAAGGAAGGCCCAGAACGAGACGGTTGGATGACGTGGAAGACGGCCTGAAAACTAAGAACATAAGACAATGGAGAAGAAGGGCGAAAGAGAGATCCGAGTGGAAGGACATAGCCACACAGGCAAAGATCCATCCAGGGTTATGATGCCAAAATAAGAAGATAGTAGGTAGATTATACGCCATACGTTAAGGGTACGAAAAAAATGACAGCGATGAATAACCCTATTCAAAGCAATAAATGGAAGAATGACATACATAAAAATATAAAACAAACAAGCCAATATGACAATTATAAATATATGTGAACAACTGAAAAAATTATATGAAAAATTACCCAGAAAAGACAGTAGGTACTAATGATTGGTGACTTCAATGCCAAAGTAGGCAAAGAAAACCAAAATAAGGAAGTAGGACGGAAAGAAACTTTGACGAGACAAACGATAATTCAAGAAAATTATGCCACCTAGCAGCAATAACAAACAGTTACATAGTTACATCGTAAGCACGACAGAACAAGGTAATTAAAACAGAGAGAACAAGACAAAAATAAAGAAGATGGAACCTGGAGAAGTTGAGAGTACATAAACTAAGGGAGCAACCCTAAAGGAAAATTTAATAGAAGCAAACAACAGGAAATATGGAAAAATATAAAAAAACTCATTTTAGATTCAGCTGAAGACGTGTACTAGGACAGAGGAAAATAAAAAAAGGAAATAGTGGTTCGATACAGAATGCGAAACAAAGATCAGACAGAAAAACCAAGCAAAAAATAAATGGATACCAATTAAAGAACATCGAAAATAAATACAGTGAAAAAAAGGAAGTAGCAGACCAATCTTGCAAAAACAAAAAACGCTGTGGATGGGAGAGTTGCTATAGATGCATAGAAAAAAAAAATAGTAACGACAGCGCTAAACTATTTGGATACCTAAAGCCAAGAAAAAAAATGCAGACCAATGGTTGGAATTGCCAATAGATCATGAGAAACATACTTCACAGAACTACATAGATGCAAAGAAAGCCCTGAAGAGGAAGAATGCATAACAGAAGACATGAGAGATAATGAAATAAGGATTTACATATGTAAATAGACAATGTGCTTCACAGATAAAGATGAAGAACTGTTAAGGAAAGATTAAGAATATTCAAAAGATAAATGCTCAGAAGAATTATGAGCCTGGATACGAATGGAAAACGGAGACATGAAAAGGAGAATGAACCTTGAAATAAGAGACATCATAAAAGGATAAGATACAGGTAGATGATTAAAGCACAGAGGCTGAGATGGCTGGGACACATAGAGAGAAGAAAAAATGACCTACTGATTAAGAAGGCTACCAGATGGAAGCCAGAAACTAAAAGACCAAGAGGATAAGACCTACGAAGAGATGGGAGGACCAGGTCATGAGAAATATCAAAAGCCTAAAAGTCAGAAACTGGAGGGACATATGAACAGATCGTAATAAGTAGAAGACGATTGTAATGAAAGCCAAGTCATACAACAAAACTTCACCGCATTAAGCGAATCAAAGAGCTCTAAGAGTGGCAAACATTCCATTAGGAATGCTCTTGAAAGGTCTTGATGGTGATGATGATGATTAATGAGACAGTATAACTAGTTTTTAAACTAGGAGGAGTAATTTAAATATGCCGCGCCGTAAGGCTTGTTTGTAATTGGTCCAACCGCAGGTAAGTTTACTCCACTAAATTATGAAATTTTGACAATATTTTCATTTATGAAATTTTGTCCCTTTTAGGTTTATTGTTATGTTGTTTTGTAGGGCCTACAAAACTATTATGACACCAATAGTATTTTATGGATGCAAGACAAGAAAATATAAAAATAATGCTGGTCGTTGAAAGAAGATATTTGGACCGATTAACAAAAACGGAGTATGGAGATCCGGGTACCTACAATCATGAACCTTACTAACGAAAGAGGCACCGATCTCAGAATTCGTTAAACTTTAGAGACTGATTATGCAGTGAAAATGGACCGAAAGATTGTTGAAAAGAGCCCAAGATAGTAAAATTCAGGGCGGAAAACCAAAAGGAAGGTCACGGAAAATGTGGGAGAATCAGGTGGTAGTAGACGCGCAAAACTTACTAGACGTGAGAACCTAGAAAAGATCGCCATAGGGCCAGCGAGGTAGAGTCATAGTTTTCAGTAGGACAAGACAACTGGCACTACAGCTGTAGTATCCCAGCAAACAGGTTTGAGCCCAGTTACGTGATGATTACGTTAAATTTACGGCAAATTTCAACGAATACGTAACTCGGTGATTTATGACGGGAAAAACGTATTTCAGTGCCAAATCATTCACCTATATATTAGTGCTTCCTTTATACATGTTTGACATTAGAATAATATAAAATCATAATGACGAATATAGTACATGTTTTTTATAATAGGTGTGAATGTCGGTTACATCGCAAAGGTACGTTTATTTCACGTAATAATCACGAAACAGAAATAACTTCCTTTGGTTAAATTTTGAGAAATATTTTGGAAAACAAAATTTTACAACGGTGTTGGTTAAATAGGTATCGCTTGAATTGTACTCACTTTATTTTATGGACGTCGAAAAATTAGATGTATTTCACGTAAAAGTAATGTAAATAATACCAATATTTAAACAAAAAGTTTATGATTTCGCTTTTAAAATCATTTAGCATAACTATTTCAATCCAACCTTGATTTGACGCTATTTTTGCTATTTCTTTCTTTAAAAATATCACAGGAGCTAAAATGATGTTGAGTCTAATTTTCAAATCGCGCGCGGTGATGACGTACTACCAAGCTTTTCTCCTCCTTTAAATACTATCACGTGACCACGGTACGTGATTAACATAGTTGGTTCGAAAACTAAATTAATCGATTTATCGAATAATAGATACGTTTCGATAGGATTATTTTTTTATATTATTCTGGTATTGAAATAGATTTTTAGTAAGACCAATTAGTTAATTAAGAAAATACGTAATACTAATTTAAAGTAAGTAGAATAGTTTAACTGTAATTTAAAAATAATCGATTTTTAAAATCGATGATCATAACCTCTAATATCAGCGTCTCACATTTCTCACAACCAAAAGTTAAAGTGAAACGTGAAGAGCTTTATTTCCTTCGTTTTATTTTAGGCGGGTTTATTTATAATAATGTCTTTCGTATTAACGTTTACCTCACTGCTCGAGGGTTGAAGTGCCGCCGATGATGCAATTAGAAAAAACGAAAAAAGAAGAAAGTGTCCAAGTGTCCTCCTAGAAATAAAAAGTGACCTGTGTTGTGTTTTGTGTTGGCAAATTTTTTAATGTGTCTTTAGGTCGGTACCATTTTTGGTTCATTATCTTGTATAATAATTTTACAAGACAAATGTTTTAAAGTCTCTAAATTCTACTAAATAAATACATTGTTAATACTTTATATTATGCTTGTTTTATTTATATCATATGAGGATAATAATTACGTGATTCATAAGTTAATTAAGGTCGAATTATTTACGTGAACCGAGGACGTATCTTTCACGTGAATACTAATATATACATTCCCTAAAAGATACGTTAATCAACACGTATTTGCAACACGTATTCACGTAATTTAAAGACGTATTTTCAATGTGACATTCCAACCAAATTTTCACGTGAAATTCACGTAAGCAATTTACGTATATTGGTGACAAATGTACCCAAAATTCACGTAATTAACACGTTGGTCTGTTTGCTGGGATCATTGGCACCACAAAAGATGCACAAATCGATACAAGTAAATTAAGGAACCCGCTCATAAAACAGATTGATATCATGGAAATAGCAGAAATGAGATGGCCACATTGGAGGTGATGGATGATGGATGACATGAATATGGAGTCGGATTAACCCAAAGGTTCCCAAATACGTCACTAACTTTACGCCAATATCAGACAGAATGATGTTACTACAAGTACAAGTCAATCTCATCAATATAAACATCATCCAAATATATGTTACCACTGCAGACATTGAAGAGGAAGAAACAATTGTTTTTTATCAGAAAATCAACAGAATTTTACACAAAATTACACAACAGGAAGTTCTCAACATCGTGGGAAATTTTAATAACAAACATGGAGTCAGAAACGAGAGAAGATGCCTCATAGAAAAATTCGCAGAAGACTCAGAACTAGTTGTCACCAACACACTCTTCCAATTACTACATCGAAAGCTGTATACGTGGAAATCCTCTCAAGACAGGCCCGGGAGAATTATTCGAAATCAAATAGATTACATTTTAGTAAATAAAATATTCCAAAACAGCTTCACATCTGTCAACACTTATGCTGGAGCAGACCTGGAGACGGATCACGTTCTACTGGTGGGAGTATTCCGAGTCAAACTTAAAAGAATGCAGAAAAAGAAATCACAATCATACGATCTACGTATTCTAAAAGACTTTAATACGAAAATGAGGGTCCAAGCCACGTTAACCGAGCAAGTGACTGCAATTAGAGACGAGTCGAACGAAGAAAAAACAATCAAACAGATTACAGATCTCAATACCGAAGTACTTTCTATACTTATGAAAATCAAGTTTCACCTATGTATTCCCATGTATTAGAAGAAATTTTCTCAAAACAAATTAATACTTTTTTTATGGATATTAATTTAAATTCAGCCGTTTTTCAATCATTTATACTTCATAAATGGCCACATTATCAGTTTTACTATACAGATGGATCCAAAGTACAAAACAAAGTAGGATGTGCAATAATCAATATTCAAAGTGGATTTAAAAAATTATTCAAATTGCCTTATGAATCATCGATATACACCGCTGAAATGATAGCGATACCTTTTGCTTTAAGACACATATTATTTAGTAACGAACCCTATAGCTGCATAATATTTACAGACAGTAAGAGTGTCGTTGATAGACTAACTAACGTACATAAGTCCCAACAACTCAATCATATAGAACTGGAAATTATGACTCTTTATAATAAAATTGCAAATTTAGGAAAAAACATCATTATATCATGGATAAAGGGACACGCAGGCATTAGGGGTAACGAAATAGTAGACAGGCTAGCCAAATCCGCCCTAGAAATAGGCGAAGAACTTCCCATGAACTTACTACCCATTTCGGATATTGATTATTAGTAGACGACGACACCAAGAAGAAAATTGGCAAAGGTATTATCGAAACACGAGAACTGGTAGTAATTACAAACAAATGCAGCCTGAAATTCCCATTAAAAGATGGTTTCATTCTGTATCAAATCGCCATTTCATAAGAGTTATAAATAGATTGAGATGTAATCATGCTCTTACCCCCCTTCATATGTACAGTTTGGGTCTCACAGAGTCACCTAACTGTGAGTGTGGAAAAGAAGGTGATCTACTACATATTCTCCTCGAATGTTCACATAAATCAGTAAATATAAACAAATTTTATGATAATCTTAATATATTAAAAATTCCACTTCCCGTCTACCTGAACAATTTGATATTTTCTGAAGATATTAATATATTAAAAACAATTTACGAACATATCAAAAACTGTAAATATAGATTGTAGCAATAAAATTTACCCTGTTTTTAAGAAATTTTGTTAAAACAAAGCAGGCATGTTTGTTAAAACAAAACAAACATGTTTGTTTTGTTGTTATTTTTTTTAAACCCTGTAGATTTAAGTAATTATTGTATATTATAATTGAAGAAAAAAGGGAAAAAGAAAAGCAAAAAAAGAAAAAAAAAGCAGAAAAAGCAAAAAAAGCAAAAAAAAACTAAGAAGATGTAAACCTCCGCGAGGTTGAATCGGGTTTACGTCTTAGCGTAGTAAAAAAAACAATTTATGAAAAATAACAATAAAAAAAATAATAAAAAAAACAAATTAACAATACAAAAAAAATACAACAAAAAATACAAAAAAAAATAAAAATTTACAAAAAAAAATAAAAATTTACAAAAAAAAAATGAACAACCAAAACAGAGTATTATTTAGATAATAATGTTAGTTTGCTATGTATTTAGAGTTAGAAATACAGAAAAAATTCCTCTGATTGAAAAATCAAATTTGTTTGTTTTTAAAATAACAAAATGTCTGGCTAATTGGCTCGGCCGAGGCCATCAAATTTACAAAAAAAAAAACAGATTACAGAAATAATTTAACATGTAAAGGATCAATACTTAAAGACAGATAAATTAACCAAGAAAAAAATCATAGATGACAGATGAGATCCTGAAACTAATGGACGAAAGAAGAAAAGCCAAAAACGATCCAGAAGATAATATATTTCAATAAGAAGGAAAATCAGAGAAGCGAAAGAAAAAGAAACAATGGAAAGATGCGAAGAGATTGAGACTACAGTCAAAATACGATAGTCTCAATGTACATAGGAAAGTTAAAGAACTTACAGGTGGACTTAGGCGGTGGTCTCCAATACATGCTGTACGCAGCCTACGGCGTCTATTACATACCACCGGCTAAGTCGGTGGTGACTTCAATTCACCCAGTAATTTGAATTTGTTTTAGAATTACTCTTTTTAAACTATTTTTGGTTGTAAGATTTTGTCCTTTAAAGTTTATTAAAAGTAACGAAAATAAACAATTTTCCTACTGCGTGACGTTGTATGCAGCCTAAAACGTCTATTGGAGACCACCGCCTAAGACGGAGACAAAAAGGATATATAACTGATTTTAATGGAAACATCATCTTATGCAAACAGAGTAAAATAAGAACGAGGAAAGAATACCTAAAGAAACTATTTGAAAACCAAAGAGACAACACTTTTGACTTTTGAGCTAGAAGAAGTAAACGATGGACCAAGAATATTACAACAGGAAGTTTATTCTGCAATAACACAGCTAAAGGATGGTAACGCATCAGGCCCCGATAATAGACAAGCAGAACTACTCAAATTAATTTACAACGAATCAATAGCAATAATCACAAAGATACTTAACAACGTAATATACAACTATGGATAGATACCAACAGAATGGCTGAAGTCTGATTTTATTGCACTTTCAAAAAACCAAGAGTCAAAAAAATGCGAAGAATCCCGTACCTAAAGATAATCCATAAGAGAAATTATGTGTGAAAGTCAAATTTCTCCCAACCAGTTCGGGTTCATAAATGCTGTTGGTACGAGAAAGGCTTTGTTCTCGATACAAGTCTTATTCCAGAGATGCAGAGACGTCAATTGCGTTGTATACGCATATCTGGTTGATTACAAGAAACAGTTTGATCGAGTGCAGCACGCCAAGATGATGCAAACCCTAAAAGAACCAGGAATTAACAACCAAGATCTGAAAATAGTTAAAAAAACCTTTACTGGAATCAGACCGCAAATCTCGTACAATCGACAGTTGGACTAGTAGTATACATGACTTTCCCACACAAGCGGATAGCTGAGCGGGAAACGAGGGTAGTTATAAAGGGTAAAAGTCGCGGTTTTTATTGTTTTTTTTTTGTGACGTTCGTCGTCGAGATAGTGCACCAAAATTTGGGAATTAGTAGGTCCTGACGTAACTAAGCAAAATCTCCTGGGGCGGCCAGCTCTGTGGGGGAAAAGGGGTGGCGGGCAGTGCTGAATAAAAAAATTATAAGGTGTTTTTTGTGACGTGTAAGGGGCTGATAGCTCCGTGGGGAACCAAGGGGATGTCGGACAGGGGTGAATATGCAAATTATAAGGATTTTTTTTGTGACGCTCGTGATGGAGATAGTGTACCAAAATCTGGGAATAAGTAGGTCATGATTAAAATCTTTTTTTAATTTTGATTCTACACAGTTAAATGAATCAACTGTGCAAGTTGCCGACATATTCTCGATTGCGAGTATCACTCAAAAGTTTTGCATATTCACTCCTGTCTGCCACCCCTTTGTCCCCCACGGAACTGTCCGCCTCTTTAGATTTTCCTTAGTTACGTCATGACCTCAATAATTAGAAAGGAATTATATAGCGCAATGCAAGAGTTAAATGTTCCAAAAAAACTAATCAGATTAGTAAAACTATGCCTAACCAACACCAAAGCAAAAGTAAGGATCCAAAATCAACTGTCCGATGAATTTAACATTAATGAAGGTCTAACACAAGGGGATGCACTGTCAACAACACTTTTTAACCTTGCGTTGGAACAAGTAATCAGGAAAACTCCTATAGATAGGGATGGTACAATATTTACAAAGCTCAATCAGGTCGTTGCCTATGCAGATGATATAGACATAATCACCTGGACATTAAACGACCTAGAAAAAACTTAAACATATTTTAAAGAAGCCGCACAGACTATGGGTCTAGAAGCCAATGTCTCAAAGACAAAGTACATGATAACAACTCGGGAAAAGGTACAAACGAAAGGCAACATATCTCTGAGCGGGCAAATATTTGAAAAAGTGGACCGTTTCAAATATTTAGGATCAACAATAACAGAAGGAAATAAAAACAGTGATGAGGTAACAGCAAGAATTTCGCTTGGAAACAAATGCTTCTACAGCCTACAAAATATCATAAAGTCAAAATCAGTATCTATTAATTCAAAAGTAAAAATATACACAACAGTAATGAGACCTGTAGTAATGTATGCACCAGAAACATGGACCTTGACTAGTGAACAAGAGGAACAACTTCTTAGATGGGAAAGAAAAATCTTAAGGAAAATATATGGACCTATACAGGAGAATGGAGAATGGCGTATAAGAATGAACCACGAAATAAATAGAGTGTTTAACAGACCGACTATAATAAAAGAAATACGAAGTAAACGACTGAGTTGGTTAGGACACGTAGAAAGGATGGATGATAAGAGAAATACAAAAAAAGTACTTAGAAAAGAATTAAATGGGAAGAGAGCGAGAGGTCGGCCTAGAAAGAGATGGATTGATGGTATTAACCAGGATCTGAAAGACCTAGGAATACGAGAATGGGAAAAACAAGCAAAGGAAAGAAAAACATGGGCAGCTATAGTCACACAAACAAAACACACATAACGCCGAAAAGACCTCCTCAAAAAAAAAAGAAACAAGAAAGTAATATTTTAGATAAATATCGTTTAGAACTTTTGAGGAGTTATGCGTGTGGCTGGCGTCCACACCATGTAAAACTTTAGAGCCTAGAAACCCCAACGGGCGACCATGGCCCTCCATGGGCTGTCAGCGGTCACCGATGATGATGATGACGTCATGACCTACTAATTCCCAAATTTTGGTGCACTATCTCGATCACGAGCGTCACAAAAAAAAAACAACAAAAACCTCGATTTTTACCTCTTATAACTACCCTCGTCCCCGACTTGTCCACGACTAATTCAACATATTATCCCCGTATAGTTTGTCCATATTACTACCGGTCACGAGCAAAATCCGCTTTCAGTTCTTGGACTATCAGAGTTGAAGGTGAACACACCAAATATGTGAAAATCATGCATGGAGTGAGGCAAAGTTGTAATTTTTTGTCTCTCTAACCTAACCTTCAATCTCTTCTCTGAAAGAATATTATTTATCGAAGCTTTGCACGAAACTGAAAAAGGTGCCGCCTAAATAGCAAGTTATAATACAATGACCGCACCGCTACCATCCAGTAAATTCTACCACACGAATTCAACACGAGGCTACATCTTTGAACATTCTGGTCTTAATTACGACGTACTGGAACAGCAATATCAGCAGTTATAAAACTTATAAAAGACCATGTGAAGAGTACAGGGGAAAAACAAGGAATGCCACGTTTTGTACATATTGAGATAAACACCAATAAAGGTTTAATTCTTATGATACCTAAAAATGACTTAGAAGGTTCTTAGCAGAATTCTAGCAAGTATTATGCTATAATCTTAATATCATATTAATCTATGTTAACTTATTAATTTAATAATGCACCAAAAAACTGCTAACATTCCTTATTTTTGTTCAGTGGCGCATAGGCGTAACCAGGGGGGGTTTTGGGCGTTATAACCTCCCCATTGGGATGTACTTTGAGCTCTATACGCGTAACACCATACCCGCTAGAGACCTTCCAGTAGTTGTAACCCCCCCCCTTAGGTCCTTGTAACCCCCCCTTAGGGCCATCCTGGTTACGCCGTTGCAGTAGCGTGCGGACAATCCTGGTTCTTTGCCTGGATACAAATTCTTAGAAAATTTATATAGACTGATCTTTCTGGTTATTGTCATAAATTGATAGGCTAGTCGATAGTACTCATTTTTTGCTACCACATGGCGAGAAAAAACAAAATTCATGAAAAAGTGACATTCCTTGTTTTTCCCCTGTACTCTTCATGTAAAAATCAATATTATTTCAGTCTGATTAAATATTCAATTAAAGTCTGATTTTATTATAAACGAATTGTACCCAAAATCTTTCTCAATCGAAATAAAAGTTTTAAATTGAGTTTAATTTTTAAAAAAGTGTTTTCTCAAAGATCATTCATAATTAGCATCAGGTATGAAGATGACACGATAGTATTTGAATGGTTACCACCATCAAA